>NC_045441.1:4896464-4979218 GCF_002776525.5 Piliocolobus tephrosceles | reverse complement strand
CATGTGTGGTGTGAGCACATGTGTGGTGTGTGTGCATGTGTGGTGTGTGTGTACGTGACACGGAGATGAAGGGGACTGGGTGGGTGAGTGGGGACGAGTTTTAAGGTTTTAAATTCAGGGCAATCAGTAGTGTGAAAGAACATGTAATTCCTCCCACTTCTAGTAGGTACAATATTCTCTGAGTTTCCTCCCAGGAGGTTGCTAGCTATGTGTATGCAGACGGAGGTTACGAACACAAAATCTAATTCAATCTTAAATATAATTGAGACATTGCAATTCTCACATGAACTTAAGAGTCTTGCTTAAAACGTCCTAATAGAAGCCCGGGCACAGTGGCTCAAGCCTGTAATCCCAGCACTTTGGGAGGCCGAGATGGGCGGATCACGAGGTCAGGAGATCGAGACTATCCTGGCTAACCCGGTGAAACCCCATCTCTACTAAAAAATACAAAGAAAAAAAACTAGCCGGGCGAGGTGGTGGGCGCCTGTAGTCCCAGCTACTCGGGAGGCTGAGGCAGGAGAATGGCTAAACCTGGGAGGCGGAGCTTGCAGTGAGCGAGATCCGGCCACTGCACTCCAGCCTGGGCGACAGAGCAAGACTCTGTCTCAAAAAAAAAAAAAAAAAAAGTCCTAATAGAAAACATGCTTGGCATTGGACAGTTCACAGCAATGATACTGATACAACTCTGCCACAGACAGACAATAAAGGTCACTGCCCTTGAGTGCAGTGACCTGTTCCCACCTGATACAGTCAGTTCTTATGAGGAGAAACAGTTAAATAAATAACCTACTAGATGTGATAGAGATGCCACTATAACGCCCAGTTCTTTAATCAAAGAAGCGTCATCTGGACTTTGAAAATGGCAAAAGGTGTGTTTGGGGAGAGGGGTAGCGGGGGTTATTTGAGCACAGGTGGTGAAAAGAGCAAGCAAGAAAAATACTGACACAGTGGAAGAGAAACTAAACACTTCCCACTTTACATTATAGTATCTGTCCTAAAGAAGATGATATAAAACGGGAATCCAGAGCTTTGTAACTGGAGTGGCACGAGTGGCTGCCATCTCAGTCACCATGTCAACCATTACTCACAAAGTACTCATCCTCATTTGCTTATGAAAAGGAAAGCACTCAAATCCTCCTTATACATCAGAGGTCAGGTAAACAGCAGATATCTGGGCCATGAGAGCAGCCTATAATACCATGATATACATCTAGAAAAAAATTTGCCTCCCTACCTTTCGGCAGCGAGGATTAGGACAGCTGAACCTCTTCACATCACTGTCCAACAGAGCAGGAAAGCTACAGGAGGGGCACCTACAGTCAGAACAGCAGAAGTGCCATTACTTCAAACATGAAAGACTGACTTGGTTCCAGCTCCATGTGGCTGTTCATATGAAGATGGAATTTTGAGTTGGACATTCACATCCCCTTTATACTCCTTAGTTTTCCTGAAAACACAGATTGAGCCTCTTCTTTGTGCTGGCTCTTATTGGGAAACATAAGCACCACTTGCGGTCCTGACTCTATATAAACTACTCAATAAACACAGCCCAATCTCAATGAGAACTCCTTGCATATACCGATTTCCCTCCAGCCCAGGGCACCACGATTGTATCTATGGGCAAGAAGATCGGGGGTGCCAAGATATGTAGACAGAAGTTTGAGCTGCAGGCCGGGCGCGGTGGCTCACACCTGTAGTCCCTGCACTTTGGGAGGCCGAGGTGGGTGGATCACTTGAGGTCAGGAGTTGGAGACCAGCCTGGCCAACATGGCAAAACCCCGTCTCTACTAAAAAGACAAAAATAAGCTGGACGTGGTGGCGCACACCTGTAATCCAGGCTACTCGGGAGGCTGAGGCATGAGAACTGCTTGAACTTGGGAGGCGGAGGTTGTAGTGAGCCGAGACTGCACCACTGCACTCCAGCCTAGATGACAGAGTGAGATTCCAACTCAAAAAAAAAAAAGAAAAAAGAAATTTGAGCTGCAGAGTTTTCCATTAACAGAATTACTGGTTACTCAATGGTTTCAAGGTGTTAAAAAACAAAAATAAATAAATAAAATTATTGATAATCTTATTTCTCAGCAAGAAATGCCAAAAAACCTGGAAGATACACTCAATTTTCATCATCTGACGCAAGTGCCCAGGTAGTTTTCACAATGGGGAAAGGTTGGCAGATGACACGCTCTGCCTGAGAATGAACCCGACAAGCTCGTCGGCGTAGGCTGCTGCAACCTCCTCCTCAGCTTTTCGTTCATAGTATTTATACAGGATGGTCTGGGGGAGCACCTTCTCCAGCTCACTGGTTGGGAACGAACACGTGCAGCTGCCTTCCATGCAGCTGAGCTCCGACTAGAAAAAGGCGAACAGGCAAAGAAGAAAAAAATCAACACCGTTTATAGAAAAATAAAAAGCGTCAGCGGTTAAAAACATAGATCCTGAGACAGTAGAGCAAAGATCTCTCTGCCTGTTCGCCTCTAAGAAATCACAATTAAATCAAGGAAACCATGAAACAAAAATCCAGTACATTTTTGATATCACTAGAGGATCTCTATTAGCCCAAATCACAATCCACAGAGATTGAAAGTGGAGGAAGGATAAATGGCTTAGCAGACCAGACAGAGAAGCCCATAGCTTAGGGTCTGAAAAGGAGATGCTGGGGAGAAGTTGGTCCCCTCTACAGATATTAGAAAGCTGGAGACCCTCTGGAAAGCAGAGCTGAGTGGTGGGGAGAGGGGGAGGACTCAAAGTAACAAACTGAAAACAGGGAGATGGGTGGAGCCTCTAGTTCCTACCCCCTTCAGAAAGAACTGGCTGACTCTGAGAGAAATGAGGAAGATCTGAACAGCTGGACCACAAGGCTCTGACCTGGGAACCAGTCACAGAGGAGAGCAGAGCTGAGGGGGCCTGAAGTCAGAGTCTGAAATGGAGTCTGCATAATGAACAGAGAATTCTCCAGCCCCTTCCTCCCACTCAGTTTCAGAATGCTGGAAAATGGGCTCACACCCACTAGGCAGGAGGCAGACTGAATCACCCCAGGGAAGAGACTTAAGGGCCATTCAGGTTCGTAATATAAAAGCTAACTGGCTCCCAGGCACCTAGAGTCAAACCCGCTGCTCTATAAGCCCCACCACTCACACAGCTTTCCAACAGCTCTTTAACATGAACAGAGTGTCAGACATGAGGAATGCGTCCCACATGAATGAAAGACAGACACCAAAGAAAACAAATGGAAAAACACATCCTAAAAGTAACTAGCTACAATTGATGAGGCATTTACCATGTGTCAAACAATAAGTTCATTAAACTCATCACCTCATTTAGCTTTCAACACAATGCTATGATTATTTCCATTTTACAGAGGAAGAAACTGAGGCTTAAGGCATTTAATTCACTCAAGATCACAGAGCTGGTATGGCTGACGGGGGGCATGGCCCAATGCTTTCTGCTTGACTCCAAAGGTCATGCTCTTTGAAAAAACAGAAACTTTATTTATTTATTAATTTTTCTGAGACAGAGTCCTGCCCTGTCCCCAAGGCTGGAGTGCAGTGGTGTGATCTTGGCTCACTCAGCCTCCTGAGTAGCTGGATTAAAGGCACCCACCACCACACCTGGCTAATTTTTGTATTTTTAGCGCAGATGGGGTTTCCCCATGTTGGCCAGGCTGGTCTCGAACTCCTGACCTCATGATCTGCCCAATTCAGCCTCCCAAAGTGCTGGGATTACAGACATGAGCCACCGCACCTGGCCTATTTCTTTTTCTTTTTTTGAGATGCACTTTCCCTCTTGTTGCCCAGGCTGGAGAGCAACGGCACAATCTGAGCTCACCACAACCTCTGCCTCCCGGATTCAACCAAATCTCCTGCCTCAGCCTTCCCAGTAGCTGAGATTATAGGCACGTGCCACCAGGCCTGGCTAATTTTGTATTTTTAGTAGAGGCGGGGTTTCTCCATGTTGGTCAGGCTGGTCTTGAACTCCTGACCTCAGGTGATCCATCCACCTTGGCCTCCCAAAGTGCTGGTATTACAGGTGTGAGCCACCGTGCCCGGCCCCTAATGTTAACATCTTATGTCAAAACCAGGAAGTTGACAGTGGTCTTCTACCATTAATGGGACCAGTCTTTCCACTCATGTCTTCTCTTCTGGCCCAGGATCCCGCAAGGCATCTAGTCGTCATGTCTCCTTAGTCTCTTCCAACCTGAGTTTCTCAGTATTTCTTGGTCTTTTACAGCCCTGACACTTTTGAAAAGTACTGGCCAGTAAGTCTGTAGAGTGTCTCTCAATTTGATTTGTCTCATGATTAGATCTAAGTTAGGTACTTTTTGGCAAGTTTTTAGCATACGCCAGACAGATGTCAATGTGTCTTATGTATGGTTGGGGATATAAAAAGCCCCCCCGCTTTTTGAGATGGGGTCTTACTCTGTTGCCCAGGTTGAAATGCAGTGGCTCCCACCTCAGCCTCCTGAGCAGCTTGACTACAGGTGTGAGCCACTATGCCCAGGTAATTTGTGTATTTTTTGTAGAGACAGGGTTTTACCATGTTGACTAGCTGGTCTCAAACTCTTGACCTTAGGTGATCCACCTGCCTCAGCCTCCCAAAGTGCTAGGATTACAGGCGTGAGCCACCGCACCCAGGCAAAAAGTCATGTTCTTAATCACTGTGTTAGATTTCTATTGCTGCTGGAACAAAATACTACAAACTTAGTGGTGTAAAACAATGTAAAATTCCCATACTGTGTTTGTTATATGCTGGTGTCCAGAGAAACTGACTTTGGAGAGAGAAATATGATCTTGTGTAAAGTAAGTTATGTTATTTTAACATATATTTAATCCAATAGGCTGCAACGTTCTCTCTTTTGGAGGTAACCTTCCCTCTGATTATGAATAAGAAGATGAGTGAAGCGGGTGCTCCTCTGCAGCTAGGCATGGGGGCGTGGAAGAATTCTACTGCTCCCTGAAAAGAAATCTGCTGTGCTTAGAGAACCCACGTAATCACACACAACAGGTAATGCACACATAAGCACACCAGCAAAATTCCACCTCACCCTGAAAGAGGCACTTACACTTATCTATCAACATGGTCTCCTTAGACTCCAGGAATGTGTCCTATATACATGGGACGTATTACACAGTTCTTACCTTTCCAGATCCAAAGACTGCCTCTTGGGCGTATCTGATGAGACACTCTTTGCAGAACAAGTGAGCATCTGCGCACTGCGTCAGCTCCTCGAATGGAAATTCCCCATAGCAGCAGCGACACTCAATCAGCTGGCTGTCCTGCGGGCAGTCAAGAAACACATATGAAATGTCCTGCACTTAAGCAGAGGGAGAGCCTTGTCTCCCATCCTCATCTCTCTCCCAACCCCCACACAAATTCTGAGGTAAAAAGCAACCCATTTTAGGGGCCATAAAACAATGATATGCTGTTTCGTGCTATATAAATCTAGCTCAAGATACTAGAACAATAGTAATCCATAGCTAAAACAGCGACGTTTTCATGGGTTTTGTCTGGTATTCTTTAGAGTAATTCTTTGTATAAAGTTATCATATTCAATCCCATGGTGCAAAGGGAACTAGAACATCTGCACTCAGATGCTAATGTAATTATAAAAAGCAAGGATAAGGAGCACGAGAGATGTTACCCAAAATGCTTTCAAAAGTGGAATTTTGTTCTTGTCATAAAGAGTGTGAATGGGTCATATCCAAGTCTGAGCTTTATTTTAAGGGACTATTGAAGCTATAACTAAAGCAGCAACCTCAAGTAATGTATCAGGCTATTGACTCCTTTTATTAACTATAGCAACTGATCCAATCACCAACTCATTCCTTTTTTTTTTTTTTTTTTGAGACAGAGTCTTACTCTGTTGCCCAGGCTGGAGTGCAGTGATGTGATCTTGGCTCACTGCAACCTCCACATCCCAGGTTCAAGTGATTCTCCTGCTTCAGCCTCCCAAGTAGTGGGGGTTACAGGTGCCCACCACTACGCCCAGCTAATTTTTTGTATTTTTAGTAGAGACGGGGTTTCACCATGTTGGCCAGGCTGGTCTCGAACCCCTGACCTTGTGATTTGCCCACCTCGGCCTCCCAAAGTGCTGGGATTAGAGGCATGAGCCACTGCATCCAGTCCCATTCTTTTATTTATTTATTTTTTTATTTTTATTAGAAATTGGGTGTTTCTATGTTGACCAAGTTGGTCTTGAACTCCTGGGCTCAAACAATCCTCCCATGTCAGCCTCTCAAAGCGCTAAGATTACAGGCACGAGACACGGTGCCCAGCCACTAACCCATTCTTAACGCCACATTAGAAAAGTCACTAGCTGGGTGTAGTGGCTCACACCTGTTCCCAATACTTTGGGAGGCTGAGATGGGTGGATCACCTGAGGTAAGGAGTTCGAGATCAGCCTGGCCAACATGGTGAAACTCCGTGTCTACTAAAAATACAAAAATTAGCTGGGCATGGTGGCACATGCCTGTAGTTCCAGGTACTCAGGAGGCTGAAACAGGAAAATCACTTGAACCCAGGAGGCAGAGGTT
Organism: Piliocolobus tephrosceles; assembly: GCF_002776525.5. Taxonomy (NCBI): domain Eukaryota; kingdom Metazoa; phylum Chordata; class Mammalia; order Primates; family Cercopithecidae; genus Piliocolobus; species Piliocolobus tephrosceles. Next base: position 4,972,688 of record NC_045441.1, on the reverse strand, counting down.
GCAGTGAGCCAAGAATGCGTCACTGCACTTCAACCTCGGTGACAGAGCAAGACGCTGTTTGAAAAAAAAAAGAAAAAGAAAACTCACTGTATGAGGGCGGCAGAGACCATACAGAAACCCATCTTGCCCTGAGGTTAGACATATCTCTTTCTTTTAACTCTAAAGTGATATCTAAATTGTAAACTTTCCTTTATGAGTCTATCCAATGAACGTCAGGTAATGATTTTTAACGGGAACATCTATTATCTCCCCTTCGATTCTGATTCAGTGTGATACAAGAGTGACTACATTAGATCACGTACCTGACTATAACTTGGCTGAACTGCAAACTTGGCAAATCAACAGGAGGTTATCCAAAAACAAATTTGCCATCAAAAATGCTGACAAAACATGGTAAGAGAAAAGAGCCCATGAAAATGTCCAGAATAAACAAGGTGAGATTTCAAACTACCTTTTGATACTATTCTTCATTCATCTGCAGGGTAAGCTAAGTATTCATGCTGAAGAACAAAAAAAGCACACAATCAGACACAAATTTAATAAAAATGACACTAACCATTTAGTATTTTTTCCATAAACATAACTCCAGTATTGTGATCTCTTCGATTACACAGTTTAGCAGTTCAAAAAGTTACCTGTGATGGCCGGGCGTGGTGGCTCAAGCCTGTAATCCCAGCACTTTGAGAGGCTGAGATGGGCGGATCACGAGGTCAGGAGATCGAGACCATCCTGGCTAACACGGTGAAACCGCGTCTCTACTAAAAAAAAACACAAAAAGCTAGCCGGGCGAGGTGGCGGGCACCTGTAGTCCCAGCTACTCGGGAGGCTGAGGCAGGAGAATGGCGTAAAAAATCCCGGGAGGCGGAGCTTGAAGTGAGCTGAGATCCAGCCACTGTACCCCAGCCCGGGGGACAGACCGAGACTACGTCTCAAAAAAAAAAAAAAAAAAAAAAAAACAGTTACCTGTGAATAAACTGTAAGTGGATGAAAGAGCTAGAAAATACAGGACAATTTTTCTTCAGTATGACTCAAAATGTAGAATAAATAAGGGAAAAGGCTGACACATAAAACACTTTGATAGCAAAGAATAGCATCAACAAAAACAAACTGAACAAATAAAAACTAAGTTTGGCTGGGCGGGATGGCTCATGCCTGTAATCCCAGCACTTTGGGAGGCTGAGGCAGCCAGATCACATGAGATCAAAAGTTTGAGACCAGCCTGACCAACATGGAGATACCCCGTCTCCACTAAAAATACAAAATCGGCTGGGCATGGTGGTGTACATCTGTAATCCCAGCTACTTGGAAGGCTGAGGCAGGAAGATCACTTGAACCCGGAAGGCAGAGGTTGCAGTGAGCTGAGATCGCCCTGTTGCACTCTAGCCTGGGCAACAAGAGTGAAACTCTGTCTCAAAAAACAAACAAACAAACGAAAACTATGTTTGACAGTAGACTTCGTTGGCGAGGCTGTGTGGTAGTGGGCACCCTCACACGTTACTGGTAAAAATGCAAAGCAGGACAACCACACTGGCGGGACACTGGCACAGAGTCATCAATGCCACTTCCAAGAGTCTAGCCCAAAGATGCACGTGGGCAGAAACAGGGAATGATGTATGCACAAACTTAATCATGGCGCTATTTATAATAGCGAAAACCTGGAAACCACCCTAAATGTCCAGCAACAGGGGAATGACTGAATAAACTGTGGTATTACATAAAATGGTATACCAGCCAGGTTCAAAAAGGAAAGAGAAACATCCCTATGAATTGCCATAGAGTGATTGCCAGGATGCACGGTTAAACGAAAAATGCAGTCACAGAAGAGTCTGCCACCATTTGGGATTAAATTAAATTATTTGTGAGACAGTGTCTCACTCTGTCGCCCAGGCTGGAGTGCAGTGGTGTGATCTTGGCTCATTGCAGCCTCGACCTCCCAGGTGCAAGAGATCCTCCCACTTCAGCTTCCCGAGTAGCTGGGACTAGAGGTGTGAGCTACTACGCCTGGAAAAGTCTGCTACTATCTGGATAAGAAAGATGGGTAAATAAAAATACGTATACATATTTGCTTTTCCATAAAGGAAAGATAAACCAAAGACTAACAATAATGGCTATATATAAACAAAGTGGGGGGCCAGGTGCAGTGGCTCACGCCTACAATCCCAGTACTTTGAGAGGCCAAGGTGGATGGATCACTTGAGATCAGGAGTTTGAGACCAGCCTGGTCAACATGGCGAAACCCCATCTCTACTAAAAATACAAAAATTGGCCAGGCATGGTGGCGTGTGCCTGTAATCCCAGCTACTTAGGAGGCTGAAGCAGGAGAATCCCTTGAACCCAGGAGTCAGAGGTTGCAGTGAGCCGAGATCCTGCCACTGCACTTCCAGCCTGGGTGACAAAGGGAGACTCCATCTCAAAAAACAAACAAAGGAAAGTGGGAGAAAGGGACAAGACAAAAGCCAGATTTTTCTGAATATTCCTTGTTTTATAGTTTTGACTTCAGAACTAATTTTTTTTTTTTTTACAAAATTAGTTAAAAAAACAAAACCAATTCTCTAAAAGTTCAAAATAAACAGAAAAAAATAAACTGTTTTTTTTTTTTTGAAACAGTCTTACTTTGTTGCCCAGGCTGGGGTGCGGTGGCACGATTTTGGCTCACTGCAACCAACCTTGACCTCCCAGGTTCAAGCGATTCTCGTGCCTCAGCCTCCCAAGTAGCTGGGATTACAGGCATGTGCCACCATGCCCAGCTAATTTTTGTATTTTTAGCAGAGACAGAGTTTTGCCATGGTGGCCAGGCTGGTCTTGAACTCCTGGCCTCAAGTGATCGCCTGCCTTGGCCTCCTAAAGTGCTGGGATTACACACATAAGCCACCATGCCTAGCCAGAAACAAATAAACTTGTTTATCAAGTTAATGGCACAAGCACCAAGACTTACTTCCAGTGACTTTAAGATATTTGAATTTTATATTCTCAGATATAATCTGACAATAATGTTATTAAGAACCAAGACTTTTAGCATCAGATAAAAGAAAACAAAGTTAGCAGGGCATAGTGGTGCGTGCCTATAACCCCAACAATTTTGGTGGCTGAGTCGGGAGGATGGCTTGAGGCCAGAAGTTCAAGACCAGCCCAGACAACACAGGGAAATCCAGGCTCTACAAAAAAAAAATAGAAAAAAAGTGCTGGGATTATAGGCATGAGCCACTGCACCTGGCCCCCCACTTTGTTTATATATAACTATTATTGTTAGTCTTTGGTTTATCTTTCCTTATTTTATGGAAAAATACTTAATCTGATAAGATTGGTGATATTAATGAATGTCATTCTGTAACAGATGGATTAAGATAATAAATTCTAATTTCTGCTTAAAATCTAGAATTTTGGTCAAAAATAATCACTTCATTCATTTTTGAGAAAATGCCTGCCAAATATCTAATTTTGAATAATCACAGTTTTTCTGTCACTTTTTTTCAAGTAAAAAGTGGCCAATGCAGCTGCTTTGTGGCTCAATTGCACAAGCGCTTTCCTCATACCTGGATATAAGACAAGCTTCATATCCTGGATGTGGCGGAAGCACTTTATGAAGACTTCATTTAATTACACAGAATATTGAAAAGATGTTTTCAAGGGTCAAAATTTGGTAAAATAATTTTTACTGCTTTATCAAAGACATTTTTAGGTGAAACTGGCGTGTCTTAAAAATGTAAGTGCATGGTGGTGAAGAATACAAAGATTATGAGGATGGCTCTATGCCACTGGTCTGATTCATGCCAAGGCACCTCTGCTTTGGTTCTGCTGGTACAAATTCAATATGGTGAAAAAGCAAATACAGCTGACCTTGATCAACAGAGGTGTGAACTGTGGGGATCCACTTATGTGCTCATTTTCTTCTGCTTCTGCCACCCTGAGACAGCAAAACTAGCACACCCCTCCTCTTCAGCCTACTCAATGTGAAGACCATGAAGATAAAGGCCTTCTCATGCTGATCCACAGCACCATTTAATGAATACTAAATATATTTTCCTTATCATTTTCTTAATAACATTTTTTCTCTAGCTTACCTTATTGTAAGAATACAGCATGTAATACACAAAACATACCAAACGTGTTCATCGACTGTTATGGGTAAGGCTTCCTGTCAACAGCAGGCTGTTCGCAGTGAAGTTTTGGGGCAATCAAACATTATATGCAGACTTTCACCTGCACATGGGGAAGCACTCCTAACTCTCACGTTGTTCAAGGGTCACTGTAATGTCTTAGTATAGTTATAAGAGGTTTGACCTCGTAGACCCCCAAGAGAGTCTTGGGAAACCCAGAGCAAACCAGAATCCCAGAAACATACCCCAAGACCACAGCACATCTTCCTACCTCTGCCATCTCTTTGATTTTCTGCTCATAGAATTCCTGCTCTTGTTGCACAGCTGGAAGGAGAGCACGCCGGTCATAGGACCTACAATGTCGTCGCTTATTTTCAAGAAAGAACATCCTCTTTTCTATTTTTATGTCACCTAGAAGATATACGACAATGCAAAAGCATGTAGACAACTCTGTGTTAGGAATCTGGGCCAGCCATGTCCATTCTTCCCGGCCTCATCCTCCCTCTTCTCTCTGGCGGTATGTTTCATGACTTCTCTTTCATATTCTACCATTTGGGAGGACTGAGCTTCTTACCATTTGCCAACCTACCATCCATTTTTTGACCTTTCTGGTTCTTTCCCTCTGTTTATGCTCCATTGGAAGGCATCTCCTATTCTGTCACTAGTGTACTATGTGATTATACCACAATTTATTATCTATTTCACTACTGAGGACATTTGGGTTTACTGTTTTGGGTTAATCTAAATAGTGCTGCTTATAGCCATTTGTTGGTAAATGTATGTCCGCAATTTAGCTGGGAATTGCCAGATCATGGGATAGGCTTACTTCCAGCTTTAGAAAATAATGCCAGTGTTCCAAAGTGGTTGTACCAGTTTACACCCTTCCTCCATCAGCAATGCATGTGAGTTCCAGTCTCTCCCATGTCCTTACAACACCTATCCTTGGTTTTTAATATTAGCCATTCTGGTGGGTGCAAATGTGCCATATGTTTTTCAACCATTTTTATTTTGAAAGCATTCAAATATATAAGGGGCTGAAGGAATAGTACCTAGATTCACCACAATATATTACAACATAAGAATAAAAGAGAGTAGAATGACAAATATCAGACATATAATTGATCTGTTTAGGTTTTGTATTTCTAGATTCACCACAATATATTATAACATGAGCATAAAAGAGAGCAGAATGACAAATATCAGACATATAATTGATCTGTTTAGGTTCTATATTTCTTTCTTTTTTTTTTTTTTTTGAGACGGAGTCTCGCTCTGTCGCCCAGGCTGGAGTGCAGTGGCCGGATCTCAGCTCACTGCAAGCTTTGCCTCCCGGGTTTTTTTACGCCATTCTCCTGCCTCAGCCTCCCGAGTAGCTGGGACTACAGGCGCCCGCCACCTCGCCCAGCTAGTTTTTTTGTATTTTTTAGTAGAGACGGGGTTTCACCGGGTTAACCAGGATGGTGTCAATCTCCTGACTTCATGATCCACCCGTCTCGGCCTCCCAAAGTGCTGGGATTACAGGCTTGAGCCACCGCGCCCGGCCTGGTTTTATATTTCTTTTGCTGATTTGGCAAATTATGATTTTCTTTTTGGAGACAGAGTCCCGCTCTGTTGCTCAGGCTGGAGTGCAGTGGCACATTCATAGATCACTACAGCCTCGACTCCTAGGCTCAGGTGATCCTCCTGCCTCAGCCTCCTGAGGAGGTGGGACTATAAAGGCAGATGCCACCACGCCCAGTTAATTTTTTTGTATTTTTTTAGAGATGGGATTTTTCCCGTGTTGTCCAGGCTGGTCTTGAAGTCCTGGGCTCAAACCATCCACCAGCCTTGGCCTCCCAAAGTGCTGGGATTACAGGTGTGAGCCACAATGCCTGACCAATTTATATTTTCCTAGAAAACTTTATCTCATCCAGATTTTCAATGTACTCTTGTCTGTTCTTGGTAATCTCTTGATTTTAACATTTACTATCTGGTTCCTAATACATTTTATTTTGATTCTCCTTTTCTCTTGCTCATTCTCACATTTTTTTAAATTCAAACTTTTTCTTCAGAAAACCAGTTTTTGGGGCCAGGCGCAGTGGCTCATGCCTATAATCCCAGCACTTCGGGAGGCCGAGAACGGCGCATCATCTGAGGTCAGGAGTTCGACAGCAACCTGTACAACATGGTGAAACCCTGTCTCTACTAAAAATACAAAAATTAGCCAGGCGTGATGGCACACACCTGTAATTAATCCCAGCTACTTGAGAGGCTGAGGCAGGAGAACTGCTTGAGCTTGGGAAGTGGACTCCGTCTCAAAATTAAAAACAAAGCAAAACCAGTTTTTGGTATTATGAGAATAGAAAAGCACATGATTAAAGAGTAAGTTTTGAAGCCAGATTCCCAGCTCGGCTACTTGCTAGCTGTGTAACATGTGCTAAGTTACTTAACCTCTCTGTGCTTCAGTTTTTTTTCTACAAAATGATAATAATGGCACATACATCTCATAAGGTTATTTGAAACATAAACGAATTAATCCATTAAAGCACTTAGAAAAGTGACTGGTACGTGTTAAGTGCTAAACAAATGTTAGTTATAATTATCAACGCTACAAATTTTTTAAAAATTCCAACCTCTATTCTTTCTTTCGTCTTTACTCAGTTCTTTTTGTAGTTTATCATGTTAAAGTAGTAAGATTTATTTTCAGTCCTTTAATTTTATTTATTTACTTTTTGAGAGACAGAGTCTTGCTCTGTTGCCCAGGCTAGAGTGCAGTGGCACGATCACGGCTTACTGCAAGCTCTGCCTCCCAGGTTCACGCCATTCTCCAGCCTCAGCCTCCCAAGTAGCTGGGACTACAGGTGCCCACCACCACACCTGGCTAATTTTTTTGTATTTTTAGTAGAGATGGGGTTTCACTGTGTTAGCCAGGATGATATCGATCTCCTGACCTCGTGATCCGCCCGCCTCGGCCTCCCAAAGTGCTGGGATTACAGGCGTGAGCCACCGCGCCCCGCCTCAGTCCTTTATTTTTAAAAATAAATGCAATTAAGTCTACACACTTCCCTCTAATTTACTTTCCTGAAGGACCATAAAAAGGACAGAGGAGGGAGAACCCTGCCTCACTCTGAGTCAAGCAATTATAGCCCAAAGAGCAGTGCTTAGATGGAAAACAAACTGAAAAGGAGAAAAATGGGACGCCTGGAACAGATGAGGAATTCTTAGCCTGTGTCCTTATAAAAAGCTGTTAAAAAAGGCTAAGTATGAGTCATAAACATTAAACTACTAACACAAATCAAGTGTATTTTTTATCTCATACTTCCAGGGTCCTTAAAGATTATCTGATAATTAAATTTAAGACTCAGCATCTAAATTAAAGTGCTATACCTAAAACAAGGGACTGAATCAAATAAAATGAAGTTAACAGGGGAAAATGTGAGATGCAGCAAAACTGAGAGAGGTATATGACCTGACAGCAATGTGGGTGAAAAGAGCAAGACTGAATGTGAGCAGACCTCATATGGAGTATGATGTCCCGTCTTCTACACCCCAACTTTCAAAAAGACCCTGACAAGCTAGAGAAAGGCACACAGGGAAGGGGAGAAGGACAGTCAGGCTGACGAAGGGGTAACAGCCAGAATCGGTCTCTCCACAGCCAAGAAATACAACCACGGCAGGGAACTTCAGGAAGTACATGCTGACTTAATACAAAGGAAGAACTGTCTAAAAGATGGAGCTGACCAACAAGGGAGTCAACTATCTTGCAAAGTAGCACTTTCTCCACCACTAAACAAACGCTGTATGGCTATGTACAAGGATGCCTGTTCTGAACTGTGGGTAAATTTGGCTGAATGAAAAACCACCTGCACACTGCCCCTAGTTCTACATTCTGCCACAGGCCAGGAGAATGTCATGTCAGCAGAGCGCTGCTCCACAGACTGGCTTAGGAACCTCAGGAGTCATAGCCTAAGGGATTTGCTTTTAGATCCTGAAAAGTTCATAGTAAATACAAATACTGTGGGGCACGGTGGCTCACGCCTGTAACCCCAGCACTTTGGGAGGCCAAGGCCTCCGTCTCTACTAAAAAATTCAAAAAATTAGCCGGGTGTGGTGGTGGGCACCTGTAGTCCCAGCTTCTTGGGAGGCTGAGGCAGGAGAATGGTGTGAACCCGGGAACCAGAGCTTGCAGTGAGCCGGGACTGCGCCCAGCACTCCAGCCTGTGCGACACAGCAAGACTCCGTCTCCAAAAAATAAAAATAAAAAGTAAATACAAATACAAATACAAACACTTTCCAGCTTTATAGTTACCCGAGTTCCCACTTAGTCATACCTGAAATCAAGTGTGGTAATTAAGTGCACACGTAACAGAAAGGGATGATCTCTAGAAAAGTTGTAGTAACTCCTTTACTGGGTGGAAGCAACTCAGATAAAATCTGAGTTGTTATAAAACTCAAGTTTATATTTCTGGGGATGAGACCTGAAGTAACCTCTTCAAAAGGGTTTTCAACAGTTATTTCATCAGTACGAATGACAGAATTTTGGAGAAACATGTGGCTATTGGCCATTCTCTCAGTTGCATAAGTGACCCTCTGTAGTAAGGCCTCATTCATAAGTCTGGGTAGTTTTTACCTAACAACACAGCCAATTCTCATCAAACCTTCAAGACCAGTTTTTTCCCCAAGCTTAACAGCATACTCAAATACCTTCTCACACATGAATTTTCTACCACACAAAATTTTCCTGCCATGGTTTATCTTAAGTAGGAAGAAGGAAGCCAACAAGTGCAGCCACTTTCTGAAAATTTTGATGTGCTGAGAAAATAGTTCCTGTCAGTCACTCCTTGGACTGGCCTGGCCAGATGCTGGGCAGACACCTGTAGCACGGCTTCCTTCACTGACTGTGAAGAAGAAAAGGTACAGTGTTGCAGCTACACACTGCCAGCAACACAGTTTGCATTACCTTGTTCTACCTGAAATCGATGTAAGAATACTGGTTCATTTCTTTTCTCTTCTTCCTTTTTCCACTGGTTTCTGGTGATAGCTCCTGCCATTTTTTAATGGCATCAGAAAAGGCCTAAAAATTGAGAAAGCGAGAGGTTACTTCTGTAAATGGAAAATAAGAATACACGAGACAGGCAATCCCCAAATGCCATTTTAACACATCTTCAGCTTTCTTCCCAGGATGGCGAACAATAGGTAGTGGCGGCTGGGTGCGGTGGCTCACGCCTGTAATCCCAAAACTTTGGGAGGCCAAGGCGGGTGGATCCTTTGAGGTCAGGAGTTCGAGACCAGCCTGGCCAACATGGTGAAACCCCATCTGTACTAAAAATACAAAAATTAGCCAGGTATGGCGGCACACGCCTGCAATCCCAGCTACTCAGGAGGCTGAGGCAGGAGAATGGCTTGAACCCGGGAGGCGGAGGTTGCAGTGAGCTGAGACTGTACCACTGCAATCCAGCCTGGGTGAAAGAGTGAGACTATATCTCAGAAAAAAGAAAAAAAAAGAATAGGCAGTGGTAAATAGGCAGAATTTATTTTCATTCTCTCTGACTTTCATAAACTGGTACAGTGGTGGAAGCAAAACACTTACTGACAGATTAAAGAGTAGGGAAAAGAAAAACTGTTGGCAGGATGCAGCGGCTCACACCTGTAATCCTAGCACTGTGGGAGGCTGAGGGGGATGGATCGCTTGAGCTTAGGAGTTCAAGGCTAGCCTGGGCAACATGGGGACACCCCATCTCTACTAAAAATATAAAAAGACAGCTGGGAGTGGTGGTCCACAGCTGTGGTCCCAAGTACTTAGAGGTTAAGGTAGGACAATCACTTGAGCCTGAGAGGCAGGGTTGCAGTGAGCCATGACTGCGCCACTGCACTCCATCCTGGGTAACACAGGAGACCCAGTCTCAAATAAAACAAAACTGTCCAAGCTGTCCTTGAGTAAGTACAGGTTAAATCACACGACAATGGGCTGGTGAGTTCCATTCTGCAGGCAAATCTTCCATGTTGTTTCTCTGGTCAATGCTCCTCTTTACTCTCCCCTAACCTGCTTCCCCACGCTCTTCTCTGCATGTACCTATATCCACCCCACCCTTGGATAGGATGCTGAAGTATAAAATCCTTCCACTGGTGAGGATCACATTTCTTTCCTATCTTCAGCTTCTCCCTCTTAGATTTTCCTTATCAGGATTTAAATGCATTCAAGTCAGGGCGGCTCACGCCCAGGGTGGCTCATGCTTGTAATCCCATCACTTTGGGAGGCTGAGGCAGGTGGATCACCTGAGGTCAGGAGTTTGAGACCAGCCTGGACAACATGGCAAAACCCTGTCTCTACAAAAATACAAAAAAATTAGCTGGACGTGGTGGCATGCGCCTGTAATGCCAGCTACTTGGGAGGCTGAGGCAGGAGAACTGGTGAACCTGGTAAGCAGAGGTTGCATGAGCTGAGATCGTGCCATTGCACTCCAGCCTAGGCAACAGAGCGTGATTCTATCTGGAGTTCAAGGCTAGCCTGGGCAACATGGGGACACCCCATCTCTACTAAAAATATAAAAAGACAGCTGGGAGTGGTGGTCCACAGCTGTGGTCCCAGGTACTTAGAGGTTAAGGTAGGACAATCACTTGAGCCTGAGAGGCAGGGTTGCAGTGAGCCATGATTGCACCACTGCACTCCATCCTGGGTAACACAGGAGACCCAGTCTCAAATAAAACAAAACTGTCCAAGCTGTCCTTGGACAGTTGGACAAGTGGTTAAAAAAAAAAAAAAAGTGCTCAAGTCTTTGCCATCCTAAAAAAAAGGAGGGAGAAGGGGTACCTGATTTGAACAGGAAGGAGGGGTGTGTGAGTTAGGGCCATTCTGCCTGTAAGAGGAGGAGGAAGAGTGGGAGCCTTTCAGGAAGACTGGGTGGGACTCCTGAGTGTGGCAGGGGGTAGGAGGCCGTGGGGCTCATGTCCTATGGCTATGTTGTTAGGGTACAGGGCAGGCTGGGGTCCAAGCCTGGGCGGCATGAGAAGGGGGGTGGCTATAATGGCAGTGTTTGTCTGAAACTCCTGCTGAAACTTAATCCCCAGTGTGGCGGTGTTGAGAAGGTGATCTCATCTCTCTTTCAATGCCAGCCCCTCTTTCTTCTTCCCCTCTTTGTAGAGAAACTTATCAGAGGAGCTGTTTATCTTCTGTTTTACCACCTCACCCTTATGACCACAAGCTTTCCAGCTGTCTCTAATCTGGCATCTACCCTGCCTCTGCACTTACTAATCTATGCTTATTATTGAGTGGCCAAGTCTACAAGTCTACCATCTGCATTTTAGTCCTCATCTTGCACAATCTCTTAGCAGTATTTAATTAAACAGGCTGGGCATGGTGGCATCCCAGTGCTTTAGGAGGTTGAGGTGCGAGGACAGCCTGAGGTCAGGAGTTCAAGACCATCCTGCACAATCTAGCAAGACCCCATTTCTACAAAAAACAAAATAAAAAGATCATCCAGGTGTGGTGGTATGCACCTGTAGTCCTAGCTACATGGGAAGCTGAGGCAGGAGGACGGCTTGAGCCCAGGTCAAGGTTGCAATAAGCCATGATTGTGCCCCTGTACTCCAGCCTGGGTAACAGAGAGAGATCCTGTTACTAAACAAGAATAACACTGATGATGATGTGATAATACAGACTGCTCCAGTCTCACAACTTCCTCCTTCCTGTCTGCCTGCCTCCTCCGCTTGGTCTTCACATGTTAGCAGTCCTCTCTTCTCACCTGGTATCTCTGGGTACCTCATCCTGACTGGTGAGATTTTCCATATGCTGATGACTCTCAAAGTCCTATCACCATAAAACACAAGGAGACACACACACACACACACACACCCCTAAAAACCTATCTACAGTCTGTATTTTCCAAACTTTTTAGTCCATTCAACCTTTCAGTGAATTATTTTTACTTAGATGTCTCACAGGCCCTTCTCAGCACACTGGCAACCAATGTTTCCCAGACTGAATTCATGATTATTTCCCTCCAAAGCAAATGTTTATACTAGTTCTCACCCCAACAAATGATACCAACATCTTCCACGAAATTCCTACTTGGGTCTGTGATTAAATGTTCCTTGTTCAGGGAGGCCCTTCTGGAGACCCTTGGTCTATCTTAGGTTGCCTCCTGTTTTACCCTTTCAAAGCCCCTCTATTTTTCTTTCAGTCTTTTTTTGGCCGGGCACGGTGGCTCATGCCAGTAATCCCAGCCCTTTGGGAGGCTGAGGCAGGCGGATCATGTGAGGTCAGGAGTTGCTGACCAGCCTGGCCAACATGGTGAAACCCCATCTTTACCAAAAATACAAAACTCAGCCAGGTGTGGTGGTGAGCATCTGTAGTCCCAGCTACTCAGGAGGCTGACGCAGGAGAATCGCTTGAACTGGGAAGGCAGAGGCTGCAGTGAGCCGAGATCGCGCCATTGCACTCCAGCCTGGGTGAAAGAGCGAGACTCCATCTCAAAAAAAAAAAAAAGGTGGAAGGGGCTTGGCCTACCTCAGCATGAGCCACAGTCCTCGGCTTGGTTCTTCCCTTCCTACAGGTAAAACCCAATGAGTATTTTAACCACTACGATAACTCCACGTTTGTCCTTTGGACAAAAGAAACATCACAGTGTTTGCTGAGAATCACAAGAATTTCAGTAGGATAGAATTTATTGGCAGTAAGAGCGACCAAGAGGAGTAAGCCAAGGTCTCTGCTGGTGCATGCACTCCTGTTCTGGCCACAGCTACAAAGTGGGCACCATGTGCTGTCCTTCATGGAAGATGTCTGTGTTACCCACCACGAACCAGCACCCTTCTCACCCTTAACAAAGGCCTTTAAGTGCTATCTATTTAGGATCCTGGGGGGAAAACGCTAGGAGCTGTCAGTAGCTGCCCATTCTTGTTCCCGGACTCTTTACAGACCTTACGTCCTATCACTGATAACTGAGCCATCTAGGGGATGGATGGTCGTGTGACCTGTCCCAAGTCAGAAAGCAAATCAGGAAGGAGCAGGATTAGAACACATCTTTCATACTCCTGCGTTCCACAGTAGAATGTATTACCTTACATGTTTTTATGGTCAAACCAGAACTTCTCTGCTTCTCATCTATCTATTATTTCTTTTCATTTAACCCTTCATGACCAGCAAATACCTATTTATCTTCACCCTAATTCTTTAGCAATCATAAACCATCCCAATTTCCACAAGCTGGACTGTTCATTCTGTTATCATGGGAAGATGGAGCCAAGAGGTGTCACCCCAAGAGGAAGACCAAGTAGAGCACCTTTCGGGTGATTGCATAGTGTCCTTTGAGCTCGTGCAGGGCCCACTTGATGTCCTGACTACTGAGCATTTTGAAGTCAGCCATGAGGAGGTCAGCAGCTTGGATGAAGCAGCGCTGGTCAAGAGGAGTCAATTTAGAATAGTCAAAAAAGTCTATTTTAGGCAACTGAAACGAGAGAGAAGCATAAAATCAGAGGCCAGGCAGTACGTTTCCCATGTAAGGGAAATCATTTTAAGAATTACATGTGTAGAAAAGAATAACGTTTGTTCTAATTACTCTATAAGGAAGTTACCAGCCCTATAAGAGAGATGAGAAAATGGTGGCTCAGAGAGGTTAAACCAACCTGTCTGGAGCCGACAGACTAGTTTTACTAGTTACAACTAGTAAAGAAGTATAGTTGGGGATTTAAACCAATCTTTCAGCCATCTTCTTTCCATAACATATTTACACACAACTATTTTTTTCTATTATAGAATATGTAAGAGATATAATCAAAGAATCTATGGGGAGTTGGAAGATCAAGCAACAGATCTTAATAAAGTTAGTTCTCAACCATATTTACCATGTAACACTCTAAATGCAAGTTTGGATCACAAATAATGACAACGATTAAAGTTTTTAAAAACCAAGCTGTTTACATCTTGATATGAGATCTGGTTAAATAGATGTATAGTATACACTGTATACAAATCTCACATCAAAAGAAAAAAGATATTCAACTCTAGGTAATGATCTGCATGCTGACGTATGTACAGGGAAGTGTACTGATGTTTTTGCAATTTACTTTGAAATGCATTATAATGAAATGAAACATAACAAAGATGTGCTGATGGACAGACACAGGACATATGTATGATAAAGAGGATACAGTAAACTGTTAACTTTTTAGTAGCACCAGTGGTAGGGATATAGGTGATCGACGAAAAATATTTCAACTTTTCTGTAGGTTTGAAAATTTTCATAATAAAATGTTAGTGTCCTGGCCAATTCTTGGAATTTGCTTTGTAGGATTAAAGATATGGAGGATTCGTTTAATTCTTTGTAGGAAAAGGAAGATAAGAATTACAAGGAAAGATAGAAGTTAAAGACAGAATTCAAAGTGGCTCAGAATGGGAGATCTCACTGAAGTATAGACATATTCTGAAATCCTATGTCCCTCTGCTAGTCTTTAAAAACTTGTCCCAACCAAGCACTTTCTTCCCACACAGATAACAACAACAAAGCAGGGCATTTCCAGGTAGCGACTGCAAAACAAGAACACGACACTTGCCTTTGTCTCATCCTGGCTGGCCAGCAGACTGCTACTGGGGTTTATGATGATTCTATCTTCTCTCTTTGGATAATCTGGGTTTTCCAGAAGAAAATTACAAAGTCTGCAAAAACAAATGATGTTACTTTCATACTGCTTCCAAATCCCACACCTGCCCATTGCTTCAAATGCAATGTTTGAAGAATATAGTCCTTAGTCACACATTACAGCTGGCCTATCAAGAAATTAAGGCCGGGCGCGGTGGCTCAAGCCTGTAATCCCAGCACTTTGGGAGGCCGAGACGGGCGGATCACGAGGTCAGGAGATCGAGACCATCCTGGCTAACACGGTGAAACCCCGTCTCTACTAAAAATACAAAAAACTAGCCGGGCGAGGTGGTGGGCGCCTGTAGTCCCAGCTACTCCGGAGGCTGAGGCAGGAGAATGGCGTAAACCCGGGAGGCGGAGCTTGCAGTGAGCTGAGATCTGGCCACTGCACTCCAGCTCGGGCGACAGAGCAAGACTCCGTCTCAAAAGAAAAAAAAAAGAAATTAAGATGTGTGCAGCCCAGAAAAACTAAACAGATAAATAAACAACAAGTGCATTGAATTCCTATCTTTGTGGAAGAGAAAAAATTTAAAAAGCAATGAACATACTGATTAAGGCAAACTCCTCTGAAGTTTATATATCAGTTAGCTGTTAATGTAATGAAGTCACTGAAACTATTATTGGTTAAACTTCAAAATTGGAAAATTTGTAAGAAAAGTAGCTACCTTTGTCAAGAAAACTATGAACAAGAAAGAAGTGGAAAACTGTATTCACATTTACAGTAAAAAAACAGTCTGCTAAGAAATGTAATAAATCAATGAAATATAAAAGATCTTCTGTTAATTCATTAATACTTTTTACACCCCTCTGGTAACATAAATCTCTACGGTAATATGAAGCTCTATGAGCCACTGAGTTACGCTCAGTTTATATAGCTAGCTGTTAAGCTAGACTGATGAACAGATCATGTTTTCCTACAAACAGACACTCTTCACACCAAACCCATTAGCTTTGTCTATTATCATCATGAAATACTTCCAAAGTAAGGATATATAGAGTGCGTAACACACAATGATGTATCACCACCCAGACCCAACAAATGTTAACCATTCAGGTTCTTCACGGTCAAATCAGACAACCACCTTGGAATGACCACACAGTAGTGAAGACAGAGTGAGTGGGGTACAGCTCTAGCCACATTCAGTAGCAAGGAAGTTCCTTTGCTCAGAGGTTAATGGGGACTTCCCCTTTTCTCTGTTCTTTCTCTTGCTCCAGTAGATTCCTAGGATGAACCCCTAGGTGCTATAACTGCAATTCTCACACACCTGCCTTTCTACTGATTCTCTTTTGCCAGATGTCAATAGTAAGGCCTATAATAGTAGGACAGGAGGTCTGGCAGAAAGAGGGCAGAGAAAAAGTGTCCAGCTCTGGCTCCTTTTCTCACCCAGGTGCCAGGGTTTGGGGACTGATTTGCACAGGTTCGTTTATTCTGCAACCCCCACCGGGGACCCATGACAAAGCGCTCTCCCTCATCCTGACATCTCAATGCATTTCCTTTTGCCATGACTTCTGGGAGTCCCATACACTTTTTGTCTCTAAGCTCCCCGCTTCCCTACCACCACAGCCTGTCCAGTCTACGGAACACAACGCCAGAGGCCCAAAGAGAGGAAAAAAAGCAGGAAACTCCTCCTATTACAGAGGGAGACAAGAATTCAGAGTTCATTTTCCTTTAAAACCATTGTCATCAGTGGTAATTCTCCATCCTAGAATTCACTGGTGTACACTGAAGTTATGCAAACCTTTGAAGGCTGACCTGAGTAGCCACCAGCAAAAATCCCGTCTGTAGGGAAAGGCCTGAGTTTCAGACAACTCATTACATGTGCATATTTAATGTGGCGACAAACCAGACATGGACTAGCTTTAAAATGGTCTGTTTTCACATGTTTTCTCAAGTACATGATACATAAGTACACCTCTACATGAAATACAGGTAGAACAGTAGATATGATTTCTTGAAAAAACAAACGTGTTTGAGCGGTTCATCTCTCCCCAATTCATTTTATATTTTCAACAATACTAAGAACTTCAAATACTGAAATGCTACAGATATGAAGTTCCACATGGCAGAAATCAGAAGCTCTCACTATAAACTGTCAGAATTCATTTCTAGTTTAATCCCTTCATTATGCTTACCAACAGAGCTCTTCTGGAGGTTAAGGGACATTTGGAGGCACAGAAAATGAAGGACACAGTTTTTCTTCTACAGAAACAAGTGGTAGCCTCTGTTCTAATATCTGCACCCAGGGGCAAAAGCAGTGGGGAAGCCTGTCGGACTTCAATCTGCCCACCTCTTCATATGATCTGACGCTTGAGCTGATGTGACATGCTAGCGGATCTAAAGAAGGCATTCCTGCAAAGTAAGCCAGGCTAGTACTCCAATTTTTTTTTTTTTTTGAGACGGAGTCTCGCTCTGTTGCCCAGGCTGGAGTGCAGTGGTGCGATTTCAGCTCACTGCAAGCTCCGCCTCCCAAGTTCATGCCATTCTCCCGCTTCAGCTTCCTGAGTAGCTGGCACTACAAGCACCTGCCACCACACCTGGCTAATTTTTTTGTATTTTTAGTAGAGACAGGGTTTCACCATGTTAAACAGGATGGTCTCGATTTCCTGACCTTGTGATCTGCCCATTTTGGCCTCCCAAAGTGTTGGGATTACAGGCGTCAGCCACCACACCCAGCCGTACTCCAACTTTTCAACCCTTAGATAGCTGTTGCTGCCTTCATCCAACTGAAGTTGACCCCGTGTGAGTGAAAGGTCTAAGTTAACCAGCCAGAGTAGATTACCTGCCATGTGGTTCTCCATAGGCCCTTCCTGCTTAAAATATCCAGGTGGTTCGATCTGAAGGCCATTTAAAGACACACATAAAGCAACTGAGACTGAGCTACAACAAAATCCCAGCCTGCTCAACCCAGCTTTGAGCCTTATTTCCAGTTTCCATTAACATTTTAGTTTAGTTGTGGAATTAACATTGCTCTAGGAGTCCAGAGACTAACGGAAAGGAAAGCAGTCTCAGGAAAGCAAGATTGGCTTGAAAAGATGCAGTACAAGGACTGTACATTCCCCTGCTTTTTGGATTTCATGAGAATTTGTATGTGTTTAAGGATCAATATTTGCTTCTGAGTGACACAAAAAGCACAGAGGGTCAGCAAGTCCCTAAAGTAAGTACATGTGTGAGACTCAGGAAGTAGGAGAACAGAACTGTAACAGAAGGTGTCAATTTGATTACATTTTAGTGATTTTTATAGACAATCTTGAAGATATATTTAAACATGATGTTCATTTGCAGAAGAAGAGAAAAACATTGAAGTATACGCAATTTTGATGAGGTTAAATTGTTAAAAAATACTAAAATATGGTATCTGTTATTCAAATCATTGTTCTATAAATGAGCAAAGTTTATACTTTTCTCTACCATTTACATTTTCTGTAACGAACAAAACAGTATTCCATTTCATAACCAGGAAAACATTAACCAAGAAAAAAAAAAGGAATTCAAAGAGAAGAGAGACATAAACAATTCACACACAAGTGAAATACAATTAGTAAACAAATATATGAAAAACACAGCCAATTATCAAAGAAATGTCACTTATGCTACTTTATGCCTACCCTAGTTAACTACAAAACACAACATCACAACTCAGTATTGTCTAAGAACTGTTAAAGCAATTCACACATATAAGTTGTTTTAAATGAGTGGAAGTCTACAAGAAAGTTTTCATTGTAAAAATGTAGTCATTGCTGCTCAATTTTCCTGTAAACCTAAAACTGCTCTAAAAAATGAAGCTTAGTAATTTAAAAAAATGTAGTTACTATCATGCCACTTAGAAGCCCAAAAAGAAAGCATTTTAAAAGCTTAGGAGGGAAAAAAAATCCCCAACAAACAATTCTGCTGGAAGACAGCAAACATAGCCAACAGGAAGGTGGATGCCAGGGTGTGGGGCAAGTACAGTTCAGGAGACAAGCAGGAGAATGTTCACAGCTACATTATCTGTGATAGTCAGAACTCAAATCCCTATCAAAAGTAGATGGAAAATTTAATTGCTAAGTGGTATAAATGGAATACCACTTAGCAATGAAAAACATAAAAACTATGGTTCTACCCAACATGAATAAACCTCACAAACATAATGCTGAGTGAAAAGAAGTCAGACTCAAAAGACTACAGACTATACAAAATCTTTATGTAGTGTTCAAAGAGGATAGCAACATTCTATTTCTTGAAGATTTCTGGGTTGTAGTTACGTAAATTTTTGGTTTGTGATAAATTATTGAGCTGTGCATCTTTAATTTGTTTATTTTTTTCTTTAAGTATATTATAAACATATTGGTATAAAATAACCAAGTTTAAAAACTATATACAATAAAGAATATGTGGAAAGCCTTGAGAAGAGTGAGTAATTGGCATGTAAATAACAAAATGGCTTTCTTTCCTCACTGTATGGAAGGTTAAATACCCAGGTAGAGTCTCTCACTGAAAAATAAAAAATGCTTTAAGAGTGTGAGTAATCCAAGCTGGGTGAGGTAACACATGCCTGTAATCCCAACTATTCGGGAGGCTGAAGCAGGAGAATCATCTGAACCTGGGAGGCTAAGGTTGCAGTGAGCCGAGATCATGCCATTGCACTCCAGCTTGGGTGACAATGGCAAAACTCTGTCTCAAAAAAAAAAAAGAAACCAACTATATCAAGAACTCAAGACATGAGCTTACAGTCAAACAAGAAAATGAGACACCATGCGAGCCAGCAGGAAGAACAGAATATGATTCCCAAGAACTTATCACATCAGAATAATCAAACTCACGAAGAAACTAGGTTTATTGTTTAAAGAAATAAAAGAAAAAAAAGACTAAAAATAAAGTCAAAGAGCAAAACTCTAGGAAAATAACCAAGAGAATTAAAAGCTAAAACATCATAACTAAAAAACAGTAACACAGTGGATGAGTTAAAAGATTACACTCTGCTGAAGGGAAATTTGTGGGCTAGAAGACACCTCTGAAGAAATTATCCAGAATGCATCTCAGAGACAAAGAGGTGGACTTAGAGACACGGAGATTGTGGGAGAAGACTTACAGAAGACAGGAAAGAGCTATAAAATTTCCAGAACTGACCAACATCATCAATCTACAGACTGGTAGTATATACTCTTAATGGTTTTGCCTTACTGAGAAGCGTGTTAAGTAAAATTGATAAAGATTAAGGGAAGGCCAGGTGAAGTGCCTCACACCTGTAATCCCAGCACTTTCGGAGGCTGAGGTAGGTGGGTCACCTGAGGTCAGGGGTTCAAGACCAGCCCGGCCAACATGGGAAACTCCATCTCTACTAAAAATACAAAAATTAGCCAGACATGATGGCGCATCCCTGTGATCCCAGCTACTTGGGAGGCTGAGGCAAGAGAATCACTTGAACCTGGGAAATGGAGGCTGCAGTGAGCTGAGATCGCACCATTGCACTCTAGCCTAGGTGACAGAGTGAGACTCCATCTCAAAAATAAATAAATAAATAAATAAATATCTGATGATAGTGGTTGTACAGAGGTGGGATCAGACAAGGCCACTACTGGCTCCACAGTGTCATTGTACAAATTAGAAAAAAGTACCTACATTGGGTTACGTACCTGGAAAGGGGTCCTTCCTTCTCAGCCTCGGCAGGGAAGAAACCTACCTGCACCCCTGACTGAGAACTACAGTATAAGACAGGAACTTAGAGGAAAGGTGTTTAGTGAACTATTTTGTTTAAATTTACCACCAGGCTGGGCACAGTGGCTCACAGCCGCAATCCCAGCACTTTGGGAGGCCAAGGTGAGCGGATCACAAGGTCAGGGGTTCAAGACCAGCCTGACCAACATGGTGAAACCGTGTCGCTACCAAAAATACCAAAATTAGCTGGGCGTGGTGGAGCACACCTGTAATGCCAGCTACTCAGGAGACTGAGGCAGGAGAATTGTTTGAACCCAGGAGGTGGAGACTGCTGTGAGCCAAGATTATACCACTGCACTCCAGCCTGGGCAACAGAACGAGACTCCATCTCCAAAAAAAAAAAAAAAAAATTTACAACTATTTCACCTCTGCAGATCAGAAGGAGGGGAAACCGTTTATCTGTCTCCCAGGCTGTAGTACAGGAGCATAACATAGCTCACTGCAGCCTTGAATTTCTGGACTCATGCAATCCTCTTGCCTCAGCCTCCCAAAGAGCCAAGATTAAAGGTGTGAGCCATGTGTCTGGCCCATATTTATCCCTTTTATAATGAAAATTAAGAAATGTGGCCAGGCGCGGTGGCTCACGCCTGTAATCCCAGCACTTTGGGAGGCCGCAGCGGGTGGATCACCTGAGGTCAGGAGATCAAGACCAGCCTGACCAACATGGAGAAACCCCATCTCTACTAAAAATACAAAATTAGCAGGGTGTAGTGGCACATGCCTGTAATCCCAGGTACTTGAGAGGCTGAGGCAGAAGAATCGCTACAACCTGGGAGGCGGAGGTTGAGGTGAGCCGAGATTATGCCATTGCACTCCAGCTTGGGCATTTAGCGAAATTCCATCTCAAAAAAAAAAGAAAAAAACAAAACAAAACTGCAGAACAAAAAAATACATGTTCCAAAATTCCCCTCAAGGCTAAGCCAGAATCTTCTGGCAAAAAAGAAATTAAGCATCATGGGAAAACAAGACAGGTTCAGCATCACCTGTAGTATTTCAGGTCATAAAGGCCTAGTGGAGCACTCCTTTATAATCACCACGCCTTCAAACACTGATGCTGACACTCTGTCTTAAGACTGAACGACTGAACATTAACAGCGTCTTGACAGCAAATTAATAGCTTATGAATCTCGTTGTAATGAATGAGTCTTACACTTCATTCATGCCAGCAATATCATTATCTGATGTAATTCTGGTCTAACCAGTCTTTTTATGTCTAAAACTGAAACGTCCCTGGATTCTAAATGGTATAAAATAGGATCATTTCAAAAGACAGAGCTGTGATACTAAAAGAAAAAGCCACAGGGAAAGGGATAAAGTGAGAGCAAACAACTTACCTTGTCCCCGATGGCAGTGAAAGTTGTTCAAGTGAATCACCTCTTCATTGCTGTTTCCCTCTGCCATTTTCAAACGCAGACATGCACATACGGGACTGCTAATATCCAAACATGGTGACCATCTGTTTCAAAAGGTCTGAAAACGAAGCAAAGAGGAACAGTAAGAAAGAGGGAGTATCAAAACTCTTGCCATGTATCTGGTCAGGGAACATCTGAAGCTTATGCTGAAAACATTCCTTGAGAAAACACATCCAAGGAAGTGGGTCAAAAAAAAAAAAAAAACCGTAAAAACTCAAAACATATGGCATTAAAACATATTTTTAAAATACACATATTAAAAAGACAAAGTACAGACAAAGAATTCACATCTTGATACGAATATGCTAACAAAGAAATGGGCTAAGGGTACTAATAGGCAATTCACAAACAAGAAAACACAGAAGATGCTCAACCTCACACTAATAATCAGGGAAAGGCAAATCAGAAAATGAATTACGTTTCAGCCAGACGCAGTGGCTCACGCCTGTAATCCCAGCATTTTGTGAGGCCGAGGCAGCAGGTCACGAGGTTAGGAGTTTGACACCAGCCTGACCAACATAGTAAAACCCAAGCTCTACTAAAATACAAAAATTTGCCGGGCATGGTGGTACGCACCTGTAATCCCAGCTACTCAGGACGCTGTCGCAGGAGAATCACTTCAATCCGGGAGGTGGAGGTTGCAATGAGCCAAGATAACGCCGCTGTACTCCAGCCTGGGCAACAGAGTGAGACTCCTTCTCAAAAAGAAAAAAGAATTATATTTCAAACCACTGGTGTGGCAAAAAAGGCAAGCATGTAAGAAATGGGAAATCTTCTACATTGCTGGTTTGTAGAGTAACTTGGAAAAGATATTCTGAATAGCAATTAGCAATACACACTAAATTACAAATGTACAATCCCTGTGACTTAGCAATTCCACTTTCAGATATATTAGCTAAAGAAACCTCTGTGTGTTCTCCAAGAAATATGCATAATAGAATACATGGACAAGGAAGGTCATTACAACAAATATGTAATAAAAGCAACTTGAAATGGTCTTACTGGATATCAGTAAAAGAATAAATAAAATTCATATGAGGATACAACACAGTAAAATTAACTAATGTTAAATGAAAATAAGTGTGATACCATTTATGTAAATTCTTACACAAATTTAAAATACATTATATTTAAATATTAAATTAAAAAATGAAGCCAGGTGCGGTGGCCCACATCTGTAATCCCAGCTCTTAGGGAGGCTGAGGCGGATGGATCACTTAAAGTGAGGAATTCCAGACCAGCCTGGCCAACATGGTGAAACCCCATCTCTATTAAACACACACATACAAACGCCGGGTGCGGTGGCTCACACTTGTAATCTCAGCACTTTGGGAGGCCAAGGCGGGCGGATCACGAGGTCAGAATATCAAGACCATCCTGGCTAACACGGTGAAACCCTATTTCTACCAAAAAATACAAAAAATTAGCCGGGTGCGGTGGCGGGCGCCTGTGGTCTCAGCTACTCGGGAGGCTGCGGCAGAATCGCTTTAACCTGGCAGCTGGAGCTTGCAGTGAGCTGAGATCGCGCCACTGCACTCCAGTCTGGGCAACAGAGCGAGACTCCGTCTCCAAAAAGAAAGAAAAAGAAAGAAAAGGAAGAAAAAAGAACGTTCTCTTTGCACAATCGAAGTACCTGGGACAACTGCTATCCAGGCCCTCAGGGATGCAGAGCCCAAGCGGATTTGTCAGAAATTTCTGTAACCCGCACGCCGCGCACGCTCCAGGGTTGGTTGCAAGTGGCCCAAAGTCTTGGATCCCTGGTCCCGTTACACCGGGAGCCGGGCCAGCCCCCAGCGCCCCGCAGACGGGTTTGACGCACTTGCGGCGCCCTGGCGAGTGCCCGGTGACAGTCGCCAACTTTCGCGGAATAACACCCGCTCCAGCTGTGAGGGGAGAGGTGGGAAAACGCTGCCCGCCTGGGCTGGGGTTCACAGGGACCGCCCGCTTCCCGCCGCTCCTCCAGGCCGCGCTCGGGTGCACGGACCCCGCCTCCGCGGCGGCCTCGGGCCCGGGAGAGGGAAGCGCGGTCTCCCGGGCTGTCGCCCTCGCGCAGCCGACCCAAAGGGCCGGCCCACGAAACTTCGCGAAGAGGCGGGAGGGGGTCGCCCAGTCGCTCAGCGCCTTTGTCGCTCCCGCCTCGGCACCACACGGGGCTCGAGACGCCCAGCCCAGTCCTTCGGCCCGATCCGCCCGGGCCTCGGCACGCGCCCGTCAGGTCTGCGGCCCTCACGGCCCGCGCCCCCGCCCCCACCCCCGGAGATCCACGGAGGCGTCCCGCAGAGAGGCCGCCTCGCCTCACAGACCCGTCCAGGAGCTCGAGTGCGCCCCGCGACCGACACTCACTCGCCACTCAACTCGCCGGCTAGCCAGGCGGGTTCGGCGGCCTTCGCTACCACGCCACTTACTCTTCAGAAGCCGCAGCTGCGAGCTCCGTCGCCGCCACAGAGGCAGCCGCTACACTCCTTGCCGTCCGGCCGCGGCGTCACCTCGCGCCTGCGCACAGCGCCCCCTCCCGACTAAGGACAGGAAGAACCATAGAGGCACTCCGGGTGCTGTGGAGGAGGGACCCGGGGGCTCACTATAGAGAGGGCCGCCTAGCCGCGCCTGCATCCGGGCTCTCCGCCTGCGGAGCCTTGACTCCCCCATCTCCGAACCTACAGGAGCCGCCATCTCCCCAGAGCTTAAAAGGGTATGGGGCAGGTGGTTGTGGACGTTTACTCGATATCTACTTATTTGGCCTAATTGCTTTGGCAAGTCATTCATTCATTCTGCAGATATATTCTGTGGATTTCCTGTGGACCACGCGCTGTTCTAGGATTTGGGGAAATTAAGAGTAAAATGGGTCCCGTGGCTGGGTACAGTGGCTCACGCCTGTAATCCCATCACTTTGGGAGGCCGAGGCACGGATCACTTGAGGTCTGACGTTGGAGACTAGCCTGGCCAACGTGGTGAAACCTTGTCTCTACCAAAAATAAAAAAATTAGCCAGGTGTGGTGGCGGATGCGTGTAATCCCAGCTACGCAGGAGGCTGAGGCAGGAAAATCGCTTGAACCGGGGAGGCAGAGATTGTTGTGAGCCAAGATGGTGCCACTGCACTCCAGCCTGGGCAACAGAGCTACACTCCATCTGAAAGAAAAAAAAATATATATATATAGAGAGAGAGAGAGAAAGTAAAATATGTCCCTGGCTGGCCTCAGAAAGTTCAGGTTTTAGTGGGCAAGTGAATAACTGACTAAAATACTGCTCCTGCTGGGCACAGCGGCTCATGTCCATAATCCCAGCTCTTTGGGAGGCCAAGGTAGGAGGATCGCTTGAGGCCGGGAGCTCAAGACCAGCCGTGGCAACATAGCAAGACCCCGACTCTTAAAAATAATTGCTGGCCAAGTGCGGTGGCTCACACCTGTAATCCCAGCACTTTGGGAAGAAGCCGTGGCAGGTGGATCACTTGAAGTCAGGAGTTCGAGACCAGCCTGGTCAACATGGTGAAACCCCGTCTCTACTAAAAATACAAAAATTAGCTGGGCATGGTGGTGCATGCCTGTAATCCCAGCTACTTGGGAGGCTGAGGCACAAGAATTGCTTGAACCCAGGAGGGGGAGGTTGCAGTGAGCCAAGATCACGCCACTGCACTCTAGCCTGGGCAACAGAGTGAGACTGTGTCTCAAAAAAAAAAAAAAAAAAAAAAATTGCCAAGTACACCTTTAAGTAGAGATGTCAAGTCAGTAATTAGATAAATGAGTCTGGGCTTATACCTGTAATCCCAACACTTTGGGAAATAGAGATGGGAGGATGGCTTGAAGGCAGGAGTTTGAGATCATCCTGGGCAATAGAGTGAGACCCCAGCTGTACAAAAATAAAAGTTAGCCAGGCATGGTGGTGCGCACCTGTAGTCCCAGCTACTCAGGAGGCTGAGGCAGGAGGATTGTTTGAGCCCAGGAGTCCGAGGCTGCAGTGAGCTATGATCGCACCACTGCACTCCAGCCTGGATGACAGAACAACAGCCTGTCTCAAAAGAAACAAACAAAAACAAAACGGAAATGAGAGGAACAGTAGTCTTGATGTTGCAATGTGTGTTCCTTCTCTGAGACAATAGAGCGTGGTTTATGGGGGCTTGCATGGGACAGAAAAAGACCACTGCTCACAGTGCTCTGGGGAAGCAGTGTCCTGAGGGAATAGTCATGTTTCAGTGAAGTAGAAATTGAAGGGCTGCTTACAGAACAGGATGAGGAGCTAGGGATCTTACAGATGTCAGGCCCTGAGTTAGAAGGTGCAGTGCATGGGAGGCGTTAGAGGATGAACAGGAGAGAGAGCTTAAGATAGACAGTTATGAGATCCTGGAATAACCTGGAAGGTAAAACAAGGGCATTGGCCTTGATGAGCTTATTCTCCATGCTGGTCCTCTTGGGGGAGGTGGATAATCACTGTCAGTTACAGCCTCCTTCTTAGGACGGTCCTCATAAGCCCTTTGAGATGTTGGAAGAAGACAGTATTGGAAGGAGAGCTTGGTGATCTTAGCAGGAGTGCAAGGTTCTTTCCGGACCCCTGAACCCCTCTGTGGTTGGTGTCACATCCAAGGCAGGTATGGTCGAGTAACCTCTCTGAGTCTGGAAATTTTTATTTGTTCAGGCTTTTTGGAGACTCTGACTCAGACATGATGGCAATGAGAAGAGAGACTGTATGTATTTATGTATGTATTTATTTATTTTTGAGATGGGGTCTTCTTCCATCACCCAGGCTGGAGTGCAGTGGCACGATCTCGACTCATGGCAACCTCTGCCTCGCCTCCCAGGTTCAAGTGATTCTCCTGGCTCAGCCAAGTAGCTGGGACTGCAGGCACCCACTACCACACCCGGCTAATTTTAAAAATATTTTTTGTAGAGACGGAGTTTCACCATGTTGGCCAGGCTGGTCTCGAACTCCTCACCTCAGGTGATCCACCTGCCTCCGCCCAAAGTGTTGGGATTACAGGTGTGAGCCACCATGCCAGGCCTTTATTTTGAAGTTTAATTTAAAAAAATACTAATAGATAGCTAGGTGTGGTGACACACCTGTAGTCCCAGCTACACAGGAGACTGAGGCAGGAGAATCACTTTAATCCAGGAGGCAGAGGTTACAGTGAGCCGAGATGGCGCCACTGCATCCCAGCCTGGGTAACACAGCAAGACTTTGTCTCAAAAAAAAAAAGAAAGAAAGAAAGAAAAAAATAATAGAAACAGACTTTCAGGCCAGGCGCGGTGGCTCAAGCCTGTAATCCCAGCACTTTGGGAGGCCGAGACGGGCAGATCACGAGGTCAGGAGATTGAGACCATCCTGGCTAACACGGTGAAACCCCGTCTCTACTAAAAATACAAAAAAATAAAATAAAATAACCAGGAGTGGTGGCAGGTGCCTGTAGTCCCAGCTACTCTGGAGGCTAAGGCAGGAGAATGGCGTGAAACCAGGAGGCGGAGCTTGCAGTGAGCCGAGATCGTGCGACTGCACTCCAGCCTGAGCGACAGAGCGAGGCCCTCCTGTCTCAAAAAAAGAAAAAAAGAAATAGAATCTCGCTTTGTTACTGAGGCTGGTCTTGAACTCCTGGCTCCAAGTGATCCTTCCGTCTTGCCCTCCTAAAGTGGTGGCGTTGCAGGTGTGAACTACCACGTCTGGCTGGGAATTTTTTATTTGTAAAATGGGAATTTTAAGATATTATCTATTGCCCAGTGTTCTTGCAAGGATGAAATGGGATCATGTGTGAATTCAGAAGCTCTCAAAGGAGTTGTTTACATGTTGTTCTTGTCTTAAGCATTTTTGGAGTCATAAAGACAATTATCCTATCTCTGCATATTTCCCAGTGAGGGCGAGAGGAAGCTATTCCTTCCTTCTAGGTTGTCTGGATCATTCTGGTTATTTTTGAAGCCTCTGACTTTTGTTTTGTTTTGTTTTTTTGAGACGGGGTTTCACTCTTGTCGCCCATGCTGGAATACAATGGCATGATTTTGGCTCGTTGCAAACTCTGCCTCCCAAATTCAAGTGAGTCTCATGTCTCAGCCTCCCAAGTAGTTGAGATTACAGGTGCCCGCCACCACATCCGCCTAATTTTTGTATTTTCAGTAGAGACAGGGTTTCACCATTGTTGGCCAAGCTAGTCTCGAACTCCTAACCTCAGGTGATCTGCCTGCTTCGGCCTCCCAAAGTGTTGGCATTACAGGCGTGAGCCACTGTGCCCGGCCCTTTTTTTTTTTTTTTTGTGGGGGTGGGGTGGGGTTGGGGTCTCACTCTGTCACCAAGGCTAGAGTGCAGGGACTCAATCAATCATAGTTCACTGCAGCCTTGACCTCCCAGGCTCAAGTGACCCTCCCACCCCAGCCTCCTGAGTAGCTGGAAATACAGGTGTGTGCCACCACACCCGGCTAATTTTTTAATATTTGTGTATAGATGGGGTCTCGCTATGTTGCTCAGGTTGGTCTCAAACTGCTGGCCTCAAATGATCGTCCTGCCTCGGCCTCCCAAAGTGCTGAGATTATAGGCTTGAGCCACCACACCTGGCCTGTTTTTGTTTGTTTTTTTGAGATGGAGTTTCGCTCTCGTTACCCAGGCTGGAGTGCAATGGTGTGATCTCGGCTCACCGCAACCTCTGCCTCCCAGGTTCAAGCAATTCTCCTGCCTCAGCCTCCCAAGTAGCTGGGATTACGGGCATGTGCCACCACGCCCAGCTAATTTTGTATTTTTAGTAGAGACAGGGTTTCTCCATGTTGGTCAGGCTGGTCTTGAACTCCTGACCTTAGGTGATCCACCTGCCTCATCTTCCCAAAGTGCTGGGATTACAGGCGAGAGCCACCGTGCCTGGCCTGTTTTCTTTGTCTTAATGTTAACCAGCACCAAGAATCAGAAAGGGCAAGGTAGCTACCTGTGGAGTAAACTATTGTCAACAAGTGATGTTTTGCTGTTTTCCTGGGAAGAGCTTGGAAGTTCCATCTATGAAAATCCGTATGATCCATGCTGGCTGTAATTCCATGCAGTTATGGCCAAAGGCGTGCAACATGCACTCAGCCCTTGAGCCTGCCAGAGAGCCGAGGCTATAACTCCCCGCCCCGTGAGTCATCACAGGACGGCTTCGTTGCATTTTCTGGTTTCAGTTAGTTTAATGTGCATCTGACCTGTGAAATCATGGATGGTAGTGGAGGACCGCCGTTATTCACAATTTGCCCATCATCATTTTGTTCCCAAGAACTGTCGTCAGCCATATCTACATGATGGTGTGCTGGTGTTGTCATAGAGGACATTATTCCCGAACTCAGTCTGCTTTCAGAAGAAGTAATTTCCTGCCATTTTGGCCCATTACTTGCAAACAAACAAACAAAAAAATCAATGTTATTGAAGTGTAATTTACATGTGGTACTAGGCACCGCATTTAAGTATACGTTTCTATCAGTTTTGACAAATTTATACACCCTCATAACCTCCCACAATCAAGACAGAGATCAATTCCATCACCCCAAACTGTTCCCTCCTGTTCCTTCCAGTCCATCCATAACCCCCATCCCTGGCGCTAGGTAACCACCTGCTTTTGGGCACCTGCCTTTTGTCACTTTATATTATTTATTTGTTTTGAGATGGAGTCTCGCTGTGTCACCCAGGCTGGAGTGCAGTGGTGCGATCTGGGCTCACCACAACCTCCGCCTTCCGGGTTCAAGCGATTCTTCTGCCTCAGCCTCCTGAGTAGCTGGCACCCCCCACCACACCCAGCTAATTTTTTGTATTTTTATTTTATTTTATTTTTGTTATGGAGTCTCACTGTTGCCCAGGCTGGAGTGCAGTGGCATGATTTTGGCTCACTGCAACCTCTGCCTTGCAGGTTCAAGTGATTCTCTTGCCCCATCCTCTCAAGTAGCTGGGATTACAGACATCCACCACCATGTCCAGCTAATTTTTTTATTTTTAGTAGAGATGAGGTTTTGCCATCTCTACTAAAAAGATGGCCAACTAAAGTTGGCCAGGCTGGTCTCGAACTCCTGACCTCAGTTGATCTGCCTGCCTTGGCCTCCCAAAGTGCTGGGATTACAGGCTCACGTGAGCCACCCACCGTGCCTGGCCCTTTTTCTCATTTTAGACTAGAATTTCTCTTTCTGTAGTTTCACATACATGGGACCATATGGCATATACTGTTGTGTCTGGTTTCTTTTGCTCAGCATGTTTTCTGTTTTTTGAGACAGGGTCTCACTCTGTTGCCTAGGCTGGAGTGCAGTGGTATGATCTTAGCTCACTGCAGGCTTGATCTCCCAGACTCAAACCATCCTCCTGCCTCTGCCTCCTAAGGAGCTGGGACTACAGGCACGCATCACCATGCCTGGCTAATTTTTTTTTGTTTTTAATAGGGACGAGGTCTTGCTATGTTGCCCAGTCTGGCCTCGAACTCCTGAGCTCAAGTGATCCACCTCAGCCTCCCAAAGTGCTGGGATTACAGGCGTGAGCCCCGTGCCTGGCCTCCTCATGCTTTTGAGATTCTTCGATGTTACGTGCATCAGTAGTTCATTCCTTTTTACTGCTGAGTAGTATTTGACCACAAGGATATGACACAATTCATTCATCCATTCACCAATCGATACACATGGAGTTTCTTGCATTTTGGGGCAGTTATGAATAAAACTCCTATGCACATTCATGTACAAGTTGTTGGGTGAATACATGTTCATTCTCTCAGTGTGGAATTGCTCAATCATATAGTAAGAACCAAACTGTTTCCCAAACTGGTACATCAGTTTACCTTCCCCCTGGTGCTGAATGAGAGTCCAGTTGCCATTCTTGGTATCTCTAGTCTTTAATTTTAGCTGTTGTAACGAATGTGTGGTGGTATATCACTGTGGTTTTGATTTGCATTTCCCTGGTGGCTAATGATGTTGAGCATCTTTTCTTGTGCTTATTGGCCTTTTGAATATCTTCCTTTTTAGACACAGCATTGTCTAGGCTGGAGTGCCATGGCATGATCACAGCTCACTGCAGCCTTGGATTCATGAGCTCAAGCGATCCTCCCACCTCAGCCTCCTGAGTAACTGGGACTCCAGGCACATGCCACCACTCCTGGCTAATTTATATGATTTTTTTTTGTAGAGATGGGGTCTCACTGTGTTGCCCAGGCTGGTCTTGAACTTCTGGCCTCAAGCGATCCTCCCACCTTGACCTCCTAAAGCACTAGGATTACAAGTGTGAGCCACTGTGCCTAGCCTTGGCCTTTTGTATATTTTCTTTTGTGAAATTTATGTTCAAATTTTTAAAGTCCCATTTTAAAAATTGAATTTTTCTCTTCTCATAGTTGACTTGTAAGCATTCTTCTTATAGTTTGGATATAAGATTTTAGTATTGCATACATTTCCTCTGGCTTACTTTTCATTTCCTTTTTTAATTTTGTTTTTCATTTTTCATTTTCCAAGTCTGTCCTATGCCACGTTTTTTTCTCTTCTCTTCACTTCTCTTCTCTTCTCTTCTCTCCTCTTCTCTCTTCTCTTTCCTTCCCTTTTTTGAGACATGGTCTCATTCTGTTGCCCAAGCTGGAGTGCATTGGTGCAATCTCAGCTCATCACAGCCTCAACCTCCGAGGCTCGAGCAATCCTCCCACCTAGGCCTCTCAGTAGCTGGGACCACAGGCACGCAGCACCACACCCAGTTAATTTTTGTATTTTTAGTAGAGATGGAGTCTCTTGATTTTGATGAGAGCGACATAGTGAGTACTGGGATTACAGGCGTGAGTCACCATGCCCGGCCGAATTGTACATTTAAAAATAACTAAAAGAGGCCGGGCATGGTGGCTCATGCCTGTAATCCCAGCACTTTGGGAAGCCAAGGTGGGAGGATCACAAGGTCAGGAGTTCGAGACCAGCCTGGCCAACATGGTGAAACTTTGTCTCTACTAAAGATACAAAAAATTAGCCAGGCCAGGCGTGGTGCTGGGTGGAGGGTGCCTGTAATCCCACCTACTCGGGAGGCTAGGGCAGGAGAATCGCTTGAACTTGGGAGGCACAGTTTGCAGTGAGCCGAGATCGCACCATTGCACTCCAGCGTGGGCCACAGGGTGAGACTCGGTCTCTAAATAATAAATAAATAAATAAATAAATAAATAAATAAATAAATAGAGGCTGGGTGTGGTGGCTCATGTCTGTAATCCTAGCATTCTGGGAGGCTGAGGTGGGTGGATCACCTGAGGTCAGAGGTTTGAGACCAACCTGGCGAACATGGTGAAACGCTGTCTCTACTAAAAATACAAAAATTAGCCACGTGGTGGTATGTGCCTGTAATCCCAGCTACTTGGGAGGTCGAGGCAGGAGAATTACTTGAACCAGGGAGGCAGAGGCTGCACGGAGCCAAGATTGCACCACTGCACTCCAGCCTGGGTGACAGAGCAAGACTACGCCTCAAAGAAAAAGTTATTCTTGACTATAGTCACCCTATTATGCTTTCAAATACTAGGTCTTATTCATTCTTTCTATTTTTTTGTTCCTTTTAACCATCCCCACCCCCTACCCATCCTGGCACTACCCTTCCCAGCCTGTGATAACTTTACGTCCTTCTACTCCCTATGCCCATAAGGTCAATTGTTTTGATATTTAGGTCCCACAAATAAGTGAGAATAATAATAAGTGGGATTACAGGCGTGAGCCACCCTGCCCAGCCTCAGCTATTTTTTAAAACTTTTCTGTAGAGACAGGGGTCTTACTATATTGCCCAAGCTGGTTTAGAACTCCCAAGCTCAGGCAATCCACCCGCCTTGGTCTCTCAAAATGCAGGGATTACAGGTATGAGCCACTGCACCCGAACACCTGTGTGCATTTCATCTAATGCGCCTTATGAGTGTACATTTGCATCTTTTTGGGTTGAATGTCCTCCATAGCTACCATTTGTCCCTCCAGATCCACTCTCAACCTTTTTCTACCTTCTTGTCTACAGTGGACGCCAGCATGCAAACACTACCATGTCATTTGGCTTCAGGGCCCTGTGGATTCTGGTTGGGTCTGGCCAATGAGAAGTTGAGACCAAGCAGGCCTCCCCTCAAGGGGTTGTTGAGTCCCCCAAGTATGGAAATAAAGAAAAATTCTGAGTTCCTTCAAGGAAAATTCCAGGCATCTAGGAAGCCCTGAGGACTATCTTGATAAGCAAGACGATAATAGTAGCCTAAAACAATAGCCAAGGGGTCGGGCATGGTGGCTCACGCCTGTAATCCCAGCACTTTGGGAGGCTGAGACAGGCAGATCAATTGAGGCCAGGATTGAGACCAGCCTGGCCAGCATGGTGAAATCCCGTCTCTACTAAAAATACAAAAATAACCTGGGTGTGGTGGAATGTGTCTGTAGTTCCAGCTACTTGGGAGGCTGAGACATGAGAATCACTTGAACCCAGGAGGTAGAGGTTGCAGTGAGCTGAGATTTGCGCCACTGCACTGCAGTCTGGGTGACAGAGTGAGACCTTGTCTCAAAAACAAAAACAAACAAAAAAAAAATTAAGGAATTTTCATTTTCAAGTTGATCAACCCAAGCTGACTGAGAGAGGGAGGCACCTGGCTGTTTCAGTTTGGACGTTCTTGGGGGCTTGTTTGTAATTGTGTGTGTGTCCCGCAAGTGAGTGTCTTTTTAAGTGAGTGTCTTTTGTGGGTACCAGACAGTGGGATTGGCCCCTCTCAATTTGGGAAATTTCATTTGCTTGTTGAAAAAGCCCATCTAGGCTGGGCGCGGTGGCTCATGCCTGTAATCCCAACACTTTGGGAGGCCGAGGCGGGTGGATCATGAGGTCAGGAGTTCGAGACCAGCCTGGCCAGCATGATGAAACCGTCTCTACTAAAAATACAAAAATTAGCCGGGCGTGGTGGTGGACAGCTGTAGTCCCAGCTACTTGGGAGGCTAAGGCAGGAGAATTGCTTGAACCCAGGAGGCAGAGATTGCAGTGAGGCGAGATTGTGCCACTGCACTCCAGCCTGGGCGACAGAGTGAGACTGTCTCAAAAAAAAAAAAACAAACAAAAAGCCCAACTAATGGAGACAGGAAAGCACCTGTTTGCATTTGGATGCTCTTGGGGCTTATTTCTTGCCGAAGTAATTGGATTGTGTTTTACTGATCATTTGTTTGTGTGCATATCAGTATAGTCATAGGAAATTAGAATTCGAGAAACTGATATTCTTCTTTTTCTTTTTTTTAGGCCAGGCTGGTCTTGAACTCCTGACCTCAAGTGATCCACCCGCCTCGGCCTTCCAAAGCGCTGGGATTACAGGCGTGAGCCACCATGCCCAGCCTGGAGAAGCATTGTTTCATTGAAGGTAAATGACATGGAGGTCCAGGTTAATGTAACTTATTTTGCCCTCTGGACAGAGGCCTTACGTAGAATATGCCATCTCCATTGCATAACGGATTGCTGCTTTGCTCATTCAACATTATAATTTGATGGTTCTGGTAACGCACAGCTGCAGTCTGGTTGTCTCTTGATGCCCCATGGTCAAGTGCTTAGTCTCCACCAGGACCCTGTGGCATGCAAAGAGCTGCATTTTGAATCATAAATGTGCTAAAGAATGGGGCTTTGTTCTATAATACTCAGCATCTCCACTGTGGCAACAGCCTTTCTTTTCTTTCCCTCTCCTTTCCTCCCCTCTCCTGCCCTCCTCCTCCCTTCCTTCCTTGCATGCTCCCTCCCTCCCTTCCGTCCTTCCTTCCCTCCCTCCCTTCCTGCCTTCCTGCGTTCCTGTCTTCCCTCATTCCTCCCGTTCTTCCTTCCCTCCTTCCTCTTTTCTCTTTCTCTCTTTCTTTCCAGACAGGGCCTCACTCCAACCCCCAGGCTGGAGTGCAGTGGTAAAATCACTGCAGCCTCCACTTCCTGGGCTTAGGTGATCCTCCCCCCTCAGCCTCCCGAGTAGCTGGGACTGCAGGCATGTGCTACCATACCCAGCTAATTTTTTGTATTTTTTTGTAGAGAAAGGATTTCCCTATGTTGCCCAGGCAGGTCTTTTTTTTTTTTTTTTTTTTTTGAGACGGAGTCTGGCTCTGTCGCCCAGGCTGGAGTGCAGTGGCCGGATCTCAGCTCACTGCAAGCCCCGCCTCCCGGGTTCCCGCCATTCTCCTGCCTCAGCCTCCCGAGTAGCTGGGACTACAGGCGCCGCCACCTCGCCCGGCTCGTTTTTTTGTATTTTTTAGTAGAGACGGGGTTTCACCGTGTTAGCCAGGATGGTCTCGATCTCCTGACCTCGTGATCCGCCCGTCTCGGCCTCCCAAAGTGCTGGGATTACAGGCTTGAGCCACCGCGCCCGGCCTGCCCAGGCAGGTCTTAAACTCCTGGGCTCAAGCTGTCCTCTCATCTCAGCCTCCCAAAGTGCTGGATTACAGGCTGAGCCACCATGCCCAGAGCTGCAGCTTTTCTATTACAGCTTGCCAGAGACTCCACATACCATTGTTATCTCTAGCACCATGGCATGTTCTGTCGGTATATGTGACACCGTGGGATATACCACATAATGTGTCTTTAGGCAGCAGGGCCATACCAGAACCTGCTCCAGAGCTCTGTCTCAATCAAGGGAACACCAAAAACTGCCATCCTAGGCTGGGTGTAGTGACTCATGCCTCTAATCCCGGCACTTTGGGAGGCCGAGTAGGGTGGATCTCCTGAGGTCAGGAGTTTGAGACCAGCCTGGCCAACATGGTGAAACCCCTGTCTCTACTAAAAGTACAAAAGATTAGCCGGGCATGGTGGTACGCACCTGTAATCCCAGCTACTTGGGAGGCTGAGGCAGGAGAATCTCTTGAACCTGGGAGGCAGAGGTTGCAGAGATCTCACCACTGTACTCCAGCCTGGGCAACAGTGCAAGACTCTATCTCAAAAAGCAAAAACAAAAACAAAATCAAATGCCATCTGGGGCCAGGCATGGTGGCTTATACCTCTAATCCCTGCACTTTGGAAGGCCAAGGCTGATGGATTGCTTGAGGCCAGGAGTTCAAGGCCAGCCCGGCCAATATAGCGAGATCCTGTCTCTATTTTTTAAAACTTACTGCTGGCCTAGAAGTCTAAAAGAAAAATCATTAAAAAAAAAAAAAAAACCTAAATAGATAAATAAATAAAACTGGCCTAGCGTGGTGGCTTATGCTTGTAATCCCAGCACTTTGGGAGGCCGAGATGGGCAGATCATTTGAGGTCAGGAGTTCGAGATCAGCTTGGCCAACATGGAGAAACCCCATCTCTACTAAAAATATACAAATTACCTGGGCGTGGTGGTGGGTACCTATAATCCCAGCTACTCTGGAGGCTGAGGTAGGAGAATTGCTTGAATCTGGGAGGCAGAGGTTGCACTGAGCCAAGATCACACCATTGTACTCCAGCCTAATGACAGAGTGAGGCTCTGTCTTGGAAAAAAAAAAAAAAGTCTTGCGAGAACAGGGAAAGGAGACTGGCTTGGGGTTTTTATGGTGGTTGGTGGGTGCAACTGGGTGAGGGTTTGTGTGCGCTCAGGGGCTTGTGTGGTTTAAACCTCCCACTGGCGGCAAAGGAGGGAGCACTGAGGCTTCTTGTAAATTTCCCCAGGTGTCAGTCACAGGGGAAGAGGGAAAATGATACTTAAAAGCCTTCAGCACTATATAAGATTTGGCTGGTCGCGGTGGCTCACGCCTGGAATCCCAGAACTTTGGGAGGCCAAGGTGGGTGGATCACTTGAGGTCAGGAGTTCAAGACCAGCCTGACCAACATGGTGAAACCCCGTCTCTACTAAAAATACAAAAATTAGCTGGTCATGGTGGCGCACACCTGTAGTCCCAGCTACTCGGGAGGCTGAGGTAGGAGAATCGCTTGAACCCTGGAGGTGGAGGTTGCAGTGAGTTGAGATTGCACCATTGCACTGGAGCCTGGTGACAGAGGAAGACTCTGTTAAAAAAAAAAAAAGATTTAAAAATAGAACAAAGCCAGGCATGGTGGTTTACACCTATAACCTCAGTGCTTTGAGAAGCTGAGATGGGAGGATTGCTTGAGACTAGGAGTTTGAGACCAGCCTGGACAACATAGCAAGACCCTGTCTCTACAAAAAAATAAAAAATAAAAAATAAAAATAGGCTGGGTACACTGACATGACTGTAATCCCAGTGGGAGGCCGAGGTGGGAGGACCACTTGAGACCAGGAGTTTGAGACCAGCCTGGGCAACAAAGTGAGACCTCATTCTCTACAAAAACACACACATATATATGTATTTTTGGAGACAGAGTCTCTCTGCGTTGCCCAGGCTGGAGTGCAGCAGCATGATCTCGGCTCACTGCAATCTCTGCCTCCCAGTCTCAAGTGATTCTTAGGCCTCAACCTCCTGAGTAGCTGGGATTACAGGCATGTGTCACCACACCCAGCTAATTTTTGTACTTTTAATAGAGATGGGGTTTTGCCATGTTGGCCAGGCTGGTCTTGAACTCCTGTCCTCAAGTGATCCACCTGCCTCAGCCTCCCAAAGTGCTGGGATTACAGGTGCGAGCCACCATGGCTGGCCAAAAATTTTTTTTAATAATAAATAAAAATAGGCAGCGTGTGGTAGCTCATGGCTGTAATCCCAGTACTTTGGGAGGCTGAGGCACAAGGATCACTTGAGGCCAGGAGTTTGAGACCAGCCTGGGCAACACAGTGAGACCCTCATTCTCTACAAAAAAAAAAAAAAAAAGCCAGGTATGATGGTGTGCACTTGTAGCCCCAGCTACTAGGGATGCTTAGGTGGGAGGACGGTTTGCACCTAGGAGTTCAAGGCTACAGTGAGCTATGATCATACCAGGTGACAGAGCCAGACCCTGTCTCTGAAATAAAAATAAAATAAGACCAAAGTGTGTTGCCTATTCTCACACCCCTCAATACTTAACACAAAGCACTTTTGTTTATTTGTTTGTTTTTTGAGACGGAGTCTTGCTCTGTCGCCCAGGCTGGAGTGCAGAGGTGTGATCTCGGTTCACTGCAGCCAACCTTCTCCTCCCGGGCTCAAGCGATTCTCCTGCATCAGCCTCCCAAGTAGCTGAGTTTACAGGCACCCACCACCACGCCCGGCTAATTTTTGTATTTTCAGTAGAGACAGGGTTTTGCTATATTGGCCAGGTTTGTCTTGAACTCCTGGCCTCAAGTAATCCACCTGCCTCAGCCTCCCAACGTGCTGGGATTATAGGCGTGAGCCACCATGGCCATGGCCGGCCTCTTTACCAGTTTACTATAAAGGGCATTACAAAAAATGCAGAGGAATGGCCAGATGCCAAGGCTGATGGGGCAAGTTTTGTGGGAAGGGGTGGAGCTTCCATGCCCTCTCTGGGCACGCCACCCTCTCTGCACCTCCATGTGTTCAACATCGAAGCTCTCTGAGTGCTGTCCTTTTTTGTTTTGGTTTGGTTTTTTTTGAGACAGAGTCTTGCTCTGTTGTCTAGGCTGGAGTGCAGTGACATGACCTCAGCTCACTGCACCTTCACCTCCTGAGTTCAAGCAATTCTCCTGCCTAAGCCTCTCCACTAAATGGGTCCAGAGGCACACCCCACGATGCCTGGCTAATTTTTTTATTTTTACTTTTAGTAGAGACAGGGTTTCATTATGTTGGCCAGGCTGGTCTCAAACTCCTGACCTCTGGGGATCTGCCCACCTCGGCCTCCCAAAGTGCTGCGATTACAGGCATGAGCCACCATGCCTGGCCCTTTTTGGGTTTTTTGGAGGCTTCGTTTCATAGGCATGATGTACTGAATCATTGGCCATTGGTGATGAACTCAACCGCCAGTCCCTCTCCCTTCTCTGGAAGTCAGCAGGAGAAGTAAACGTTCTAACCCTCTAATCATATGGTTGGTTCACCTGGCAACTAGCCCCCACATCCTGAAGCTACCCAGCAGCCCACCCAGGAGTCACCACATTAGAACAAAAGATGCTCCTATCACTCAGGATGTTACGGAGATCTTAGGAGCTCTGTGTCAGGAAACAGTCAAGTATCAAATATTAGAACTAAAGATTCTCCAAGTGCCCCCGTCTACAAAGGTTTTAGAAGCTCTGCCTCAGGAACCAAGGGCAGGAACCAAATATATATTTCTTATTATATAACAATATCACAAGCAGTTAAACATCAAAAAGGGAGTCAAGGCTGGGTGTGGTGGCTCATGCCTGTAACCCCAGCACTTTGGGAGGCCGAGGTGGGAGGATTGCTTGAGCCCAGGAGTTTGGGACCAGCCTGGGCAACATAGTGAGACCTTGTCTCTATAAAAAATTAAAAGATTAGCGTTGTGTCATGGTGTGCATCTGTGATCCCAGAGAGTTGGTAGGCTGAGGTGGGAGGATTGCTTGAGACTAGGAGTTTGAGGCTACAGTAAGCCATGATTATGCCACTGTACTCTAGCCTGGACAACAGAGCGAGACCCTGTCTCAAAAAAATGGGTGGGAGGAGTTAGACTATACTTAGTATCAGTGTCAGTTCAGGTTCTGTATGCCGTAACCTGATGCAAATGTGGGTATTTTGTTTTCTTTCTTTCTTTCTTTCTTTCTTTTTTTTTTTTTTTGAGATGGAGTCTCTCTCTGTCCCCCAGGCTGGAGAGCAGTGGCATGACCTGCAACCTCTGCCTTCCAGGTTCAAGCATTCAAGCCATTCTCCTGCCTCAGCCTCCCAAGTAGCTGGGGGGACTACAGGCGCGTGCCACCGCACCCAGCTAATTTTTGTATTTTTAATAGAGATGGGTTTTCTCCATGTTTGCCAGGCTGGTCTCAAACTCCTGACCTCAAGTGATCCTCCTGCCTTGGCCTCTCAAAGAGATGGGATTACAGGCACCTGCCATCATGCCTGGCTAATTTTTGTATTTTTAGTAGAGATGGGGTTTCACCATGTTGACCAGGCTAGTCTTGAACTTCTGACCTCAAGTGATCCGCCTGCCTTGGCCTCCCAAGTGCTGGGATTACCGGAGTGAGCCACTGTGCCTGCCCACAGGTGCTGTTGATGCTATTCCCTTCACTTGGAACTCACTTCCTCACCTGGATGCCTTTTTCTCGCCTGCCCCCTCTTGTCCTCCTGCCTGTTCGTTTTCCAGCCGTCTTGCAAGACTCAGCTGAGAAGACTTCCCCGACTTCCTGCAGACCCTAATACCCCAGGCAACGTTGTTTCCCCGTCCTGGGGCCACCCTCAGACCCCCGGCAAAGACACTCTCGTTGGCCAAACTCCAGCCAGGCTTTCCTGAGCCTTTCTTGGCTGGGCCTCAGCCTTGGCCCATAAAGACTTGAACAAGCACGAACCTCGTTTCCAGCCGCTCAAGGTTGCATCCCTAGGATGGCCCCTGTCCCTTGTAAAGTGCCTGCCTGAGAACGCTCAAGGCTGCCAGAAGTTACAGTTTGTTCCAGCAACACAGGAGGAGAGGGCCCCTGTGTCCCAGCCTCCGTGGGAGGGCAGGAACCTAACTTTGATAAGCACGGTTAGCAAACCCAGATGGTTTCACGTGGACCAATGCCCGCTTCATGCTTTTTCATTCCCCGATCCTCCTGAGCCCCTATCCACCTTCTCCCTTTTCCATCTTTCTCCTTTTTAAAACATGTATTTATTTATTTATTTTTGAGACAGAGCCTTATTCTGTCGCCCCGGCTGGAGTGCAGTGGCATGATCTTGGCTCACTGCAACCTCCACCTCCTGGGTTCAAGCTATTCTCCTGCCTCCGCCTCCCAAGTAGCTAGGATTACAGGTGCACACCACCATGCCTGGCTGATTTTTTGTATTTTTAGTAGAGAGAGGGTTTCACCACGTTGGCCAGACTGGTCTCAAACTCCTGACTTCAAGTGATCTGCTTGCCTCGGCCTCCCAAAGTGCTGGGATTACAGGTGTGAGCCACTGTGCCTGGCCTTTAAATTTTTTTTTTTTTGAGACAGGGTCTTGCTCTGCTGCCCAGGATGGAGTGCGGTGGCACGACTGTAGCTCACTACAGCCTCAAACTCCTGGGTTCAAGTGATCTTACTTCAGCTTTCCAAGTAGCTGGGACTACAGGTGTGCACCACCACATCTAGCTAATTTTAAATTTTTTGTAGAGACGGGGCCCCACTATGCTGCTGGTCTTGAACTCCTGGCCTCAAGTGAATTCTCCCACCTTGGCCTCCCCATGTGCTAGGATTATTGGTGTGAGCCACCATGCCCGGCAAACCTGCAAAACTTTCAGCTGCCATCAACCTGGCCCTGGTGGCTACTGGTGCTACCTTGAGATGGAGAGCAGGGACGGAAGGAGGGTTTTGGCCAGATGAGTTTGATGGAGCTGATCTACTCAGTGTGAGTTGCCCCTGAGGCAGGGGCCTTGGTTTTCACCTGGAAATGAGGGCACAGCCATCCACTCCCAGAGGTAGTGGAGAGAGAAGCTGAGGTGACCAGGCTGGGCCAAGCTGGAGCCCTCAGAAGTGGCAGGAGGTGAGTGTGGCTAAAGGGAGACAGGGTCATTAGGAATGCAGTCAGGTAAGCGCAATCAGGCGAGCAGAGGGGGAGACTTCTGTCTGGAGGGGCAGACCTGCCGCCTGTCTGAGGCTTGTCCCCCAGCTAGTGCCTGCCCCGAGCCCCGTCCCTGC
Organism: Piliocolobus tephrosceles; assembly: GCF_002776525.5. Classification (NCBI taxonomy): domain Eukaryota; kingdom Metazoa; phylum Chordata; class Mammalia; order Primates; family Cercopithecidae; genus Piliocolobus; species Piliocolobus tephrosceles. Next base: position 4,931,358 of record NC_045441.1, on the reverse strand, counting down.
CTTCTCCCTCATCACACTCCAACCTCGCCTCCTCCTAAGCGGGAGTCAGGCTCTCAGTTGCCATAACAACTGGATCCCAGCAGTAAAAATAGTAACTAATTTTTTATTCCATTTCTTTTGCTCTTGGAGAAAAAGAAAATCCATTTCTAGGCTCGAGTTTCACTTCAGGGGTCCCCTCTGGGGCCCTAAAGATTCCACTGCCAAGGTCTGCTTGAAGGTCAACAGCAGGCTGGGGCCAGGAAGAGGGCGGCATGGACCCTGGACAGGCCCAGCCCCAGCCTCCTGGGAGCTGTGGGTACCAGTGGCTGCCTGGGCCTGGCTGGGGCAGAGGTGTTGCTGGTACCTGGGGACAGGTGTGTCCCGGTGCAGTGGACAGTGAGGTCTGGACCTGCGGGGTCAGAGCAAGGGCCATAGAGGTCAAGGTCAGGGCAGACGCCATGGCATGCAGGGTTTGACTTTGCTTACTACTTCTGTTTGACTTCCATCTCCTGGAGGTCTGATAAATCACCAGAGCAGGAGTTCTGTGTAGGGAAATCAGCCCAGAGCCCAGCTGGACTCCAGGGCAGTCCTGCCCCCAAAGGCCCTGTGACCTTGGGAAGGTCCCCAGCCCATGAGCCTCAGTTTCCTTCATCGGCGGAGGGGATAGGAGGCACTCATCTGTCCTACCCCAGGTCTCACTTGTTTCGTGACTTGTGATGCACAGCATCCCAGCTGGCACACGCAAATGCAGGTGCCAGACGCACGACGGAAACAGGGCTTAAAGAATGTGACTCCTCCTCACTATGCACCAATGCCTAAAAAGTCATTTCTTCTGTTTCATTTCCCTCCTTCTCCTCTTCCTCCTCCTCGTCCTCTTCCTCCTCTTCTGCTTCTTATTCTTTCTTCTTCTCTTTTTCTTTTTGAGACAGAGTCTTGCTCTATCACCCAGGCTAGAGTACAGTGGCACAATCACTGCAGCCTTCCCCTCCCTGGTTCAAGCGATTCTCAAGCCTCAGCCTCCCAAATAGCTGGGATTACAGGTGTGTACCACCACCCCCAGCTCATTTGTTTTATTTTTAATAGAGATGGGGTTTCACCATGTTGGCCAGGCTGGTCTGAATCTCCTGACCTCAGGTGATCCACTTGCTTTGGCCTCCCAAAGTGTTGGGATTGCAGGCGTGAGCCACTGCACCTGGCCCTTGTCTTTTTTTTTTTTTTTTTTTTAAGACAGAGTCTCACTCTGTCACCTAGACTGGAATGCAGTGGTGCCATCATAGCTCATTGCAGCCTCCAACTACTGGGCTCAAGCGATCTTCCTGCTTCAGCCTCCCGAGGAGCTGGGACTATAGGCACATGTCACCATGCCTGGCTAATTTTAAAATTTTTTGTATAGATGGGGTTTCACCATGTTGCCAAGGTTGGTCTTGAATTCTTGGCCTCAAGCAATCCTTCCGCTTTGGCCTCCTAAAATGCTGAGATTACAGGCATGAGCAGTGGCTTGCCCCAACTGGCTTAAAAAAATAGATAGATAGAGATAGATAGATGATAGATAGATAGATAGATAGATAGATAGATAGATAGATAGATAGATAGATATGTGAGGCTGGGACAGAGGCTGAGATCCTGAAGGCAGAGGTTGGAAAACCTGGAGTTCTCATGTCCCAGGGCGGAAGAGTGTCTTGGCTCCAGGAGAGAAAGAGACCATTTACCACTTTCTTTCTTTCTTTCTTTTTAGATGGAGTGTCACTCTGTCACCCAGGCTGGAGTGCAGTGGTGCGATCTTGGCTCACTGCAACCTCCGCCTCCCGGGTTCAAGCGATTCACCTGCCCCAGCCTCCCGAGTAGCTGGGACTTGTAGTCCCACGATGGTCTCAATCTCCTGACCTCGTGATCCGCCTGCCTCAGCCTCTCAAAGTGCTGGGATTACAGGCGTGAGCCACCATGCCTGGCTGCATCTGCCACTTCTAATCCATCATCAGGGTGGTCTGGTGGGCTTTACCTCCTAAGCATTCCTGACCCGTCTTCTAGTCCCCACCTCAGCCATCTCCCACCCCAACCCCCAGCCCTCAGCCCTGCCGTGGCCTCTGAAGGCATCCTCCCCAATGGGAATGCCAAAATAAATTAGATGGAGTCAGCAACACCTGTAATCTCCACACTTTGGGAGGCTGAGACTGGCGGATCACCTGAGGTCAAGAGACCAGCCTGGCCAACATGGTGAAACGCCATCTCTACTAAAAATACAAAAATTAGTTGGGCATGGTGGTGCATGCCTGTAGTCCCAGCTACTTGGGAGGCTGAGGCAGGAGAATCGCTTGAACCTGAGAGGCAGAGGTTGTAGTGAGCTGAGATGGCGCCACTGCACTCCAGCCTGGGTGACAGAGTAAGACCCCATCTCAAAAAAAAGAAAACAAGATGAAGTCCTTTGTCTTTTTCCCACTTCTAGTCCTAGCTCCCTGGGGGCAGGGGGAGTGGGTGGGGTTATCTTCTGAATGTTCAGCAAGATCTCAAATAAAGCATTGCTATATTAATGAAAAGCAACAGGGGCTGGGGCTTGGGAAGGAGGGTGAAGTGTGCGTGCAAAGGAAGGGCCTTCTCTTCAATCTGCAGACCAATCCTTGGGTTCCCCAGGTGCCGCTGGCACGTCTTTGGCATGGAAGGCTTCTTCCCTCCATCAGCCCCCAAGGGTTCCAAGCCTCCCGTAGGGTGACTGCTTTTCCAAAGCCTAGAACTTGGCCCAGGTCTCCTAAGGGAGAAAACTGGATTTTGTATTTTTAGTAGAGAGAGGGTTTCACCACGTTGGTTAGACTGGTCTCAAACTCCTGACTTCAAGTGATCTGCTTGCCTCAGCCTCCCAAAGTGCTGGGATTACAGGTGTGAGCCACTGTGCCTGGCCTTTAAATTTATTTTTTTAGAGACAGGGTCTTGCTCTGCTGCCCAGGATGGAGTGCGGTGGCAGGACTGTAGCTCACTACAGCCTCAAACTCCTGGGTTCAAGTGATCTTACTTCAGCTTTCCAAGTACCTGGGCCTACAGGTGTAGTCCTGTACTCGGGATTTTGTACTGGGGAATCCAGCCACCAGATGCAAATGACCCTGTCGGGGGGGTCACCAGGGTCCTCAGAATCATGAAGTCTTGGGGGAAGAGGGTTTTCCCGGAGCCCCTGACCCCCTTCCTGGGCAGGTCCCATAGGGTCCCTCGCGCCTCACAAGGACATGGCAATAGGGAGCGGGGCAGTGGGGGGAGCAAGCAAGCCACAGGTAGGCGGTAGGTGGGGGCCCGGCTACACTGGGGAGGACGGGCGCAGTGTCCCCTGTCCCTCCAGCCCAGCTGGGGCCAGCGGGGTCCGCAGCCCTTCTAGCCCTGGAGGCCTTTTTTCTCCTCACTGGAAAAAGTACTGGTGGAGGACAGCCGGGAACAAGGGGCTGGATTGGGAAGTCCCCTATCCACTTCCCACTCCTCCACCCCCTACCGACCCTACTTTCCAGTCCTGCTACCTTCAGGTCCCCCACTTCCCACAAACCCTCCCACTTCCCACTCCCTCCACCCCCAGGCTCCCCCTCCCGCCCCCCGCCGCTCCACCCAACCCCCCACTTCCCACTCCCCTAACCTCCAAGTCCCCCTCTTCCCACCAACCCCCTGACTCTCCCCCCAACCCCCCACTTCCCACTCCCCCACCCCCAAGTCCCCCACTCCCCACCAATCCCCCTACTTCCCACTCGTCCCACATCCATTCCCACTCTCCTTACCCCCACCTTCCCTCTTCCCCAACCCCTCCAGCACCCCCAGTTCCCACTCCCGTCCCCTTTCCCCTCCCCCACTCCCTCAGCCCCCCAACTTTGCATTCCACCCCCCTGCGCCCCCCCTTCCCAATCCTTCCCTCTCCCCCTACTACCACTTCCCGCTCCCCACCCCACCAACACCCCTTCCCGGCTTCCAGCGAGGGCAGGGGAGGGGGGAAAGAGGCCCGGGCCAGGGCTGCCCAAGGCCTGGGCGATGGGTGGCTCGCGCGCACGGCCAGGACTCCCCCCCCGCCCTGCCCCCACTCCTTATGTCCACTTCCTCACCCCCACCTCTCCCACCCCCCATCTCCCCATGACCCTCCTCCACCCCAGCGGAGGCGGCGGGGTCGCGGGAGGGAGGGGGCCGGGCCCAGGCGATTGGCGGCGCGTGCCCCGGAGCCCCCCCGCGCCCCCGTCATCCCGCCCGCCCGCCCGCCGGCCTGCCCCGCCCCCGCCACCATCTGCTCTGGCTTTGGCGTCGGCGGCTCCGGACGCCTCCAGCTCCGGCTCGGGCTTGGGCTCCGGCTCCGGGCGCGGACCAGGTCCCCTTGGCCCCCGCTGCGCGCCCTCCAACCTGCTGCTGCGGCCGCCGCGCACCCCAGGCTCTGCCAGCTGCTCGCTCTCAGAGCCCGGGACCGGATTCCCATGGAAGCGCCGCGATGTTCGCCCCGCGGCTGCTGGATTTCCAGAAGACGAAGTACGCTAGGTGAGCGGCGGCTGCGGGGGTCCGCGGGGAGGTAGGGAGGGGCGCGCGGCGGCGGAGACCGCGGGGGCCACCTTGGTACTCGGGCCCCGCCGCCCGGAGCACTCGAGGGGATCGGCGGACCCCTGACCCCCACCCGAGAAAACCAGGATCCAGGCAGCCTCGTCTTGGCGCTGGGATGGAGTAACCGGGATGCCCGCGCCTCCTCTCTGGGTGCCGTTGGACAAGTCGCTTCACTTCTCTGAACCTCATTTCCACGTTTGCAAAACGGGGGTTATGCGAGTCCCCGTGTCCTGGGTCCCCTTGAGGATTAAGCGAGCTGGCCCTTGCAAAGCACTTTGCACAGCGCCTGGAGCCCAGCCAAGTTACGCTCGGGCAGTTACGCTCCGTCTCTCTTGGGCACTTGTTCATGGTAAAAGGCGTTGGTACCACCTCTGTCCACCCTTCCAGCAAGTCGGAGCTTTTGAAAGAGTAAGTGCTCTTTTCAGATGAAGAAACTGAGGCTTAGCAGGGGAGGGGGCACCTGTACATCCAGGTATTTTCATAGTGTGAACTCCGTGGTCCCCTCAGAACCTCGGTCATTTCTGTAAAATGGTGATAGCAGATACTGTGATAGCTGAGTTGAAGTTAGGCTCCTGTTGCTTGGAATTCCAGTGAAGAAGGTGGGCGTGGGGAGGGGGTTTCTCCCTATTACATATCTTTAGATTTTTTGGGGGCGGTGTGCTTGCCTGGAAGCTGGCATGAAAAACCCCTCCTAAAGTTGCTCCTCGGTCCCCAGTGGTCTTTGACTGTTCCGGTGGGAGCAGCCCCCGGGGCCTCTTTGGAGGGGGCACCAGGCTGTCCTCCAGGTCACCTTTCCCCCTCTGCCACCGAGGGTCCCCCGCCTTTGTGAACAGAGGGGCCTGGTGTGTGCTGAGGCTCCAGTGGATGATGAGTGGGAGATGGGTTGGCAGTATTTTTCCTACTCACATGAGTGTGGCTTGTCACTTGCAACTGGTTGTTGAGAGTCCCCTGGTGCCCCTGAAGTCTCTACAAGTTCTGGTCAGATTGAGCACAACTTGACAACAGAAGCTCAGGGCTAGGATGGTGTCCAGGGTACCGAAGGCTGGGGGACAGGATGGAGCCCTTCCTTCCCCCTCAGTCTCACCCTCTCTTTCCCCCAGGGCACATGATGAGTCTATCTTTCCTAAACTTGGGGAATCCCACCCGGGGAGGTGATGCACTTGGGAAGGACTTGAGGATGAGTTCCTGCGGATTTGCTGTTGGCCAGATTGTGGGACTGGACTGGACTTACCTTTTTTTTGTTTTTTTTTTTTTTGAGATGGAATCTCCCTCTTGTTGCCAAGGCTGGAGTGCAATGGTGTGATCTCGGCCCACTGCAACCTCCGCCTCCTGGTTTCAAGCGATTGTCCTGCCTTAGCCTCCCGAGCAGCTGGGACTACAGGCACCTGCCACCATGCCTGGCTAATTTTTTGTATTTTTAGTAAAGACGGGGTTTCACGGTGTTAGCCAGGATGGTCTCAATCTCCTGACCTTGTGATCCGCCCGCCTCGGTCTCCCAAAGTTCTGGGATTACAGGCGTGACCCACCGCCTCCAGCCTTTGTTTTTTTTTCTTTGAGACAGGGTCTCTGTTTCTCACCCAGACTAAGGCTGGAGTGCAGTGGCACAGTCATGGTTCACTACAGCCTCAAATTCCTGGGCTTGAATGAGCCTCCTGCCTCAGCGTCCAGATTAGCTAGGACTCTAGGTGTGGATCACCACCATACCCAGATAATTTTTGTATATACATATTTTTTTTGAGACGGAGTCTCACTCTGTTGCCCACTCTGGAGTGCAGTGGCATGATCTCAGCTCACTGCAACCTCCGCTTCCCAGGTTCAAGTGATTCACCTGCCTCAGTCTTCTGAGTAGCTGGGACTACAGGCGCCCACCAGCATGCCTGGCTAATTTTTGTATTTTTAATAGAGGTGGGGTCTTGCCATGTTGCCCAAACTGGTCTTGAATTCCTGGGCTGAAGTGATCCTCTCACCTTGGCCTCCCATAGTGGGTACTTGGACTTGTAAAGGCTGACTCCAGGGGATTTTGTGAGACATAAGTTGGTGAACTGTTCACGGGAAAGGGAGAAACCCTAGGTTGAAGGCTGCCGACGTGGACACGAAGGGAAGGAACTCTGAAGTCTCAGCAACCAGCCTGGTCCTGTCCCACACCTGCTGTGTGACCTTGGTAGATGTCTCAACCTCTCTTGACCCCAGCGAGTTGATTTGTAAAGTCAGGAGAGCTGGTCTAAATGGTCTCTAGATTTGGACACTTGTGCTGGCTGCTCTGGAATTAGAATAGGGATCTGGAGCTGGCCAGTCTTTCACACTTGGGCCAATACAGCTTCTATGGGTGACAGGACCAGGGAGAAAATGGATTGTGTGGATTAGTTCTATTTCTGTTCCCTTCCTCATTGTGCAGTCCTTACAACTGTACGGTCTGCAAATTAGGTCCGTAATAAAGGCTTATTGATTAAGTGATTTTTTTTTTTAAAGATAGGATCTTACTCTTTTGCCCAGGCTGGAATATAGTGGTGTGATCATAGCTCACTGCAGCCTCAAACTCCTAGGCAAACATGATTCTCCTGCCTCAGCCTCCTGAGTAACTGGGACTACAGGTGTGCACCACCATGCCTGGCTAATTAAAAAAAAAAAAAAAAAAAGTATTTGTACAGATGGGGGTCTCACTATGTTGCCCAGGCTGGTCTTGAACTCCTAGGCTCAAGTGATCCTCCTGCCTCAGCCTCTGGAAGTGTTGGGATTATAGGCATGAACCCCTGCACCCAGCTGATTGAATGAATTTAATGATATAATCTAGGGCTGTCTATGAGAAATATACAAGCCACAGATGTGGCTTTATTTTATTTATTTAGTTTTGACATGGAGTCTCACTCTATCACCCAGGCTGGAGTGCAATGGCACAATCTCAGCTCACTGCAACCTCCACCTCCCAGGTTTAAGCGATTCTCCTGCCTCAGCCTCCCGAGTAGCTGGGACTACGGATGCCTGCAACCATGCCTGGCTAATTTTTGTATTTTTAGTAGAGGTAGGGTTTCACCATATTGACCAGGCTGGTCTTGAACTCATCACCTCAAATGATCCACCCACTTCGGCCTCCCAAAGTGCTGGGATTACAGGTGTGAACCACCATGCCCGGCCAGCTTTAAATTTTCTAGTAGACACTCAGTTTAATGTGTGCTTGATATTCCATCTTGTTATAAGAAGGTAAAAATAAACAGGTGAAATTATTATAATTTTTAGAATATATTTTAGTTTACTCTTTATATGCAAAGCATTATTATATCAACATGCAATGAATATGAACACATTATTTATGAGATATTTTACATTTTTTCACCACAAGTCTTCAGCATCTAATGTGCATTTTATACTTACAGCCTGTCTGAATTTGGACTAGTCAATTCCAAGTACTCAATAACCACATGTGGATTGTGTCTACCATATGGTATCTTCTGTGGTGAGAGATGGGTATTCCAAATTAAATGCTGTGTGACATTGTAAAAAATGCTCTCCTTCTTGGAGTCTCTGTTTCTCAGTGGATGGTAGGGCCAGCTAACCCCTAGGTTCTAACCTAGAGTCTTTGATGTAAGTAGCCACCTGGTCACCTGGAATGGTTTTTGTACACCAAGAAACATTCATATCATAAAGTTGTAAGAATTAAGACAGTATGGTGTTGGTGCATGGTTGGGCCAATTGACCAGTAGAGCAGAATAAAGAGGCCTGAAATAGATTTATGCATGTAAAGGCATTTTAAGCTGTATGTGGTAGCACATGCCTGTAATCCCAGCTACACCTGAGGCTAAGGCAGGAGGATCACTTGAGGCCAGGAGATTGAAAACACTCTGGGTGACATAGCAAGATCCCATCTGAACTTTTAAAAAGGCCTTTTATTTTTACCAAAGATGGTGTTGCTGATAAACCTAGGCAAGGATGGTCTATTGGATAAATGGTAATGAGACGATTCACTATTCAGATGACAACAGTGGAACAGGAACCCTACCTCACACCATATAGAAAAGACACTTTTAGAGGGATGAAAGATGTAAATGTGAAATAAATAAAAAAGTTGAAAACTTTGAGAATCTATAAAAGAATAACTTTTGAACTTTGGGGTAAGTAAAGGTTTCTGAAGGCACATAAAGTACAAATCATAAAAAAAAGATTGATGAACTTGGCTACATTAAAAATTAGGTTTCAGCCTGGGCAAGGTGGTTTATACCTGTAATCCCAACATTTTGGGAGGCCAAGGTGGGAGGAGCACTTGAGTCCAGGAGTTCAAGACCAGTTTGGGCAACATGGTGAAACCCCATCTCTACAAAAAAATACAAACAATTAGCTGGGCATAGTGGAGTGCGCCTATAGTCCCAGTTACTCAGGAGGCTAAGGTGGGAGGCTTGCTTGAGCCTGGGGATCGAGGCTGCAAATGAGCTGAGACTGAGCCCCCACACTCCAGCCTGAATGACAGAGGGAGACCCCGTCTGAAAAAAAGAAAAAAAATTAAGTTTCTGTTAACCAAAAATGCCAGGAAGAAAGTAGAAGACAAGCCACAGTGCGAAGGACATATTTGCAACACATTTAACCAACAAGTAATTAATATCCAAAATACAGAGAGAATAAGAAATAAAAAAAGACAACCCAATAGAAAATGTAAAAGACATGGACAGGGATTTCTTGGAAGAGAATACAGGTGAGCATGTGAAGAAGTGCTCCCTCTCAGTGGTAACCAAGACAATGTCAAATGAGATACCACTTTCATATCCAGTGCATAAGAAGCCTAACTGTCTGGGTGCAGTGACTCATGCCTGTAACCCCAGTGCTTTGGGAGGCTGAGATGGGAGGATCTCTGGAGTCTAGGAGTTTGAGACCAGCCTCGGCAACAAAGTGAGATCCCCGCCTCTACAAAAAGAAAAAAATTAGCTGGGCATGGTCGTGTGCCTGCGGTCCCAGCTACTCAGGAGGCTGAGGTAGGAGGATCCCTTGAGCCCAGGAGTTCAAGGCTGCAGTGAGCTATGACCGCGCCACTGCACTCGAGCCTGGGTGATAGAACAACTCCATCTCTAAAAAATACAATAAAATAAAAGGCAAAATGTAAATGTAAGATGAGTAACTATAAAAATTTAAAGTCCAAAGTAGTTCAGTAAAACCGAAATATTTTATGAAAATGAGACTGAGGCCGGGTGTGGTGCCTCATGCCTGTAATTCCAGCACTTTGGAAGGCCAAGGCAGGTGGATCACCTGAGGTCAGGAGTTCGAGACCAGCTTGGCCAACATGGCCAAACCCTGTCTCTACTAAAAATACAAAAATTAGCCAGGTATGGTGGCAGGCACCTCTAGTCCCAGTTACTCGGGAGGCTGAGGCAGGAGAATTGCTTGAACTCGGGAGGCAGAGGTTGCAGTGAGCCAAGATCTTGCCACTGCACTGCTCCAGCCTGGGTGACAGAGTGAGACTCCGTCTTAAAAAAAAAAAAAAGAGAGAGAGAGAGACTGAATCACATGAAAATGAAACCACTCAGGCTGAGGGTTCAGTGTCCATCTAGTTTCCAGTGTAAAGACTTGGAATCTGGTTTTATACAAGTGTAGCCCAACACCTGCAGGAGTTCAGGAGTTGTAGGAATGTGTTGATATTGATGGTGTTTCCAGCTGCCATGTGCACCTGTTGGAAGTAGCCAAGGTGGTGCTGACCAAGACAATTCCCCGCCCTTCTGTGGGAAGCACACAACAGATAATAACTATGTGATAACGCTTCAGATAAGAATTTGGCCAGCTGAGGTGGGGAGCTGTAGGGATGGAGGAAACAGGGATTAAGATGCCTTCTTTGGCTGGGTATGGTGTCTCATGACTGTAATCCCGGTGCATTACTTGTGGCCAGGAGTTCAAGACCACCCTGATCATTATATCGAGACCATGTCTCTAAAAAACTAACCAACCAAGCAAAAAAACAAACAAAAAAAGGCCAGGTGTGGTGGCTCAGGGCTGTAATACCAACACTTTGGGAGCCTGAAGTGGGCAGATCATTTGAGGCCAGGAGTTCAAGACCAGCCTGGCCAGCATGGTGAAACCCCTTCTCTACTAAAAATACAAAAATTAGCCAGGTGGGTGTTTGTAATCCCAGCTACTTGGGAGGCTGAGGCAGGAGAATTGCTTGAACCCAGGAGGTGGAGGCTGAGGTGATCCGGGATTGTGGCACTGCACTCCAGCCTGGGCGACAGAGCAAGACTGTCTCAAAAACAAACAAACAAACAAACAAACAAAAAAGGATTCTCATACAGAGAACGCAACCAAGATCCCCATATGTGCAGTTCACAATAGGGTTCATGCTCCTATGAGAATCTAAAAAACAAACAAAAAAAGGATGCCTTCTTGGTAGGACTGACTGTGAGGAAATGCATGCAGAGTGGTATACAGTAGATGCCAAATAAACAATGGCCTGATACCATGCAGTGTTTGGGCAGTGGCCGCCCTGCCCATGCCTGGGGGGAGCTGTTCTTTCAGCACCAGCAGGTCACAGTGTATTTCTTTCCTCCTTGACTGAACAGCTGAGTTGACGAATATGCAGGGAGAAATAGGAAGTGAGATTTGCCTGGAAACCCCACTTCATCAGCAGTGCCGAAACGCATCTTCAGATTCATCCAGGCACAGCCCACCCTTCCAGGATTGTCCTAAGTCCTGGGCCTTTCAGGATCCTTCAGGAATGAGCAGGGGATGGCTCCACAGGTACTTCAGCTTTGTACACATCTCCCCAGCCAGACTGCAAGCCACTCAGAGCAGGAGGGGGCTGGGGCTATTCAAACCCTCTTTTGTCCCCCAAGGGGCCAGCGTGGTCTGGCATGTGGTGGGCATCCCTGGCTTGTCCACTACCCACAGCTGGTTAGTTGGTTAATTGATGCATTCACAAACCTTGTTGAGGCCGGGCAAGATGGCTCATGCCTGTAGTCCCAGCACTTTGGGAGACTGAACTGGAAGATCACTAGAGCCCAGGAGTTCAAGACCAACCTGGGCGACTTGGTGAAACCCTGTCTCTCCAAAAAAAGGCAAAAAATTAGCTGGGCATAGTAGCACATACCTATAGTCCCAGCTACTTGGAAGGCTGTGGTGGGAGGATTGCTTGAGCCCAGGAGTTTTAGACCTGTCTGGGCAACATAGCAAGACCCTGCGTGTACAAAAAATTTAAAAATTAGCCAGGTGTGCTGGCTCATGCCTATAGTCCCAGCTACTTTGGAGGCTGAGATGGGAAGATCACCTGAGCCTAGGAGATTGAGGTTACAGTGAGTCATGATGGTGCCACTGCATTCCAGCCTGGGTGACAGACGGAGACCTTGTCTCAGGAGGTGGGGTGGGGAAGAATGAGTTGGGCTAGATACTGGATGGGCAGAAACCACAGGTGTCCATGACAGGACAGGACAAGCCTCGGAGGTTGCAGCATGCAGGTGGGCTCTTCAGGATGAGTAGGAGTGTTCCAGGGTGAGGGAAGGACATTGAAAAATGAGGGCACTGGGGGGTGAAGTGCAGGAACCCAGGGCAGGGTCTGGTGAGGCTGCAACACAGGCTGGGCATGGAGAGGATACTGAGTCTGGTCCCAACGGGCCCCGGGCACACCCAACCACTGTTCCATGGGCTCTATGGCACCATTAATGGCTTTTAAACTGAGGGCAACATGGTTTGGGCTCCAGAGGGAAGAAAATAAAGGGACGGAAGCTACTTTTGAGGCTGCCATCACAGTTATCAAGGGAGTAGCTCTCTTGGGATTCCAAGGATAGGGTTGCAGGCAGGCTGGAGCTACAGATGCCTCGTGGGGTCAGGGCTGCCCTTCACCTCCTGGACTGCGAGAGTTGCTTGTGGACATCAGGCACCTAGACCCACAAACCCTTCAGGGCACTCTCTTATGCAAGGAGATCAAAATAAGGAAATTTCGGCTGGGTGATGTGGCTCACGCCTGTAATCCCAGCATTTTGGGAGGCTTAAGCGGGTGGGTCACCTGAGGTCAAGAGCTTGAGACCAGTCTGGCCAAGATGGTGAAACCCTGTCTCTACTAAAGATGCAAAGTTAGCTGGACGTGGTGGTGCATGCCTGTAATCCCAGCTACTTAAGAGGCTGAGGCACAAGGATTGCTTGAATCCGGGAGGCGGAGGAGGGTGCAGTGAGCTTAGATCACACCACTGCACTCTAGCCTGCGGGGCAACAGAGTGAGACTCCATCTCAAAAAAAAAAAAAAAGTTAGCTTTAAAAAGGAAGGAAATTCTGGCATACGTGGCGGCCTAGATGGACCACGAGGACATTCATTATGCTAAATGAAATCAGCCCCAAGGGCACAAATACTGTATGATTCCACTTGTCTGAAGTCCCTCGAGGAGTCAAATCCATAGAGACAGGAAGTGGAGTGGTGGGTGGCAGAGGCAGGTGGGGGTGGGCAGGGAATGGGGAATTAGTGTTTAATAGGGACAGGGTTTCAGTTTTGCAAGATGAAAAGAGTTCTGGGAATGAATGGTGGTGATGGTGGTATAAGAAGGTGAATGTAGGGCTGGGCGCAGTGGCTCACGCCTGTAATCCCAACACTTTGGAAGGCTGAGGCAGGCGGATCACCTGAGGTCGGGAGTTCAAGACCAGCCTGACCAACATGGCAAAACACCATCTCTACTAAAATTACAAAATTAGCCAGGCGTGATGGTGCATGCCTGTAGTCCCAGCTATTAGGGAGGCTGAGGCAGGAGAATCACTTGAACCCAGGAGGCGGAGGTTGCAGTGAGCTGAGATTGTGCCATTGCACTCCATCCTAGGCAACAAGAGCGAAACTCCATCTCTCTCACACACACACACAGACACACACAAAAGAAGGTGAATGTAATTAATGACAGCAAACTGTATGCTTAAAAATGATTAGGATAGTACATTTGATGTGTGTTTTACCAGAGTGAAAAAAATTATTCTAAAAATACCTAGCCGGAAATGGTAATGTAGGCAGGTCATTTGTTAAATATGAGAGAGGAGATGGGGGAAAAAGGAAATTTAACATTGATGCAAAATTGTGATCAAATTGTCTTAGCCTGTTCACGCTACTCTTATAAAATGCCATAGTACTGTTCAGCCATAAAAAGACTGATATTCTGGCTGGGCACAGTGGCTCATGCCTGTAATCCCAGCACTTTGGGAGGCTGAGGTGGGCGATCAGATCAGGAGTTCGAGACCATCCTGGCCAATGTGGTGAAACCCCGTCTCTACTACAAATACAAAAATTAGCTGGGCGTGGTTATGGGTGCCTATAGTCCCAGCTACTCGGGAGGCTGAGGCAGGAGAATCGCTGGAACCCGGGAAGAGGAGGTTGCAGTGAGCCGAGATTGCATCACTGCTCTCCAGCCTGGCAACAGAGTGAGACTCCATCTAAAAAAAAAAAAAAGACTGAGATTCTGTCATTTGCAACAACATAGATGGAAGTGGAAATCATTCTGTTAAGTGAAATCAGCTAGGCACAGAAAGACAAACATTGCACATTCTTACTTATTTGTGGGATCAAAAAATCAAAACAATTGAACTCTCGGACACAGAGAGCAGAAAGATGGTTACCAGAGGCTGGGAAGGGGAGTGGGCAGGTGGGGAGGAGGTTGGGATGGCTAATGGGTACCAAAAAATAGTTAGAATGAATGAATAAAGCCTAATATTTGATAGCACAGCAGGGTGAGTATAGCTGATAATAATTCAACAATAATAATTTTATTTGAGACAGAGTCGCACTCTATTGCCCAGGCTAGAGTGCAGTGGCATGATCTCGGCTCACTGCAACCTTCGCCTCCCAGGCGCAAGTGATTCTCCTTCCTCAGCCTCCCGAGTAGCTGGGGTTATAGGTGTGCGCCACTGCGCCCAACTAGTTTTTCTGTTTTTAGTAGAGACGGGTTTTGCCATGTTGGCTCAGCTCACTGCAACCATCTTTTGTACAAAAGAATACAATAATTAGTTGGGCGTGGTGGTGAAACCCTGTAGTCCCAGCTTCTCTGGAGGCCAAAGTGGGAGGATCACCTGAGCTTGGGAGATAGAGGCTGTGTGAGACGTGACCGTGCCACTGCACTTTAGCCTAGACTAGCTGGCTTATAAACCACAGAAATTTCTAGAACCTAAAAAGAATTTTGGAAAGAAAAAAAAAAACACAAAAATTTATTTCCTACAGTTCTGGAGGCTGGAAGTCAAGATCAAAGTGTCAGCACAGTCAGATTTGTTCCCAGGTGGTAGATGGCAGACTTCTTACAGACTCACATGGCAGAAGGAGCTCTCTGGCCTCTTCCTGTAGGGGCACTAATCCCATTTGTGAGGGCTCTATCCTCATGACCTTCTCATTTTCCAGAGGCCTGGCCTAATACTATCACATTGAGGAGTAAGGATTTCAACATGTGGATTTTTTTTTTTTTTCAATGAGACGGAGTCTCACTCTTGTCACTCAGGCTGGAGTGCAGTGGTGCGATCTTGGCTCACTGCGACCTCCGCCTCCCAGGTTCAAGTGATTCTCCTGCCTCATCCTCCTGAGTAGCTGGTACTACAGGCGTGTGCACCACCATGTACAGCTAATTTTTGTATTTTTAGTAGAGCTGGGGAATCCCCTCGAGGCTAGTCTCGAACTCCTGGCCTCAGGTGATCTGCCTGCCTCAGTCTCCCAAAGTGCTGGGATGACAGGTGTGAGCTACCACATCCGGCCTCAACGTGTGGATTTTGAGATGATGCCAACATGCAGTTCATAACACTTGTACAGAGTTTGATATGGTTTGGATCTGTGTCTCTGCTCCAATCTCCTATTCCCCGATGTTGGAGGTGGGGCCTGGTGGGAGGTGATTGGATCATGGGGGCGGATCATGGGGGCGGTTTCTCATGAATGGTTTAGCAGCATCCCCCTTGGTTGAAATAGTGAATGAGTTCTTGTGAGATCTGGTCGTTAAAAAGTGTGTAGTGACCGGGCGCGGGGGCTCACGCCTGTAATCCCAGCACTTTGGGAGGCCAGGGCAGGCAGATCACCAGAACAGGAGATCAAGACCATCCTGGCTAACATAGTGAAACCCCATCTC
This sequence comes from Piliocolobus tephrosceles, assembly GCF_002776525.5. Classification (NCBI taxonomy): domain Eukaryota; kingdom Metazoa; phylum Chordata; class Mammalia; order Primates; family Cercopithecidae; genus Piliocolobus; species Piliocolobus tephrosceles. The sequence continues at coordinate 4,915,798 of NC_045441.1, read as the reverse complement.
TACTAAAAATACAAAAAATTAGCCAGGCGTGGAGGTGTGCCCTGTAATCCCAGATACTTAGGAGGCTGAAGCAGGAAAATCGTTTGAACCTAGGAGGTGGAGTTTACAGTGAGCTGAGATCACACCACTGCACTCCAGCCTGAGCGACAGAGCAAAACTCTGTCTCTGTTTCAAAAAAAAAAAAGACCAGGCGCAGTGGCTCAAGCCTGTAATCCCAACACTTTGGGGGCCGGGGCGGGCAGATCACCAGGTCAGGAGATCGAGACCATCCTGGCTAACATGGTGAAACCCCATCTCTACTAAAAATACAAAAAATTAGCTGGGCCTGGAGATGCGCACCTGTAATCCCAGATACTCAGGAGGCTGAGGCAGGAGAATTGCTTGAACCTGGGAGGCGGAGGTTGCAGTGAGCTGAGATCGCACCACTGCACTCCAGCCTGTGCGACAGAGTGAGACTCTGTCTAAAAAAAAAAAAAAAAGTGTGTAGTACCCCTCTCCCTTCCTCCTGCTCCTCCCATGCGAGGCACCTGCTCCCTCTTTGCCTTCCACCATGATTGGGAGCTTTCTGCATCTTCCCCAGGAGCAGAAGCCACCACGCTTACTGTGCGGCCTGCAGAATCGTGAGCCAATTAAACCGCTTTTATTTTTCTTTTTTCTTTTCTTTTTTTGAGACAGAGTCTTGCTCTGTCACCCAGGCTGGAGTGCAGTGGCACGATCTCAGCTCACTGCAACCTCCACCTCCCGGTTCCAGCAATTCTCCCGCCTCAGCCTCTGGAGTAGCTGAGATTACAAGCACGCACCACCACACCCAGCTAATTTTTGTACTTTTAGTAGAGATGGGGTTTCACCAAGTTGACCAGGCTGGTCTTGAACTCCTGACCTCAGGTGATCAGCCCATCTCGGTCTCCCAAAGTGCTGGGATTGCAGGTATGAGCCACCACACCCAGTCTAAACTGCTTTTCTTGAAGAATTAGGCAGTCTCAGATATTTCTTTCTTGTAGTGCGGCATAAGCCTGTCGTCCCAGCTACTGGGGAGGTGGGAGGATCCGTTGAGCCCAGGAGTTCGAGGCTGCAGTGAGCTATGACTGCACCACTGCACTCCAGCTTTGGCAACAGAGCCAGACCCTGCCTCTAAAAAGCAGAAGAAAGAAAGGCCAGGAGGATTATAGGCCATGTAGTGTACTTCGTCTTACTGGGAGATATCTGGTAGACCTGCCTCCCATGGTGCTAGGTTGATCCATGGGGGCTGTAAGGTAACCCCTGGGATGAGAGATCCTGAGGTCCTTTTCACTATCCTGTTACTCAGCAGCCTCTCACCTGGTGGTCTTGGCATCCATTGGTTATCATTGTCTGAATCCTTTGTTTCACTCACGCGGTTGCCATTTTACGCTTTTTCAAGATCCCCCCCTTAGTGAAGACTCTGCACCCCCACCTCCCTTCAGCATCGCTGGACTCAGCTTTTTAAAGTACTTGGATTTTCATTATTATCTTAGATAAAGCCAAGGTTTCACTTCTTTCAGAGAAAGGCCGCAGAAACAAATTGATCAGTACGTGTTTGGAGCGTGGCTATTCTTAGGATGCGTGGATGGTGTTTCGACTCTGTGAAGCTCCTGGGATTGTGTGCACAGGGTGGGGTGTGTGTGTGTGTGTGTGTGTGTGTGTGTTTACGCACGCGCATTTTGCCCCAGAGAGGTGTAGGTCTCCAGAGGAATCTTCTCTGAGCAGGCAGCTGCCTTACATAGGAATGAATGCCGAATTCTGGTCTTTGGGAAAAGAGTTGGGCTGGAAACTGGCTTGAACCTATTTCAGAGCTCTCTGCTTTGGAATTTTCATTCCTCTGTCCTGGAGGAAAGAAGGAAAGGAGCCGGGTGCAGTGGCTCACACCTGTAATCCCAGCACTCTTTGAGGCCAAGGCGGGCGGATCACTTGAGCTCAGGAGCTGGAGACCAGTCTGGGCAACATGGTGAATCCCCATCTCCACTAAAAATACAAAAGTTAGCCAGGTGTGTTGGTGCACACCTGTAATCCCAGCTACTTAGGAGGCTGAGGCAGGAGAATTGTTTGAACCCTGGAGGTGGAGGCTGCATTGAGCCACGATTGCGCCACTGCACTCCAGCCTGGGTGACAGGGTGAGGTCTCCAAAGGAAAGGAAGGGAGAAAGGGGAGGGAAGGGCCGGGTGAGGTGGCTCATGCCTATAATCCCAGCACTTTGAGAGGCCAAGGTGGGTGGATCACAAGGTCAGGAGTTCAAGAACAGCCTGGCCAACATGGTGAAACCCCATCTCTTCTAAAATATACAAATCAGCTGGGCATGATGGAGGGCGCCTGTAGTCCCAGCCACTCTGGAGGCTGAGGCAGGAGAATTGCTTGAACCTGGGAGGCAGAGGTTGCAGCGAGCCAAGATTGCGCCACTGCACTCCAGCCTGGGTGACAGAGCAAGACTGTCTCAAAAAAAATAAAAAGAAAGAAAGGGGATGGAAGGAAGGAGAGAGAGGAAGAAGACGAAGAAGAAAGAGAAGGAGGAAGGAAGAAGGAAGAAAAAGTAAAGGGAAAGAAGGAGAGAAGGAAAGAGAAAAAAAGAAAAGAGGAGGAGGAGGAGGAAGAAGAAGGAGTAGGAGAGGGAAGAAAAGAAGAAAAAGAACAAAGAGCATCCTGGCTAACAGAGTGAAACCCCATCTCTACTAAAAATACAAAAAAAAAAAAAAAATTAGCCAAGCATGGTGGCAGGAGCCTGTAGTCCCAGCTACTCCGGAGGCTGAGCCAGGAGAATGGTGTGAACCTGGGAGGTGGAGCTTGCAGTGAGCTGAGATCGCCCCACTGCGCTCCAGCCTGGGCAACAAAGCGAGACTCTGTCTCACAAAAAAAAAAAAAAAAAAAAAAAAGAAGAAGAAGAAGAAGAAGTAGCAGGGTTCAGCAGGACCCAGAGAGACTGTCTCTCTCGTATTCTGGGCTCTGTGATGGCACACTGGACCCATGGCCACTGGCCGGGCTGGACTATTTTGGTGGAGAATGGACATTCCAAGGCCTCCCTGATCTTCCACCAGTCCTTTCGCAGGAATAGTAGGAGTGCTGAGAGGGTCAAAAAATGGAGAGCATCGGCCACTCCGGAGCCTGCTCCACAGATCCAGCGTGCGGTGGGCTGGCCCAGGTCATGCCTCTTGGCTCCAGCAGGAGGGTGGGCTCTCCCCTGGCTCCCCTCATCTCTGGAACTAGAGCCACCTTTGCTCCCTCCAAGTGAGCCCAGGGCTAAAGTTTTCCTGGGGTGGGGGGAGGGATGGGAAGGATTTGCTAATATCCTTCAGAATGGATTCCAATTTTTTTTTTTTCTTGCTCTGTTGCCCAGGCTGAAGTGCACTGGTTTGATCATAGCTCACTGCAGCCTCAAACTCCTGGGCTCAAGCGATCCTCCCTCCTCAGCCTCCCCAGTAGCTGAGACTACAGGCACGTGCCACCATACCCAGCTAATTTTTACATTTTTTGTAGACAGGGACTCTTGCACGTGGTAGTGTGCACCTGTAGTCCCCGGCTACTTGGGAAGCTGAGGTGGGAAGATTGCTTGAGCTCAAGAGTTCAAGTCCAGCCTGGGCAACATAGTGAGACTCCATCTCTACAAAAAATAAACAGAAAATTAGTTGGGGGTGGTGGCATGCACCTATAGTCCCAGCTACTCAGGAGGTTGCGGTGGGAGGATCACTTAAGCCCAGGGATTTGAGGCTTCAGTGAATTGTGATCGTACCACTGCACTTTGAGTGACAGAGCAAGATCCTTTCTCAAAAAATAAAGTAAAATAAAATAATAAGTCAACAACAGTGATTTGTCTTCAAGCTGCCCTCCTCTTCGGCTCTCAAGGCAGTTTGTGAAGTGTCTAGGACAGGAATTTTCCAGAAGGGCTTCCAGCTTAGGCAGGTTAAGTACCATTTTCTGGGTTGTACAGCCAGGGCTGGACTGCAGGGCTAACATGCTGGCCACTGGACTCCAAATCTAGAGGTTTTCTGTGGCCACAATGTGCGTGGTCAGCCTAAACTCTCCCCCTGCCCTTTGACACAAGCTAGGTAATGGGCACTGCTAGGGGGCATCAGGGTAGAGCGTTTGGGTCTCAGTCTTCTCTTCTGTGAAATGGGTAGGGTATGAGTTGAAAAGGGCAGGACCGACCGGGCACGGTGGTGGCTCACGCCTGTAATCTCAGCACTTTGGGAGGCTGAGGCGGGTGGATCACGAGGTCAGGAGATCGAGACCATCCTGGTCAACATGATAAAACCACATGTTTACTAAAAATACAGAAAAAGGCCAGGCGCAGTGGCTCATGCCTGTAATCCCAGTACTTTGGGAGCCCGAGGCAGGCGGATCACAAAGTCAGGAGTTTGAGACCAGTCTGGCCAACATAGTGAAACTCCATCTGTACTAAAAATACAAAAAATTAGCCGGGCCTGTAATCTCAGCTACTCAGGAGGCTGAGGCAGGAGAATCGCTTGAACCCAGGAGGCGGAGGTTGCAATGAGCCGAGATCGCGCCACTGCACTCCAGCCTGGGAGACAGTGAGAGACTCCGTCTCAAAAAAAAAAAAAAAGAAAAGAAAAAGAAAAAGAAAAGGGCAGGACCTCCTGAAGTGTACTACAACTACCTAAGGGGTCACTGGCTGTAATGGAGTTAGGACAGAAGTATAGAGAGGATGGGGCCGGGGCCGGGCACAGTGGCTCAACCTGTAATCCCAGCACTTTGGGAGGCCAAGGCGGGTGGATCACTTGAGGTCAAAAGTTCAAGACCAGCCTGACCAACATGGTGAAACTCCGTCTCTACTAAAAAACAAACAAACAATAAAGCCGGGTGTGGTGGTGTCGCGTGTCTGTAGCCCCAGCTACTTGGGAGGTAGAGGCAGGAGAATCGCTTGAACCCAGGAGGCAGAGGTTGCAATGAGCCAAGATAGCACCATTGCACTCCAGCCTGGGCAACAAGAGTGAAACTCCATCTCAAAAAAAAAAAAAAAAAAAAGAGGTATAGACAGGATGGAAAGTGTAATGGGGATTAGAAATGTCCGTCTAGGGTCGGGTGCATGGCTCATGCCTGTAATCCCAGCACTTTGAGAGGCTGAGGCAGGAGGATCGCTTGAGGCCAGGAGTTCAAGACCAGCCTGGGCAACATAGCAAGACTCCATTTCTAATTAATTCAAATAATTTTAAATTAAAAAAGAAAAGAAAAGAAAAGAAATGTCCTCCCAGGCAGGGCCAGGTCACTCACACCTGTAATCCCAGCACTTTGGGAGGCCAAGGCAGGAGAATCACATGAGACCAGGAGTTTGAGACCAGCCTGGCCAACATGGCAAGACCCCCCATCTCTACAGAAAAAAAATAAAAATAAAAAATGAGGCCAGGCATAGTGGCTCACACCTGTAATTCCAGCACTTTGGGAGGTTAAGGCAGTGGATCACCTGAGGTCAGGAGTTCAAGACCAGCCTGGCCAACATGGCAAAACGCTGTCTTTACGAAAAATACAAAAATTAGCTGGGCATGGTGGCACGTGCCTGTAGTCCCAGCTACCTGGGAGGCCGAGGCAGGAGGATCACTTGAATTCAGGAGGCAGAGGCTTCAGTGAGCTGAGATCATGCCACTGCACTTCAACTTGGGAGACAGGGTGAGACTTCATCTCAAAAAAATAAAAATAAATAAATAAATGACCTCCCACCAGCAACAGGAATGTTGCACCACAAATGTATCTTTAAAGCGTCCTTTGGCATGGATTATTTTGTCACCTCAAGGACTCTTTTTTTTTTTTTTTTTGAGACAGAGTCTCACTCTGTTGCCCAGGCTGGGGTGCAATGGCGGATCTCAGCTCACTGCAAGCTCCGCCTCCCGGGTTTAGGCCATTCTCCTGCCTCAGCCTCCCGAGTAGCTGGGAGGGACTACGGGCGCCCGCCACCTCGCCCAGCTAGTTTTTTGTATTTTTTAGTAAAGACAGGGTTTCACCAGGTTAGCCAGGATGGTCTCGATTTCCTGACCTCGTGATCCACCCGTCTTGGCCTCCCAAAGTGCTGGGATTACAGGCTTGAGCCACCGCGCCCGGCCTCAAGGACTCTTTAAAGATACATTTGTGGTGTAAAGTTCCTGGTGCTATTAGGAAGACATTTATTTATTTCTTTGAGTCAGGGACACCAGACCCCCGTGACATGCAATTTAGCTACATAACAAACCTGCACATGTACCCCGAACCTAAAACAGAAGTCTTAAAAAGTATAAAGAAAAATATAATAAAATGCATTATTTGACTGTTTAAAAAAAGTGTCTTTTTTTTTTTTTTTTTTTTTTTTGTGTGTGACAGGTTCTCACTCTGTCGTCCAGGCTGGAGTGCAGTGGTGCCATCTCGGCTCACTGTAACCTCCGCCTCCCAGGTTCAAGCGATTCTCCTGCCTCAGCCTCCTGAGTAGCTGGGATTACAGGCACCTGCCACCATGCCAGGCTCATTTTTGTTATTTTTAGTAGAGACGGGATTTCGCCATGTTGGCCAGGCTGGTCTTGAATTCCTGGCCCCAAGTGATCGATCGACCTGCCTCGGCCTCCCAAAGTGCTGGGATTACAGGTGCGAGCCACCACGCCCGGCCAGAAGTGTCCTTTTTCTGCTATTGCCTGAAAACTTACCAACTCTCAAAGTAAGGCAGCCTCTGACTCGCCAACCTGGGACACTCTGATTGGCTCCTGGTGACGTCACAGGAATCTCTGGGAGATGATTGGTGGGTGAGAGCCCCTAGGTCAGGTGGAAGGAGGGCTTGATGGTGAGGGATGGTGTCTGTGGCGTGTTCACAGAGGCCGATCCAGGAGCTAGCTGAGGACGAACAGGTGGCAAAGGGGCCCCCATCTTTGTTGGGGCGACCCCTCCTCCTAACCCCACTCAGAGCAGCGAGTAATGACCATGGCCCCTTCTCACCTGATAGTATCTGGGAGCCCCCTGAGGCTGGGAGATGGTTCTGGCTTTGGAGATACGGACCCTTCTCATCCCATAGGGGAAGAGATTTCCTGGGGAGCCACAGGGTGGGTGCCAAGGTTGGGAGCTGGTCTCAGATCTGTCGGGTCAGTACCCTCAGGCCCAGGGGGCCGTTCACATGGGATGCCACCACAGTGCACCTGAATGCTCTCTCCTGCACATCATGCCAGAGACCCCGCCTCTGGCACGAGATGCAAGCCCGGGCCCCTTCCACCCCTTGCTCAGATTCCCCTTCCTGTTCCCATCACTGTCTGCCCCAGGATTTTATTTCATGACCATTCCCAGGTGGCACCGGTCCAAGGACTGTTTCCCAAAGACTGAGCCAAGATACTGCCGGCCTTTCAGGAGGAGCCTTGAATTCATGAATGGACACAAAGAAGCGGCCAGGGCCAAGCAGAGAGGGGGAGAGAGGCTTAGCACAGCCGGGGCCAGCTTGGCCCTGCGCGGTCCTTTGCCTCTGTGGGACAGACGGACAGAACCCCCTTTGTGTAGGAGCCTGGGCAAATCTCTCTAGTCCTCTGTCCAAGGGACTCAGGGTCGCCACCGACAGGCACCAGCCCAGCCTGCAAGGGGTGGCTGCAGCCGCGTTCCCCGGGCCTGGGCTCATTCATGAAAGGGGTCAGGCTTCTCTCTGGGGGCGATAGACCCCAGCTGGGTCAGGCCAGAAAGAGAGGGAGGAATTGCAGAAGCTGAGCTCTGAGACTGGGCTTGGCTCCTACCAGACTGCACAGGAGGGAGCCTGGGGCACTGGGGCCTGCCGGACCCTGCAATCAGGTCAGGATGCTCAACATGCCAGGCCCTGGGAAACCCTTCACACCCTTAGTCAGTCCTCACTACCGTCAAAGGCAGCCACTCTCCTGGCTTCATCAGACCTTCATCACACCTGCCTGCCTGTTCTTGGAGTTTATAGAAATAGATTGGGCCAGGTACGGTGGCTCATGCCTGTAATGCCAGCATTTTGGGAGGCCAAGGCGGACGGATTGCTTGAGGTCAGGAGTTGGAGACCAGCCTGGCCAACATGGCGAAACCCCATCTCTAGTAAAAATGCAAAAGAAATTAGCTGGTGTGGTTCTGTGCACCTCTAGTCCCAGCTACTCAAGAGGCTGAGGCAGGAGATTGCTTGAACCTGGGAGGCAGAGGTTGCAGTGAGCAGAGATTGTGCCACTGCACTCCAGCCTGGGCAACAGAGCAAGACTCCATCTCAAAGAAAAGAAAGAAAGAAAGAGTGAGAGAGAGAAAGAGAGAGAGAGAGAAAGAAAGAAAGAAAAAGAGAGATTGGAAGTGTATGCACCGCCATTTGACATTTGTCTCCAGTCTGCAGAGTGTCCTTATTTCTTCTGAAAGCTGTAATTCATTCATTCTCATTACTACCTAGTGTTCCATTGTGTGAATATTTCCATGCTAATTCTACCATGGGTGGCATTTGGGTAGTTTCCAGGACTTTTTTTGTTTTCTGAGACAAGGTCTTTCTCTGTCACCCAGGCTGGAGTGCAGTGACATGAGCATAGCTCACTGTAGCCTCAAATTCCTGGGTTCAAGCTATCCTCCCACCTCAGCCTCCTGGGCAGTTGAGACCGCAGGTACACACCACCATGCCTGGCTAATTTTTAAATTTTTTTGTAGAGAAAGGGTCTTGATATGTTGCCCAGGCTGGGCTTGAACTCCTGGCCTCAAGCCTCAGCCTCAGCCTCCCTAAGTGCTGGGATTACGGGCGTGAGCCATCGAGCCCAGCCATCCCTCCCCAGCTTTGATGCAGCTTGTTGGATGTCATCTGGCCTTGAGTTGCTGATTTCAAAACTTGACTTTATTTAAAATGTTTTGTATTTGATTTGATTTTAAAAAGATCACTTAGGTAGTATACGAACATTGTAGCTGGTCAAGTAACACAGAAATATAAATAAAATAACATTTCTCATGCCGGTTCCCCCAGTCTCTCCTCTGCTACAGCCAGCGGTTGGCTTTGCTTTCTTTCATACCTTCTGCCTTTCCAAGTCGACAACCTGGCCCTGCCCCTTGCTGTGTTTCCAATGTTTGTCTCTTCAAAAACTCATTCTGAAACTTAATCCCCATTGTAACAGTATTAAGAGGGTGGGAAGTTTGTGGTATTTGAGGGGTGGGACCTTTGGGAGGTGATTAGGATTAGCTGCGGTCATGAGGGTGAGGCATTAGTGGCTTAAGAAGAGGAGAAAAACAGACTTGAGTTAGCACATACAGGCCCCTCACCACGGGATGCCCCACACTGCCTCGGGATTCTACAGTGTCCTCAGCTGCAGGAAGGCCCCCACCAGACACAATCCCTAGACCCTGGATTTCCCAGCCTAGAGAGCTGTAAGAAATTACATTGTTGGGCCAGGCATGGTGGCTCATGCCTGTAATCCCAGCACTTTGGGAGGCTGAGTCGAGTGGATCATGAGGTCAGGAGTTTGAGACCAGCCTGACCAACAGGCAAAATCCCATCTCTACTAAAAATACAAAAGTTAGCCGGGAATAGTGGTGGGCACCTGTAATCCCAGCTATGGGGGAGGCTGAGGCAGGAGAATCTCTTGAACGGGGAGGTGGAGGTTGCAGTGAGCTGAGATAATGCCACTGTACTCCAGCCTGGGCGACAAGAGCAAAACTCCATCTCAAAAAAAAAAAAAAGAAAAGAAAAATAAATTAAATTATTTTCTTAGGACCAGGTGATGTGGCTCATGCCTGTAATCTCAGTGCTTTGGGAGGCCAAAGGAGGAGGACTGCTTGAGGCCAGGAGTTTGAGACCAGCCTGGGCAAAAATAGCGAGACCCCATCTCTACAAAACAGTGTTTAAAAATTAGCTGGATGTAGTGGTGCACACCTGTAGTCCTAGCTACTTGAGAGGCTGAGGCGCGGTGGGATCACTTGAGCCCAGGAGTTCGAGACCAGCCTGGGCAATATGGCAAGATCCTGTCTCTACGAAAAGTTAAAAATTAGCTGGGTGGTGCATGCCTGTAGTTACTTGGGAAGTGGAGGCAGGAACATCGCTTGAACCCAGGAATTGGAGCCTGCAACAAGCTATGACTGTGCCAGTGCATTTCAGCGTGCGTGACAACGTGAGAACCTGTCATTATTTTCTCTAAAAAACAAAACAGCAAAAAGTAATTTATAATAATTTCCCTTCCTTCCTTCCCTTCCTTCCTTTCCTTCCCTTTCTTCCCTTTCTTTCCTTCCTTCTCTTCCTTTCTTCCTTCCTTCCTTTCTTTCCTTCCTTCTTTCCTTCCTTCCTTCCTCCTTCTTTCTTTCTTTCCTTTCTTTCTCTCTCTCTTTCTCTCTCTCTCTCTCTTTTTTCTTTTCTTTTCTTTTCTTTTCTCTGTCTGTTGCCCAGGCTGGAGTACAGGAGTAAGATCTCAGCTCACTGCAACCTCCACCTCCCAGGTTCAACTGATTCTCCTGCCTCAGCCTCTCAAGTAGCTGAGATTACAGGTGCATGCCACTGTGCCTGGCTAATTTTTGTATTTTTAGTAGAGATGGGATTTCGCCATGTTGGCCAGGCTGGTCTTGAACCCCTGACCTCAGGTGATCCACCCACCTCAGCCTCCCAAAGTGCTGGATTACAGGCATGAGCTGCCATGCCTGGCCTATAATAGTTTCTTTATAAATTACCCAGTCTCAGGTATTCCAGCAGAAGATGGACTAAGACACCCTTTAAAGTGGGCTGGGCATGGTGGTTCACACCTGTAATTCCAGCACTTTGGGAGGCCGAGGCGGGTGGATCACTTGAGGTCAGGAGTTTGAGACCATCCTGACCAACACGGTGAAACCCCATCTCTACTAAAAATATAAAAAATTACCTGGGTGTTGTAGTAAGCACCTGTCATCCCAGCTACTTGGGAGGCTGAGGGAGGAGAATTGCTTGAACCCAGGAGGCAGAAGTTGCAGTGAGCTGAGATCGTGCCGTTGCACTCCAGCCTGGGTAACAGACTGAGACTTTGTCTCAAAACAATAAAAATACAAATAAAATAAAGTAAAATATTCTATGGCAAACATTTCCTGTATAATTTTAGCATTTTTTAGGCTGGGTGTGAGAGCCCATGCCTGCAATTTCAGCTCTTTGGGAGGCTGAGGCAGGAGGATTGCTTTAGCCCATGAGTTCACAACCAGCCTGTGCAACACAGTGAATCCCCATCTCTGCAAAATAAATTAATAATGAAATAAAAATAGCACTTTCATTGTAGTTACATGAGTAAAATTTGAATACAATCTTATAAAGATTCAAACAACACAAGTTAAATGAAAGACTCTTTATCTCCCACCCAATCCTAAAAATTAAAAAATAAGGGGGCGGGGCAAAGTCTTCTGTGACCAGCACCCCAAACTCACTGATCTCCCTGTTTTCTTTCAAGTCTATTTCTATGCATTTATGTTTCTAAAATGTTGGGGTGTATGTGTGTTTTACACTAATGAAATCATGTTGTGTATATAATTTTATTACTTGTTTTTTTTGTTTGATTTTGGCATTGTATGTGGTTACACTTTAAATTTTTTTTTTTCTGTTTTTTTGAGACAGAGTTTCATTCTTGTCACCCAGACTGGAGTGCAGTGGCACGATCTCAGCTCATGGCAACCCCTGCCTCCCAGGTTCAAGTGATTTTCCTGCCTCAGCTTCCCGAGTAGCTGGGATTACAGGTGTGCACCACCACGCCTGGCTAGTTTTTCTATTTTTAATAGAGATGGGGTTTCTCAATATTGACCAGGCTGGTCTTGAACTCCTGATCTCAGGTGATCTGCTTGCTTCGGCCTCCCAAAGTGCTGGGATTGCAGGCATGAGCCATCGTGCTTGGCCAAAAATTTTTTATTTTGAAATAATTATACATGCACAGGTAGTTGCAAAAATGGTAGAAAGATCCTTAGTATCCTTTCTCCAGTTCCCCTAGTGGAAGATCTTACATAACTCAAGTACAGGGTCCAAAGCAAGAAATTAATATTGGGGCCATTCCACAGTGCCTCATGATATATATAGCACCATTAACATATACATTTTTTTTTTTTTTTTTTTGAGACAGGGTCTCGCTCTGTTATTCAGGCTGGAGTGCAGTGGCTCAATCATGACTCACTGCAGCCTCAGCCTCCCTGGGCTCCAGTGATCCTCCCACCTCAGCCTCCTGAGTAGTTGGGAGTATAGACGCATGCCACCATGTCCGGCTAATTTTTTGATTTTTTTGTGGAAATGAGGTCTCACCGTCTCTGCCCATTTTTTAAATGCTTAAAAAAAAAAAAAAAAAAAAAGAAACTTCTAAACATGCCAGTATCCAGGCTTTACCCCAGATGGAATAAACTGAAATCTCTGGGTGTGGAGCCCAGGAGCCCAGTTGTCAGTATTTTATTATTATTTTTTGAGATAGGGTCTCACTCTGTGGCCCAGGCTGGAGTGCAGTGGCACGATCATAGTTCACTGCAGCCTCGACCTCCTGGCTCATGTGATCGTCCCACCTCACCCTCTCAAGTAGCTGGGACTACAGTCATGCAAACACCACGTATAGCTAATTTTTTTCTTTTTTCTTTTTTTGAGACAGAATCTTGCTCTGTCTCCCAGGCTGGAGTGTGGTGGCGCAATGTCAGCTCCATGCAACCTCCGCCTCCCGGGTTCAAGAGGTTCTCCTGCCTCAGCCTCCCGAGGAGCTGGAATTACAGGCACCCGCCGCCACGCCAGGCTCATTTTTGTATTTTTAGTAGAGATGGGGTTTCACCATTTGGGCCAGGCTGGCTTTGAACTCCTGACCTCAGGTTATCCGCCTGCCTCAGCCTTTCAAAGTGCTGGGATCACAGGCGTGAGCCACTGCGCTCGGCCTTAAACCATATTCTTTATGACACCTGCAGGCTAGGTAATACCATTCCCTTTTACATACCCGGAAGCTGCAGCCCAGAGACGTTAAGTAATTTTTCCTAGCTCACACAGCGGTTAACTGCCCATGCAGGCATTTTCTGCCCAGCAGTGCCAAGCTCCAAAGCCTGTACCTCCTCAAGTTCAGGGTAAGAATTCATCATTCTCTCCTCATCTGCTGACAGCATCTGGCTCTGGGTTCTGGCTCGGTTTGGGAGTCCGACACCAAGCCATGGCCGCGTGCTCATCTAAGCAGTAAGGGTTGGCTACAAAATGAGGATTCTGTTCTCCAGGGAGGAGGAAGAAAAGGCCACTTCCCTCCTTTAGTTTAACCAGCCACGGCCTGCTAGAAACGTCGGCTTTTTCAAGAGAAGTTTCCCACAGTCAAGGCTGCCTCTGTGACTGCCAGCTCTGTTCCAACAGTCTTAATTTTATCTGTGCATTTCACGTGTTAAAAATGCATCCAGGCCAGTCTCAGTGGCTCACACCTGTAATCCCAGCACTTTGGGAATCAGAGGCAGGAGGATCGCTTGAGGCCAGCAGTTTGAGACCAGACTGGGCAACATGGCAAAACCCCGTCTCTGCTAAAAATCCAAAAAAATTAGTTGGCTGTGTGGTGGAAGAAATATAAGCATTGTGAACTGGGCGTAGTGGCTCATGCTTGTAATCCCAGCACTTTGGGAGGCCGAGGTGGGCAGATCACTTGACATCAGGAGTTTGAGACCAGCCTGGCCAATATGGCAAAACCTCATCTGTACTCAAAATTCAAAAAATAGCTGGGCGTGGTGGCAGATGCCTCTAATCCCAGCTACCTGGGAGGCTGAAGAAGGAGAACTGCTTGAACCCGGGAGGGAGAAGTTGCAGTGAGCTGAGATTGCACCACTGCACTCCAGCCTAGGAGACTGTCTCAAAAAAAAAAAAAGGCATGTGGCCGGGCACAGTGTCTCATGCCTGTAATCCCAACAATACTTTGGGAGGCTGAGGCCAGAGGATCACTTGACTCCAGGAGTTTGAGACCAGCCTGGGCAACATATCAAGAGCCTATCTCTACAAAAAAATTTAACAATTAACCAGGCATGGTGGTGTGTACCTGTGGTCTCAGCTACTTGGGAGGCTGAGGCAGGAGGAATGATTGGACCCCGTAGTGCGAGGCTGCAGTGAGCTATCATGGCACCACTGCACTCCAGCCAGGGTGATAGACCCTATCTAAAAAAAAAAAAAAAAAAATGCATTTATTATCCCTCAACTGGAGAATGGATGAACAAACTCTGGTAGGTCCATGAGAAGCAATACTGCTCAGCAGTAAAAAGAAAGGGACGTGCAATACCAGAGAGGAATCTCAGATGCTCCGCTGAACAACAAAGCCAGACTGCAAAGGGGATGCAGGAGCAAAAACAGAGATGGAAGAAGCGAGAAAAATTACCAGGAAAGATGACGTTACATTTAGGAGGAGCCATTTTCTTTTAGTATAAAACAAATTTACCTTCAATACATTTTGTTTTATTTTGAGATGATCATGCTCTGTCACCCAGGCTGGAGTGCAGTGGCACGATCTTGGCTCACTGCAGCCTTGACCTCCTGGGCTCAAGAGATCCTCTTGCCTCGGCCTCCCAAGCAGTTGGAACGACAGGCACATGCCACCACACCGAGGTAATTTTTTAATATTTTGTAGAGACCGGGTCTTGCTATGTTGCCAAAGCTGGTCTCAAATGATCCTCTCGCCTTGGCCTCCTAAAGCGCTGGGATTACAGGCGTGAGCTACCGCGCCCAACCACAATACATTTTAAGAGAAAATAAGTAAATCCCTCTTTGGCATTCAGAGTACAGTTTCTTTTCACCTAAGAATGCACTTTCGACTTTATACAACAGATTCTCTTTAAACATTAAAAAAAAAAAAAAAAAAAAAAAGCTGTACAACTACTGTGTGACTCCACGTATGTGACATTCTGGAAAAGGCAAAGCACAGAGGCCAGGCCCAGTGGCTCACACCTGTAATCCCAGTGCTTTGGGAGGCCGAGGCAGGTGGATCACCAGAGTTCGGGAGTTCAAGACCAGCCTGGCCAACATGGGGAGACCCCTCCCATTTCTACTAAAAATACAAAAATTAGACGGGGGTGGTGGCACATGCCTCTAATCCCAGATACTCAGGAGGCTGAGGCAGGAGAATCACCTGAACCCGAGAGGTGGAGGCTGTAGTGAGCTGAGATTGTGCCACTGCACTTCAGCCTGGGTGACAGAGCAAAACTCCATCTCAAAACAAAACAAAACAAAACAAAAAAGAGCACAGAGGACGGGGGCAGGGTCTTGGCTGCTGGGCTGATGCTGGGCAGAGGTTTCAGGTGCAAAGAGGGGGGCAGGAGAGAATTCTGGGGGATGGTGGATCTGTTATTCATCTTGATGGTGGCGGTGGTGGTTACAGGACTCTCTGCATTTGTCAAAACTCACAAAGCTATAGCAAAAAAAAGAGGAAATTTTACTTTATGTAAATTATAATGCAAGTTAAAATACGAATTCACTTTTTCTTAAAATGCCCAACTAGGGGTTTACGGAGGAAAGAAATGAGGTTGCAAGGAGCTAAAGGGAAAGTACCCGGGTCTTCAGGGTGGTGGGAACGCTGTTTCTTGGTCATTTGCCCACGGCCCTGTCTCCGGGCCTCCCTCTCCCCTCTCTGCCAGCATTCAATGGTCACAGTGACTGAGAGACAAGGAGAGTCTTGTGGAACTCAGAAATAAATAAATAACTGTCCGTCCCAGGTCACCACGGCAACCGTGACATCACCCTGGGACCCATGTGGCTGGCACCCTTGGTGGTTTCCTGGTGTTTGTTACAGGAGCAGGGGGAGCCAGGGCTGCAGACCTGCGCCTGGTGGCAGGTAGAGGGGGAGACCTCAGGGGGAGAATAGGTTTCCCACCTTGGAGGCCGGTGCAAGCCGCACCCTCACAGCTGGTCTCCGGACTCCCTGCCCAGTTGGTGGGAAGCATAAATTGGCCGGGCCTCCTGGAGGGCTTTTGGGCAGAGTCTCTCTAAATGAGTACTGTGAGGCTGGGCATGGTGGCTCATGCCTATAATCCCAGCACTTTGGGAGGCCAAGGGAGGACGATCGTTTGAGGTCAGGAGTTTGAGACCAGCCTGGGCAACAGAGCAAGATCCAGTCTCTACAAAAAATTAAAAAATTAGCTGGGTATGGTGGCATGCACCTGTAATCCCAGTTACTCAAGAGGCTGAGGCAGGAGGATTGCTTGAGCCCAGGAGTTTGAGACCAGCCTGAGCAACATAGTGAGACTCTATCTCTACAAAAATTAAAAAATATTAGCTGGGCATGGTGGAGTGCACCTGAGGAGGGAGGATCCCTAGAACCCAGGAGTTCAAGCTTGCAGTGAGCTGTGATCACACCACTGCACTCCAGCCTGGGTGACGGTAAAGAGGCCAGGCGCAGTGGCTCATGCCTGTAATCCCAACACTTTGGGAGGCAGAGGTGGGAGGATTAACTGAGGTCAGGAGTTTGAGACCAGCCTGGACAACATAGTGAGACTTCACTTCTACAAAAATAAAAATTAAAAAGAAAAAAAGTTAGCCGGGTGTGGTGGTGTGCGCCTGTAATTCCAGCTACTTGGGAGGCTGAGGTGGGAGGATTGCTCAAGCCCAGGAGGTTGAGGCTACAGTGAGCTATGACAGTGGGGCCACAGAGCAAGACCCTTTCTCAAATAACAAAAACAAAAACCAACAACAAAGGCCTGGACGCAGTGGCTCGCACCTGTAATCCCAGCACTTTAGGAACGCGAGACAGATGGATCACTTGAGGTCAGGAGTTTGAGACCAGCCTGGCCAACACAGTGAAATCCCATCTCTACTAAAAATACAAAAAATAGCCAGGTGTGGTGGCGGGTGCCTGTAATCCCAGCTACTCAGGATCTGAGGCAGGAGAATCGCTTGAACCCAGGAGGCAGAGGTTGCAGTCAGCTGAGATGGCGCCACTGCACTCCAGCCTGGGTGATAGAGCAAGACTCAGTCTCAAATTTATTAAAATAACTAAAAATAAAGAATAAAACAAGCACGATATGCACCTGTGTTTGTGTCCGAGGGCTGAAACCACAGGTGATCACACACCAGCGGCTTACAACAGCAGATATTTCTTCACATTGCCACAATCTCTGCTTCCAACATCACATGGCTGTCCTCCCCGTGTGTCTCTGTCTTCATTTGACATTGTCCTCTCTGTGTCTCCTTCGTCTTTTTTTTTTTTTGGAGATGGAGTCTCGCTCTTGTCACCCAGGCTGGAGTGCAGTGGCGCGATCTTGGCTCAGTACAACCTGTGCCTCCCAGGTTCAAGTGATTCTCCTGCCTCAGCCTTCCGAGTAGCTGGGATTGCAGTTACCCATCGGTATGCCTCGCTAATTTTTGTATTTTTTTTTTTTTTTAGTAGAGATGGGATTTTGCCATGTTGGCCAGGCTGATCTTGAACTCCTGACCTCGGGTGATCCACTCGCCTCTGCTTCCCAGAGTGCTGGGATTACAGGTGTGAGCCACCGTGCCCGGCCTGTTTCGTCTTCTTAGGGAACCCTGCTCATATTGGATGGGGGCCCACCCTAACGCAGTCTGGCCTCATTTTTTTTTTTTTTTCGAGACAGAGTCTCACTCTATTGCCCAGGCTGGAGTGCAGTGGCGCGATCTTGGCTCACTGCAACCTCCGCCTCCCGGGTTCACGCCATTCTCCTGCCTCAGCCTCCCAAGTAGCTGGGACTACAGGCACCCGCCACCTCGCCCGGCTAATGTTTTGTATTTTTAATAGAGATGGGGTTTCACCATGTTAGCCAGGATGCTCTCGATCTCCTGACCTCATGATCTACCCGCCTTGGCCTCCCAAAGTGCTGGGATTACAGGCGTGAGCCACCACACCCAACCCTAGCCTTGTCTTAACTAATGAAATCTGCTCCAATCCTGTTCCCAAATGAGGACTCCTTCTCAATACCGGGAGTTAGGGCTTCAACGCTTGAATGCTGGGAGGACACGGTTCAACCCATATCACTATTTTTGTTGTTATTACTTATTAGTCAATAAGGCAACCCTGGCCGGGCGCGGTGGCTCACGCCTGTAATCCCAGCACTTTGGGAGGCTGAGGCAGGCAGATCATGAGGTCAGGAGTTTGAGACCAACCTGGCCAACATAGTGAAACCCCGTCTCTACTAAAAATACAAAAATTAGCTGAGTGTGGTGGCAGGTGCCTGTAGTTCCAGCTACTAGGGAAGCTGAGGCAGGAGAATCGCTTGAACCTGGGAGGCAGAGGTTGCAGTGAACCGAGACAGCGCCACTGCACTCCAACCTGGGCGACAGAGCAAGACTCCATCTCAAGAACAAGAGACTCCATCTCAAAAACACAGAAAACAAAACAAAACAAAAAACCAAACATAAGCCAGTCTTGGCCACAGGCAGCTTCCTGGCCCACCTTGAGGAAGGTGGCATGTTCTGGGCTCCTGGAGAGGCTTCAATGGGGTCCCCAGGGTGGGTCCTCCATGTTCTCTGTGACTATAATTCCAGTTTTCAGTCTGCCCCTGCAAAGGTGCTGTGGCCATGGGGAGATGGGACGTTGGTGTCTCTTTAGCTTGGTGCAGAAGCCTGGCCCCAGGGGTCTTAGTTTTCTCAACTGTCGAATGGGCTCAGTGTGACCCTGGTGTTGAAGTCACTTGACTGGCTGTGGAATCACGTGACCATGGAGTCCCAGCTGGATGCAGGCAGAGAGCGGTCACCTGAACCGTTGGACCCTTGGACTCACCCAGACGCCAAATGTCTCAGGGCAAATCACAGTGTCAGTGCCTGGCAGACTCCCCTGCCCAGCTTTCACTCCTGCCCTGCCCTCACGAGCATACATGAAGCCAGCATACACAATGTGCTTCATAAATGAGCCCTGAACTATGTATGCTAGCACAGAGCTAGCACACAGAAGGTGCTCAATCAGTGCCCCAGGGTCTGTACTAGCATGGAGCCAGCACACAAAAGGTGCTTAATAAAAGGCCTCATGAACTATACTTAGCATGGAGCCAGCACATCAAAGGTGCTTAATAAATGCTTCATGAACTACACTTAGCATGGAGCCAGCACACAGAAGTTGCTTAATAAATGCTTCATGAGCTGCATTTATCATGCAGCCAGCACACAGAAGGTGGTTAATAAATGCTTCATGAGCTGCACTTAGCATGGAGTCAGCACACAGAAGGTGCCTAATAAGTGCTCCATGAGCTGTACTTAGCATGAGGCCAGCATACAGAAGGTGCTCAATGAATGCTCCATAACTGTACTTAACCTGGATCCAGCATACAGGAGGTGCTTAACAACTGCACCATGAGCTGTATTTAGCATGGAGCCAGCACACAAAAGATGCTTAATAAATGCTCCATGAACTGTACGTAGCACGGAGCCAGCACACAGGTGTTCAACGAATGTTCCAGGGTCTTTACTAGCATGGAGCCAGCACACAGGAGGTGCTTAATAAATGCTCCATGAGCTGCACTTAGCATGGAGCCAGCACACA
>NC_045441.1:4880133-4896454 GCF_002776525.5 Piliocolobus tephrosceles | reverse complement strand
CTTAATAAATGCTCCATGAGCTGCACTTAGCATGGAGCCAGCACACAAAAGGTACTTAATAAATGCTTCATGAACTATACTTAGCATGGAGCCAGCACACCAAAGGTGGTTAATAAATGCTTCATGAACTATAGTTAGCATGGAGCCAGCACACAAGGTGCTTAATAAGTGCTCCATGAGCTGTACTTAGCATGAGGCCAGCATACAGAAGGTGCTCAATGAATGCTCCATAACTGTACTTAATCTGGATCCAGCATACAAGAGGTGCTTAACAAATGCTCCATGAGCTATATTTAGCATGGAGCCAGCACACAAAAGATGCTTAATAAATGCTTCATGAACTATACTTAGCATGGAGCCAGCACACAGAAGGTGCTCAACGAATGTTCCAGGGTCTTTACCAGCATGAAGCCAGCACACAGGAGATGCTGAATAAATGCTCCATGAACTCCTGGTGTGACACCAGCATACAGAAAGTGCCCAATAAATGCTTAGTGCCCCATATATACTGCATGGAGTCATTTGTTCTGAACCATACACTCATTTGTTTGGGGGGGCAGTCTACAAAGTAACCATCGGACATGGGGGGAAGGTTTTTGGTGTGTTTAGTGGAGTTTAACCCCATTGGGTGGCTGCTGCTTGGCAACGTTCAGGTGAGCTGATTCCGAGCCTCTGTGGCCGAAGACATGCACGCTGCTGTGGTCCTGGCTGCTGCTCTGACAGCCAGGTGTGTGCAGACCTTACCACCAGCTCTTGGATGCCTCTTTCTTGCCCAGCCAACCCTTGTCTGTCTTCCCATCCTGACCTAAGTCCCCCAGCACAGACTTGTGTCAAGGCATAACCAGACGTTGGAGTCAACCGGGGCTGGGTTGAGTCCCTTCCCACCCTGTGATCTCCTTCCCTTACCTCCCTGCCCTGTAGCTTCTCCATCTGTAAAATGGTCAATAGCTCCACAGGGTGCTCCAGTGAGGATTAAACAGAGGTGATAACGCTTTGAAGATTCTAAAAAGGCACACAAAACATAGAAATTTTTGTTTTGTTTGTTTTGATTTGTTTTGTTTTTTGAGAAAGACTCTCTCTCTGTCGCCCAGGCTGGAATGCAGTGGCACGATCTCGGCTCACTGCAACTTCCGTCTCCCAGGTTCAAGTGATTCTCCTGCCTCAGCCTCCCAAGTAGCTGGGATTACAGACCTGTGGCACCACGCCCGGCTAACATTTTTTTTTTGAAATGGAATCTCACTCTGTCACCCAGGTTGGAGTGCAATGGTATGATCTCGGCTCACTGCAACCTCCACTTCTCTCAAGCGATTCTCCTGCCTCAGCCTCCCAAGTATCTGGGATTATAGGCACATGCCACCACTCTCAGCTAATTTTTGTATTTCTAGTTGAGACGGGGTTTCACCATGTTGACGAAGCTGGTCTCGAACTCCTGGCCTAAAGTGATTCGCCCGCCTTGGCCTCCTGAAGTGCTGGGATTATAGGCCTGAGTCACCACACCTGGCCAAGAATGTTTATTTTTAAGATAAAGTCATGTAGCAATTTCACCTGAGCCCAGCAGAAATAAGTGCGTGTGTTCACCAAAATATGTGCATAAAAATGCTCATGGGCCGAGTTATCCATAATGTCCCCAAACAGGAGTGTCCCCCTGCAGTGGGTTGGAGAAGTCACTTGTGGTCTGTTCACCCAGTGGAATACGATACAGCCATGAAAACTACCAGTTGCTGTACCCCAAAATGTGGATGAATCTCACAAAAATCACATTAAGCAAAAGAAGCCAGACACAAAACAGCGTGTTCTCTATGAGTTCATGGAGCAAGTTCAAGAACAGGGGAAACAAATCCAAGATGACAACGGCAGAGGGTGGTTTCCCTCGGGAAAAGGAACCCCTGGGAGGGGGCACTGGGCACTTTCTTGGGGGTGAGAAGTGAGCCGTAGCTCTTCCTGGATGGTGGTTGCGTGGGTCTATGCATCTGTAAAAATCCTTCGAGCTGACCCCTTGCAGAGCTATATTGTTCGTAAGCTGTACTTAGAGAAAATAAAAAACAGGAAATGAGGCCAGAAGCGGTGGCTCACGCCTGCAGTCTCAGCACTTTGGGAAAACCAAGGTGGGAGGATCGCTTGAGCCCAGGAGTTCGGGACCTGCCTGAGCAATATGATGAAACCCTGTCTCTGTAAAAAATACAAAAAAATTTTAGCCGGGTGTGGTAGATTGTGCCTATAGTCCCAGCATCTCAGGAGGCTGAGACGGGAGGATCGCTTGAGCCCAGGAGGTGGAGGCAGCAGTGAGCCATGATTGCACCACTGCACTCCAGCCTGAGTGACAGAGTGAGACACTTTGTGGAAAAAAAAAAAAAAGGCTGGGCGTGGTGGCTCACGCCTGTAATCCCAGCACGTTGGGAGGCTGAGGTGGGCGGATCACCTGAGGTCAGGAGTTCGAGACCAACCAACATGGTGAAACCCCATCTCTACTAAAAATACAAGAATTATCCGGGCTTGGTGGCACACGCCCATCTACTCAGGAAGCTGAGGCAAGGGAATTGCTTGATCTCGGGAGGCAGAGGTTGCAGTGAGCCGAGATCACGCCACTACACTCCAGTCTTTTGACAGAGCGAGACTCCGTCTCAAAAAAAAAAAAAAAAAAAGTGAAGAGAGTGCCACATCTAGCATTTAGCAAAATTTTGTAAGAAACACCACGCTGGGGATTAGGCACAAAATATTGGATAACCCAAAACCATTTAATGATCAGAAAGAGTGAGGGAAGGGAAGGAAGAGGAGGGGGGATGGAAAACGGAGGAGCGCTCTTCTTTTCCTACCAGTAGGAAGTGAGGTCTTCAGGCTTCCTGGGAATTCGGATGGCACCTCTTCCCCAGCAGAGCCTCCTGGAATTCTCCCTCTGGAATTCTCCCTCTCCTTCCAGGTTCATGAACCACCGAGTCCCTGCCCACAAGAGGTACCAGCCCACAGAGTATGAACATGCGGCCAACTGTGCCACCCATGCTGTGAGTTGGCTTTTGGGGGGTTCAGGGCTGAGATGGGGACACTTCCAGGGAAGAGGGGTGGGGGAAGGCAACTCCTTCACGTATGTCCCAAGTGGCCCATTCTTCGCGTCTTCTGTGGCCCTCAGGCCCTCCGAAGAGTGAGTGCGTCTCGTGGGAAAGCCACTGGGGTAAATTGGGCTGCAGTGCTGGGCGTGCCTCTCTCTTGCTCTAAGGATACTTGATGGGGCCAGGCATGGTGGCTCACGCCTATAATCCCAGTACTTTGGAAGCCTGAGGCGGGCAGATCACCTGAGGTCAGGAGTTTGAGACCAGCATGGCCAACATGGTGAAACTGCATCTCTACTAAAAATACAAAAATTAGCCGGACATGGTGGCAGGCACCTGTAACCCCAGTTACTCGGGAGGCTGAGACAGGGGAATGCCTTGAACCCAGGAGTCAGAGGTTGCAGTGAGCCGAGATCGTGCCATTGCACTCCAGCCTGGGTGACAGAGCAAGACCCTGTCTCAAAAACAAACAAACAAAAGAGAACCTTCGACGGCTCCCTAGTACCTAGTTCGGCATCCTGTCACTCTAGCAAGCTCCTAGCCCATCTGGCCACGCACCTCCCACCAGCATGCTCTTGCTCTCAGCCTCAAGCACTTGACTCTGTCACTGTTTCCTAAATAGAAGACATAACTCCATGCCTTTGCATGCGCTGTTCCCGCTGCCTGGCATACTTCTTATCTGCACTCCAGCCCTGCCTATGAAACCCTTTCCATCATTCACAACCCTTGCTGGAATGTTCTCCAACAAAGTCTTCCCCTCTGCCCAGATGCTGGGAAGCTCTGAGCCGGTGCCTGCCTCCCCAGCCATTGTAGCCCTCACGGCCCAGCACCACGCTAGCTGGAATATACCAGTCCATCGCACATTCATTCAGCAAACAGTTCCTGGGTACCCTCAAGGCAGCAGGCAGTGCTCCAGGCCCTGGCAATGCAGACATGAGTTCAGACAGAATCTCTGCTGGATTCTTTGGTATCTCAGGACATCTCAGCACACCTGGCACAGGGAGGTGACCAAATAGCCTGTGTGGAGGTGAATTAATTCTCAAACCCCCCGCCTTGACCTGTTAGACCCCGGGGTCTATTGTGTGTTTGGCCTGAGCCCAGGGCTTTCACGACGAGCCGCCGGTGTAATAGAAAGGAGTGGCTGGTGCTGATTTGAACTTGGCATGTGCCAGGACCACACTGAGTTCTTTTTTTTTTGAAACAGAGTCTCGCTCTGTACCCCAGGCTGGAGTGCAGTGGCGCGATCGCGGCTCACTGCAATCTCCACCTCCTGGGTTCACGCCATTCTCCTGCCTCAGCCTCCTGAGTAGGTGGGACTACAGGCACCTGCCACCAAGCCCGGCTGATTTTTTGTGTTTTTAGTAGAGACTGGGTTTCGCCGTGTTAGCCAGAATGGTCTTGATCTCCTGACCTCGTGATCCACCTGCCTCGGCCTCCCATAGTGCTGGGATTACAGGCATGAGCCGCCGCGCCCGGCCCACACTGGATTCTAAGTTCGCATTTTCTCAGTCAGTCCCTTTTGAGCAGGTGCTCTGCTGAGCAGAGACTGGTTCTCACTGGCTCATCTCTGAAGCCCCATGCTGTGTGCATAAAGGGGCTTGGAAAATATTTGAGAATGACCACATGACCGCCTCTTTTGCAAGGGAGGAAACTGAGGCTTGGATGAGAGAATCTGCCCAAAGCCGCAAGCTAATTTATCGACACAAGTCTATACTGCACCCCAAAAAGTAAAGCTCTAGGAACAGAAGACCTGCTTTTGAATCCCAGCTCCATCATTTAGTGGCCCTGAGCCTCAGTTTCCTTATCTGTAGAATGGGCATCGTAAGAGCCAAGGGTAGCCGTGAGTGTTGCTCAAGGCACCATGTTGGCACAATGTGGGCACATTGACAAGTGTGTTTCTTTTCCAGCGTGCTCTTGAATTGGCCGGGCGCAGTGGCTCACGCCTGTAATCCCAACACTTTGGGAGGCTGAGGCAGGTAGATCACTTGAGGTTGGGAGTTCGAGACCAGCCTGGCCAACACGATGAAATCCCATCTCTACTAAAAATACAAAAATTAGCTGGGTGTGGTGGTGTGCACCTGTAATCCCAGCTACTGAGGAGGCTGAGGCAGGAGAATCGCTTGAACCCAGGAGGCGGAGGCTACAGTGAGCCAAGATTGTGCCACTTTACTCCAGTTGAGTGCAGAACAGAATGAGTGAGACTCATTAAAAAAAAAAAAAGAAGAAGTGCTGACTTGATCCTGTCATCATACCTGGGAGAAGCTGTGAGGCTGGGGACAAAAACCTATTTATGATCTCCTCTGGCCACTATAAACACAAAGCATATCATAGTCCAGCAGGCTCCAGGAAGTGGGTGACTGAGTCACAGGTACCAGGCCCCTGCTGTTAACTCATTCATTTATTGGATGCACCCTCAGTTAGCACCTATGAGCATAGCGTGAGGACAGGGCATGTATCATTTCATTCCTGAGGACATGTCCTGTGCTCACAGGTTTGTGGAATGAATGAATGAGTGAGTGAGCAACGGAATGAATGAATACTAGGCATGGTAGGTGATCGCAAAATAGCACAAAATAGGAGCCAGGCGCAGTGGCATGTGTCTATAGTCCCAGCTACTCAGGAGGCCAAGGCAAGAGGATCATGTGAGCCCAGGAGGTTGAGGCTGCAGTGAGCTGTGATTGTACCACTGCACTCCAGCCTGGGCAACAGAGAGATTCCATCTCTAAAAAAAATATATATATATTTTAAAATAACACAAAACATAATCAGAGTCTACAGCCTAATGACAAAGATGTCCCCAAATTATGAAGTAGCATGAAATAGATGCTGTTTATTTATTTAATTTTTTGAGATGGAGTATTGCTGGGACTACAGGCGTGCGCCACCAGGTCTGGCTAATTTTCGTATTTTTGGTAGAGGCCAGGTTTCACCCTGTTGGCCAGTCTGGTCTCAAACTCCTGGCCTCAAGAGATCTATTCACTTCGGCCTTCCAAAGTGCTGGGATTACAGGTGTGAGCCACCACACTTGTCGAGTTGTTGTTTATTTTTTAAGATGACATAATAAGATTAACGACAGTGATATTTTTTTTCTTTTCTTTTTTTTTTTTTTTTTTTTTGAGATAGTCTTACTCTGTCACCCAGGCTGGAGTGTGGTGGCGCAATCTTGGCTCACTGCAACCTCTGCCTCCTGGGTTGAAGCAGTTCTCCTGCCTCAACCTCCCGAGTAGCTGGAATTACAGGCACAAGCCACCACGCCTAGCTAATTTATGTATTTTTAGTAGAGATGGGGTTTTACCATGTTGGCCAGGCTGGTCTTGAACTCCTGACCTCAGGTGATCCTCCTGGCCTTGGCCCCCCAAAGTGCTGGAATTACAGGTGTGAGCCACCGCACCCGGCCAGAAATGATTTTTTAAAGTTATAATTCCATCGCCCACAGCAAGGCTTCTATCTTCCCTGTTGATGTTCAGTCAGTCATGCGCAGATGGACATGTAGGTGGCTGATGGCCTCTTATTAAAGAGCCATACCATTCTGGTGCATTGCTGTTGACCTGTCCCCATCCAGCGCCTAGCCTGGATGTCGGGGAGGCTAGCAGGGCACCTCCTTCCTTTGGGACTCACCTGGGCTGATTTTGCAGACAGATTGCTTTTCAGTGAGTCCTGGAGGATGCACGTTGTCGGGGCTGAATTCTCACTGCCTACTTTTTAAAAAAAAATGTTTAAAATTATTTATTTCTTTTGAGACAGAGTCTTTCTCTGTCACCCAAGCTGGAGTGCAGTGGCACGATCGTGACTCACAGCAGCCTCTGCCTCCTGGGTTTAAGCGATTCTCCTGCCTCAGCCTCCTGACTAGCAGGGATACGGACACCTGCCACCACCCAAGCCCACCACGCCTGGCTTTTTTTTTTTTTTAAAGTAGAGACGGGGTTTTGTCATATTGGCTAGGCTGGTCTCGAACTCCTGACCTCAAGTGATCCACCCACCTTGGCCTCCCAAAGTGCTGGCATTACAGGTGTGAGCCACTGCACCAGGCCCTGACTTGCCTACTTCTGCCCAAAAGGGCTCTTCCAGCATTCCTTCCTTCTTACCTGCCTCCCTGCCTGCCTTCAGTATATATTTGTTAGGTGCCCACCGTGCACTGGTGACCCTGTGCAGCTCGTGTTGTGTGGGGGAAATAATGATGAAGTAAGTCTATCATATAAGATGTGGGGGCTGCCAGGAAGAGAGGGCACCAGGTGCTATAGACAACAGGAGAGGCCTGCGTCAGTCAAAGGACAGAGCAGGTGCTCCTGCCAGAGTGATATTAACCAGCTGCTGAAGGATGACTAGGAGCTAGTCTCCAGGAGAGTGACAAGGGAACAGCATGTGCAGAGCCCCTGAGGCAGGAAAGTGTTGGGACAACTGGACGAAGGCCAGGAAGGCCAAGGCATAGTGACTTGGGGCAGAGCAGGAGGGAGAGTAGGGAAAAGCAGAGTAGAGGGGCTGGGAAGGGCCAGGCCATGCACTTATAAAGGCAGAGGATTTGGAGATTCCATTCTCTCCGGTGAATCATGGTGGACCATCCACGACTTAAGAATAATTTTGAGATAGAGTCTTGCTCTGTCACCAGGCTGGCATGCAGTGACACGATCTCAGGTCACTGCAATCTCCACCTCCCGGGTTCAAGCAATTCTCCTGCCTCAGCCTCCTGAGTAGCTGGGATTACAGGCGCATGCCACCATGCCTGGCTAATTTTTTGTATTTTTTAGTGGAGACGGGGGTTTCACCATATTGGCCAGGCTGGTCTCGAACTCCTGACCTTCTGATCCACCCGCCTCGGCTTCCCAAAGTGCTGGGATTGCAGGTGTGAGCCACCGCACCCGGCCACCATCCACTATTTAAACCCGTTTACAAACTGAATGGTACCTGGGCGCCTGTGCTGCTCAGGGCTGGGCTTTTCCTTCAGGGCAGTCCAAGCAGATGAGGTCAGGACATCAGTGATGATGATGTGTGACATGCGGCACATCATACTTCTCTGTGTGGTGGCCCAAGGAGGGGCTGGGGTGTGGTGGGGGCGGCCACTCCCTGGGACGTGGTCTTTGATCGTTTCGTACATGGACCCCTTTGAGATATTTGAATCAAATATCTAGACCTGCACTGTCCAGGTTGGCAGCCACTGGCCCCATGTGGCTGTTGAAATTGACACCTGAGGCTGGGAATGGTGGCTCACACCTATAATCCCAGTCCTTTGGAGGCCAAGGTGGGAGGATCGCCTGAGGTTAGGAGTTCAAGACCAGCCTGGGCATTATAGCCAGACCCCATCTCTATAAAAAAATGTAAAAAGTGGCCAGTTATGGTGGTGTGTGCCTGTAGTCCCAGCTACTTGGGAGGACAAGGTGGGAGGATCACTTGAGCCCAGGAAGTTGAGGCTGCAGTGAACTGTGATTACACCACTGTACTCCAGCCTGGGCGAGGAAAGAAGGAAGGAAGGGAGGGAGGGAGGAGGAAGAGGAAAGGAAAAGAGAAAGAAAAGAAAAATGGAAAGGAAAGAAAAGGGGAAAGGGGAAAAGGGAAAGGAAAGGAAGGAAAGAACAGAGGAAGGAAGGAAGAATGAAAGGAAAGGAAGGAGGGAGGAAAGGAAGGAAGGAAGCAAGGAAGGAAGGAAGGAAATTTACACTAGAATCCATTAAAGTAAAATAAAATGATTCCATTCTTCAGTGGCACTGACCACATTTCAAGAGACGAGTTCTGCCACGTTGGGCAGCTCAGCCGGGGAAGGGGCAGGAGGCGTGCTCTGAGCCGCCCAGCTGCTGCACCTGTCCCCGCCGTCCCCGCCCCTCCAGTTCTGGATCATCCCCAGCATCCTGGGCAGCTCCAACCTCTACTTCCTGTCGGACGACGACTGGGAGACCATCTCCGCCTGGATCTACGGCCTTGGCCTCTGCGGCCTCTTCGTGGTCTCCACCGTGTTTCACACCATCTCCTGGAAGAAGAGCCACCTCAGGTGCCTCCTGCCCAGAGGGGACCCATGCCGGGTAGGGGGTTGGGGCAGGGGGGACCCATGGTGACCCGGGGGGTGAACCAGGACATCTAGTCTGCCTAGTGACATTCTCTGCTGAGCTGGGAGGGGCTGGGGTAGGTGACCCAAAGGCTGGCTTTGCAGGAGGCACAAGCCCTGCCTTACACAGGCTGCAGTTGGGTCTCTTTGGGGCTGACCACCTCGCCCAGGGGAGCCCAGTTTGCTCACTTATTTTTTTTTATTTTTATTTTTTGAGATAGAGTCTCACTCTGTAGCCCAGGCAGGAGTGCAGTGGTGCTATCTCAGCTCATTGCAACCTTCGCTTCCTGGGTTCAAGCAATTCTCCTGCCTCAGCCTCCTGAGTAGCTGCGACTACAGTGTGTACCACCACATCCAGTTAAATTTTGTATATATTTTTATTTTTTGGTAGAGATGGAGTTTCTCCATGTTGGCCAGGCTGGTCTCAAACTCCTGACCTCAGATGGTCCACCCACCTCGGCCTCCCAAAGTGTTGGGATTACAGGCGTGAGCCACTGTGCCTGGCCAACACTGTGCCTGGCCAACTTTTTTTTTTTTTTTTTTGAGAAACAGTCTCAATCTGTTGCCCAGGCTGGAGTGCAGTGGTAGAGTCTCGATTCACTGTAGCCTCCACCTCCAGGGCTCGAGCAATCCTCCTGCCTCAGCTTCCTGAGGAGCTGAGATCACAGGTGTGTGCCATCATGCCTGGCTAATTTTTGTATCTTTTTGTAGAGATGAGGTTTCACCATGTTGCCCAGGCTGGTCTCCAACTCATGGGCTCTAGTGATCCACCTGCCTCAGCCTCCCAAAGTGCTGGGGTTTCAGGGACGAGCCTTCACGCCTGGCTTGGTTTGCTCGCTTCTGAGAGGAACAAGAGAAAAGCCCTTGCTGGCTGCAGGGTGGTCATGACGGGCCAGCTCCCCTCTGGGCTTTGTTCCAGGCATGCTACAGGTGCCATTCCCTAATCTTTTCAATAATTCTGTAATGTAGGCATTAGAATCCCTGAGTTTTACATTTTTGATTTTTTTTTTTTTTTGAGATGGGGTCTCACTCTGTCACCCAGGCTGGAATGTGGTAACGGCTCATCTCGGTTCACCTCCACTTCCAGGACTCAAGCGATCCTCCTCTTTCAGCCTCCTGAGTAGCTGGGACTATAGGCATGCACCACCGCATTTAGCTAATTTTATGTATTTCTTGTAGAGATGGGGTTTCATTATGTTGCCCAGGCTGGTCTTGAATTCCTAGGTTCAGGCGATCTGCCCTCCTTGGCCTCCCAAAGTGCTGGGATTACAAATGTGAGCCACTGAGTCTGGCTAGTTTTGATTAAAAAAAAAAAATTACAGTGAGGCCGGGCAAGGTGGCTCATGCCTGAAATCCCAGCATTTTGGGCGGCCGAGGTGGAAGGATCACTTGAGGTCAAGAGCTTGAAACCAGCCTGACCAACATGGTGAAACCCTGTCTCTACTAAAAATACAAAAATTAGCCAGGCACAGTGTCTGACACACACCCGTAATCCCAGCTACTCAGGGGGCCGAGGCACGAGAATCGCTTCAACCTGGTAGGCAGAGGTTGCAGTGAGCTGAGATAGTGCCACTGCACTCTGGCTTGGGCAACGGAGTGAGAATCTGTCTAAAAAAAAAAAAAAAAGAAAAGAAAGAAAGGAAAAAGAAAAAGAAACAAAACCTTATTTGCTCAAGGTTGCATAGCAGCCACATTCAACCCAAACTGACTCTAGGAATCCAGGCCCCCCATAAAGCTGTATGCTGCTCCCTTTAATTTCTAGGAAGACATGCAGTTGAGCCGTGCATACAATCATTAGTCAAATTTGTTCAGGGCTGCACTTCGCTAGACAGAACCACAGTTTGTATGGGTCAGTGATTGCTTTGTAACGAAGTATGCCAGAGCATTGTGGCTTAAAATAACAAGAAACACTTATTCTGTCTCAAAGTCTCAAGGGGTTAGGAATTTGAGAGCTTTAGCTGTGTGGCTCCAGTCCGTGGTGTTTGCTGTAGTCAGAGGTTGACTGGGGCTGCTCTCATCTGACGGCTTGACTGGGGCTGGAGAGTCTAAGCACCTACGCTTGGCTGGTGACCTAGTGCTGGGTTGTAGTGTGCCTGTGTCTTCACAGCCACATGGGAGCTTGTTTTCCCCAAACTTAGCAACTTAACAGAACCAGGCAGAAGCTGTAATGTCTTTTATGATCTGGCCTTAGGAAGCATGCACCATCATTTCTGCAATGTCTAGTGGTTCCCTGAGTTTACCTTATTTGTTTTGGGAGGGGAGGGCCCCAGTGTGTGAATACCAGGGGTGTGACTCATTGGGCACCACTGTGGAGGCTGGCACATGCCAGTCCCATGTATTGAGGGTTATCGCTCACTATGCAAGGTGAGGTCATCATAAAAATGGCTGTTTATTTATTTTTATTATTTATTTATTTATTTTGAGACAGAGTTTCACTCTTGTTGACCAAGCTGGAGTGCAATGGCATGATCTTGACTCACTGCAACCTCTGCCTCCCAGGCTCAAGCAATCCTCCTGCCTCAGCTTCCCTAGTCGCTGGGATTACAGGCACTCACCACCACACCCAGCTAATATTTTGCATTTTTAGTAGAAACGGGGTTTCGCCGTGTTAGCCAGGCTGGTCTCAAACTCCTCACCTCAGGTGATCCCCCACCTTGGCCTCCCTAAGTGCTGAGATAACAGGCATGAGCCACCACACCCGGCCAAAACAGCTGATACTTATTGAGCACTTACTATATACTGTGCCGAGTATTAGCTAATTTAATCCTTCCCACAGCCCTGTGTCAGGTTGCTGGCATCCTTCGTATTTGACAGAGAAGGAAGCTGAGATCTAGAGCGAATAGGTAACTTACTCAAGGTTATGTACTCCTGAAGTGTAGAACTGGAATTCAAACCCAGGCCTTCTGGCTCCAGAGCTTGGATCCGAACCACTAAGTTCTTCTAGCATTAGGATGTCAGCTCCCAGACAGTCTTGAGGGGCACGGAATTTAGTAGTTTTTGCACCTTTTTTTTTTTTTTTTTTTTTTGAGACAGGATCTAGTTCTGTTGCCCAGACAGGAGTGCAGTGGCACAAACATGGCTCAGTGTAGTCTCAACCTCCCAGGGTCAAGAGATCCTCCTGCCTCAGCCTCTGGAGTAACTAGGTGTACAGGCACGCACTGTTATGCCTGGCTGATCTTTCTAATTTTTAGTAGAGATGAGGTCTCACTATGTTGCCCAGGCTGGTTTCCAACTTCTGAGTTCAAGCAATTCTCTTGCCTCAGCCTCCGAAAACTCTGGAAGTACAAGTGTGAGCCACTCTATCTGGCCATTTTTGCACTTTCTCCACAGAATTCTTTCCCCATTATAAATCTTTGGAAAAACCCAGTATATAAAGCAGAAATGCACAGTGGCTCTGATTAAGGTAGGGGAGGATGGCCGGGCGCCGTGGCTCACGCTTGGAATCCCAGCACTTTAGGAGGCTGAGGCAGGTGGATCACTTGAGGTCAGGAGTTCGAGACCAGCCTGGCCAACATGGCGAAACCCCGTCTCTACTAAAAATACAAAAACCAGCTGGGAATGGTGGCAGGTGCCTGTAATCCCAGCTATTTGGAAGGCTGAGGCAAGAAAAAGAAAATGGTTTGAATCCGGGAAGCAGAGGTTCCAGTGAGCCGAGACTGTGCCACTGCACTCCAGCCTGGAAGACAGAGTGAGACCTTGTCTCAAAAAAAAAGAAAAAAAAAGTGGGAAGGAGGATGTCCAATCCTTACTTGCAGGGGCACACGGCCCTCAGTGGAACCCCCGAGGCAAGGTGTCTCCATGAAGTCCCTAGGGTGATAAGGAGCCTGGTTTGAAGACCACTGCCCTGGTCACTTACAGATCGGGATTCTGAGGCCCAAGGGGTCCTGGCTGGATAGAGGAACCCAGGCCCGCTAACCTGTAGGCAGGCACGATCAGCCTAGGGCACGGCTCTGGGGGCACTGGCGCTTCCCTGCTGTGCAGGGGCTGTGACCGCCGGCTTCTCTGCTGCCCTAGGATGGTGGAACACTGTCTCCACATGTTCGACCGGATGGTCATCTATTTCTTCATAGCGGCTTCCTACGCACCCTGGTGAGTACCGTCCCACCACTCAGCAAACGCTTGGCAGCCTTTCTTTTCATTGTTTGAATTTATTTTTCTATTTGGCTGGGTAATATGTTGACTTGGCACAGAGGAGTTAGGTGAAAAGCTTTCTGCCACACTTTTCTCCTTCCTGACAGCAGCTACTTATACCCACTTTCTTGTGTGTCCTTCTTGAGTTATTTTATGCAGAAAAAGCAAATATATACATCTTTTTTTTTCTTCTGAGAATTCTGAGACAGAATCTCACTCTGTCGCCCAGGCTAGAGTGCAGTAGCGAGATCTCGGCTCACTGCAACCTCTGCCTCCCCGGTACAAGCGATTCTCCTGCCTCAGCCTCCTGAGTAGCTGGGATTACAGGCATGCACCAGCACGCCCAGCTAATTTTTGTATTTTTGGTAGAGACGGAGTTTCACCATGTTGGCCAGGCTGGTCTTGAACTCCTAACCTCCAGTGATCTGCCCACCTCTGCCTCCCAGAGTGTTTGGATTATAGGTGTGAGCCACCACGCCCATCCAGAAAAGCAAATATTAATATGTACATATGTATGCATGTGTCTATATATATACACATATATAAATATGTGTAATAGACAGACATGTGTACATATGCATATACATACATGTATACTTATATTTATATTTACTTACTATTTAATTTATTTAATATAGCTTTTAAATTAAAATATTTTTTTTAGAGACAGGGTCTTGCTGTATTGCTTATGCTGGAGAGCAGTGTTGTGATCATAGTTCACTGCAGCCTCCAGCTCCTGGGCTCAAGTGATCCTCCCGCCTCAGCCTCCCAAGTAGATGGGACTGCAGGTGCAAGCCACCATGCTTGTCTAATGTTTTTATTTTTGTAGAGATGGGTCTCACTATGTAGCCCAGACTGGTCCTGAACTCCTGGCCTCAGGCCATCCTCTTGCCTCAGCCTCCCAAAGTGTTGGGAGTACAGGCATGAGCCACTGCAGTGGCCACATTTTATAAGTACATATTTATTTTGTTTCTATTTTTTGTTTCATTTATGTTTTTTGAGATGGAGTCTTGTTCTCTTGCCCAGAATTTTCACCATAAAATTCACTTAGATTCTGAAGTTAAGATAAATTATGTAAAGCACAGGGAAATTGGATTTTCAGCCGGGCGCAGTGGCGTGATCTCGACTCAATGTCTCACCTCCCAGTTTCAAACGATTCTCCTGCCTCAGCCCCCTGAGTAGCTGGGACTACAGGCATGCGCCACCATACCCCGCTAATTTTTGTATTTTTAGTAGAGACGGGGTTTCACCATGTTGGCCAGGCTGGTCTCAAACTCCTGACCTCAGGTGATCCGCCTGCCTTGGCTTCCCAAAGTGCTGGGATCACAGGTGTGAGCCCCTGCGCCCAGCCTGAGCCTCTCTTCTTTACCTTTATCCCTGGCTGTGATTGGGCACTGCCCTGTGCCAGGCCCTGTGCTGGTATCTGAGGGTATTGTCACAAACAGAACCCCCAGCTCCCTCTCTTTATGGGGGAAAAAGAAACAAACCAAAAATCAAATAAATACTGAAGGTTTTACATAATCAGGGAGAATACAGACATTTTCAAAAAGCCAAAATTAGAGCAATCAGAGAGAAGCTGATGGAAATGAAAGAAAGAGACAAATTCTTCAGGCATTGAGACTGAAAAAATAAATTATTTGCAAAGTGAAAAAAACAAGCTGGCTTCTGAATGTGGCCACAGCACCATTTAATGCTGACACACAGTGGAGACACTTCTAATAATTTCCCAAAGATAGACTTCAGAATAAACTATCAAATGGGGTTGTCATGCAGACATAAAAACAATAGGCACGATTGTCACACATGAAAGAAGTCCAAGAATCCCGTATCCATGAATAGTGTTTGAAGGAAACTAGTTTGTGACGGCGTGTGCCTGTGTTCCCAGCTACTCAGGAGGCTGAGACAGGAGGATCGCTTGAGCCCAGGAAATCGAGGCTGCAGTGAGCTATGATTGTGCCACCACACTCCAGCCTGTGAGAGAGAGCCCTGTCTCTAAAAAAAACAAACAAGAACCCAAAACATGTAATTTTAAAAATCCAACTTTTTTTTTTTTTTTTTTTTTTTTCTGAGATGGAGTTTCACTCTCGTCGCCCAGGCTGGAACTCAATGGCATGATCTTGGCTCACTGCAACCTCTGCCTCGTGGGTTCAAGCAGTTCTCCTGCCTCAGCCTCCCAAGTAGCTGGAATTACAGGCTTCTGTCACCACAACCAACTAATTTTTGTATTTTCAGTGGAGATGGGGTTTCACCATTTTGGCCAGGCTGGTCTTGAACTCCTGACCACAGGTGATCCACCTGCCTTGGCCTCCCAAAGTGCTGGGATTACAGGCGTGAGACACTGCGCCTGGCTGAAAATCCAATTTTCTTGTGCTTTACATAATTTATCTTAACTTCAGAATTCAAGTGAATTTTACAGTGAAAAAACATTTGTTTGAATTTCAACAAAATTTTTGTGTCCATTTTCTTCTTTTAAAGTCAAGTTAAAAAAATAAATAAATAAAAAAGTCAAGTTAAAATTAAATGTAATACTTTTACTTTAAAATGATGTGCATAACTTAATTCTCACCCTTTCTCCTTTCCCTTCATCCCATCCTATCCTTCTACCCAGTGGCCTATTTTTAGGTCTACTTGGAAGGATATCTAGAATGATGTTCACGGATGGGTATTTTGGGTAATGAGACGGGTTATTATTTTTTACTCTTAAACTTTTCAGTGTTACTTAACTTCTTTATAATGACAGACTCCATGCAGGTCTGGAGTTGGCAGAAGTTTTACGTAACACATTCTCATTTCAGAAATTCATTCCAGGCCAGGTGCAGTGGCCCACGCCTGTAATCCCAGCACTTTGGGAGGCCGAGGCGGGCAGATCACCTGAGGTCAGGAGTTCAAGAGCAGCCTGGCCATCATGGCGAAACTCCATGTCTACTAAAAACACAAAAATTAGCCAGGCATGGTGGTGCATCTGTAATTCCAGTTACTCAGGAGGCTGAGGCAGGAGAATCACTTGAACGCGGGAGGCGGAGGTTGCAGTGAGCTGAGATCATGCCACTGTACTCCAGCCTGGGTGACAGAGTGAGACTCCATCTCCAAAAAAAAAAAAAAAAAAAAAAAA
>NC_045441.1:4876750-4879733 GCF_002776525.5 Piliocolobus tephrosceles | reverse complement strand
CTCGTGATCTGCCCGCCTTGGCCTCCCAAAGTGCTGGGATTATAGGCATGAGCCACTGCGCCTGGCCGACAGTTCTCTCTTTATACATACACACAATATTAGTCATCTCATTCTTGGTTCATACCCTCCACCTACCGAATACCTCACAATATAGCTTAGAGATCTATCTATGTTGGTAAAAACAGATCTTCCTCATATTTTTGATTTTTAAATTATTATTTTTAATTTTTTTTGAGACAGGGTCTCACTCTGTTGCCCAGGCTGGAGTGCAGTGGTGTGATCATGGCTCACTGCAGCTTCGACCTCCCAGGCTTAAGCAATCCTCCTGCCTCAGCTTCTCAAGTAGCAAGACCTTGTCTCTTAAAATAATTATTAACAAAGGATTGGAGGCCGGGCGCGGTGGCTCAGGCCTGTAATCCCAGCATTTGGGAGGCCGAGGTGGGTGGATCACCTGAGGTCAGGAGTTCGCGACCAGCCTGGCCAACATGGAGAAACCCCATCTTTACTAAAAATACAAAATTAGCCGGGCGCGGCGGTGGGTGCCTGTAATCCCAGCTACTCGGGAGGCTGAGGCAGGAGAATCGCTTGAACCCAGGTGGTGGAGGTGGCAGTG
Organism: Piliocolobus tephrosceles; assembly: GCF_002776525.5. Lineage (NCBI taxonomy): Eukaryota > Metazoa > Chordata > Mammalia > Primates > Cercopithecidae > Piliocolobus > Piliocolobus tephrosceles. Next base: position 4,879,120 of record NC_045441.1, on the reverse strand, counting down.
AGCCGAGATTGTGCCACTACACTCCAGCCTGGGGCACAGATAGAGACTGCATCTCAAAAAAATAAGCAAAACAAAGCAAAGCAAAACAAAACAGCGTTGCTTTGGTTAACCGCTGGAACTGCAGTGACGGAGAATGCACAATTCCCTCCAAACAGGCTTTACTTGTTCATCAGCCTGCCAGTTTGAGGCCCTACTTACCTTTTCTTCTAGATATTATCAATTTTGCTAATTTTCCTCTAATCGTTGCTTGCTGTTTCAAGTTATCTAGCGCACTTTCTGCCTGTTCACCTGTCTTCCTGTGAGCGTCCATGTCCCAGCCGTGGAGCGACGGGTGACAGGACTTCCCTGGGGTCCGTTTCCTGTGACAGGCCGGTCCTCAAGGGCTGGGGTCTTGGTGGGCCCCCCTCAGGGCCATGGCCTTGGCTCTCTCTCTCCCAGGCTGAACCTTCGGGAGCTGGGCCCCTGGGCCTCCCACATGCGCTGGCTGGTCTGGATCATGGCTTCCGTGGGTACCATCTATGTCTTCTTCTTCCACGAGCGGTAAGCCAGGCCTGGGGGCTGCTGGGAGGCGGGATTCCCTTAGATGCTCCAGCCTCCTGGGCAGTACTCCTGGGTAGTTGAGAGCCCAGGATGATGCCATAATCGTGAGAGCACAGCTCTGGCTGTCATGCCATTCAGGCTCATGGGTGGCCACCAGGTCTTGCAGCCCCTAGGGTCAACATGAAGTTATCAAAAAGACATCACAGGTGGCCAGGTGTGGTGGCTCACATCTGTAATCCCAGCACTTTGGGTGGCCGAGTGATCCGCGAGGAAGGCGGATCACTTGAGGTCAGGAGTTTGAGACCAGCCTGGCCAACATGATAAAACCCTGTCTCTATTAAAAATATGAAAATTAGCCGGGCATGGTGATGGGCGCCTGTAATCCCAGCTAACCAGGAGGCTGAGGCAGGAGAATGGTTTGAACCCGGGAGGTGGAGGTGGCAGTCAGCCAGGATCGTGCCACTGCACTCCAGCCTGGGCGACAGAGGGAGACTCGGTCTCAAAAACAAACAAACAACAAAAAAAAATAGGTTCCTAGCCCCATTGAACCGGGGTGGGGTGGGGGTGGTCACATGCCACCTGCCCTCCCTAAATTATTAGCAGATGAAAGGGAGAGGTCCTGAAAGAGCCACACTCTCTGTATCCCCATTCTGCTGAGTGATGGGGATGGAAATAATTCAATGGGATTATTATAGAAACAGGACGATAGAAGCAAAAGAGAATAACAGACTTCCTGCAGTCTCAGAGCCTAGGAACCTCTGGAAGTCATTTAGTCCAGGGACAGCAAAGAGGCTTCGGTTGCTGCAGCAACCCAGCTCGATTGGAAGTGGCTGCTTGGGCCCTGTGGAAAGAGATGCTGGGATCGAATAGTGATGTCTGCCATGGGCTGAGCACAGGAAGTGCCCGTGTGTGCTATGCCCAATGTTTGTAATCCCTGCTGTGGCACCAGCATGCATTTTACAGATGTGGAAACTGAGTCTCAGGGAGGGAAAGTACCCAAGGTCACACAACTGCCAGCACTTATTGGATGTAGCTGGGTGAAATCTGAGCCAAGGCGTGTTGGGCAGAGAAAGCATCCTTTCTTCTCACTGTTCTGGCCAGAGTGTTCCCTCTTCCCCAGGAACACGGAGCTGTGTGCGGTTTCCTCGTGGGGAGGCATGTCCTAAGGCTGGCATGGCTTGTCTTCCTGCCAGGTACAAGCTTGTGGAGCTTCTCTGCTACATCGTGATGGGCTTCTTCCCTGCCCTGGTCATCCTCTCCATGGTAAGTGCTGCCAGCCCTGCATGGATGGGTCCCTACAAGGGACCAAGAGTGTCTGGGCTGGACTTGGCTGTTGAGATTGTCACACTCTCCTATGGCAGGTGGGGAAACTGAGGCCTAGCATGACTTGTCTAAAGAGGCAGTAGCCCAGGCGCAGTGGTTCATGCTTATAATCCAGTCCTTTGGGAAGCTGAGGTGGGAGGATAGTTTGAGTCCAGGGGTTTGAGACCAGCCTGGGCAACACAACAAGATCCATCTCTAAAAAAAAAAAAAAATAATTAGCCAGAGGTGGTGCACACCTATAGTCTCAGCTACTCTGGAGGCCGAGGCAGAAGAATCTCTTGAACCCAGGATGCGGAGGTTGCAGTGAGCTGAGCTCCAGCCTGGGCTACAAGAGTGAAACTCTGTTTCAAAAAAACAATTTTTTTTTTTTTGTAGAGGCAGGATCTCCTTATGTTGCCTAGAATGGTCTTGAATTCTTCCTTCCTTCCTTCCTTCCTTCCTTCCTTCCTTCCTTCCTTCCTCTTTCTTTCTTTCTTTCTTTCTTTCTTTCTTTCTTTCTTTCTTTCT
>NC_045441.1:4850955-4876740 GCF_002776525.5 Piliocolobus tephrosceles | reverse complement strand
CTTTCTTTCTTTCTTTCTTTCTTTCTTTCTTTCTTTCTTTCTTTCTTCTCCTTCTTCTTCTCCTTTCCTTATGTTGCCTAGAATGGTCTTGAATTCTTTCTTTCCTTCCTTCCTTCCTTCCTTCCTTCCTTCCTTTTTCTTCTTCTTCTTCTTCTTCTTCTTCTTCTTCTTCTTCTTCTTTCTTCTTTCTTCTTTCTTCTTTCTTCTTCTTTCTTCTTTCTTCTTTCTTCTTCTTTCTTCTTTCTTCTTTCTTCTTTCTTCTTTCTTCTTCTTTCTTCTTTCTTCTTCTTTTTTTTTTTTTTTAGAGATGGGTGTCTCACTATGTTGCCCAGGCTGGTCTCGATCTCCTGGGCTTAAGCCCACCTTGGCCTTCCAAACTGCTGGGATTACAGGCGTGAGCTACTGTGGCCTGCAGAGAGTTTCTTTTATTAAGAACAATTCCTGTTAATAGTACTCACATCTGGGGGCCAGGACTACTACTTTTTTCTTACCATGTTTTTTTTTCTCTAAATATATATATATATATATATATATATATTTTTGAGACGGAGTCTCACTCTGTCCACCAGGCTGGAGTGCAGTGGTGATCTCGGCTCACTGCAAGCTCCGCCTCCTGGGTTCACGCCATTCTCCTGCCTCAGCCTCCCTAGTAGCTGGGACTACGGGCGCTCGCCACCGCACCCGGCTAATTTTTGTATTTTTAGTAGAGACGGGGTTTCACCGTGGTCTCGAGCTCCTGACCTTGTGATCCGCCCACCTTGGCCTCCCAAAGTGCTGGGATTACAGGCGTGAGCCACCGCGCCTGGCCTCTCTAAATATTTTTTGCCATGAAGCAGAACAAAAATTATTTTCTCTACTTTTTTTTTTTTTTTTTTTTTTTTTTGCCATGCCAGTACTTTAAAAACTTGTGGTAAAATATTCAGTTCAGTGGCTTCAGTGGCAGTAAGCACAGTCACATTGTCATTGCGACCATCACCAACATCCATCTCCAGAACTTTTTGCATCTCTGCAAACTATAACTCTGTCCTGTCCTCATTATTTTATTTTTTTGAGACGGAGTCTTACTCTGTCACCCAGCATGGAATGCAGTGGCATGATCTTGGCTCACTGCAACTTCCAACTCCCAGATTCAAGTGATTCTCATGCCTCAGCCTCCTGAGTAGCTGGGATTACAGGCATGTGCCACCACTCCTGTCTAATTGTTGTATTTTTAGTAGAGACGGGGTTTCACCATGTTGCCCAGGCTGGTCTCGAACTCCTGACCTCATGCTCTGCCCTCCTTAGCCTCCCAAAGTGCTGGGATTATAGACGTGAGCCACTGTGAGGCGCCCGGCCTCGAGCTCGTTTTGTTTATCCATTCATTCCTTGGTGGACCCCTGAGTTGCTTCCTCCTTTTGTTGTTGTGATTATGCTGCTATGAACATGGGTGTGCAAATATCTGTCAAGACCCTGCTTTCAATTATTTGTGTATATACCCAGATGTATTACATTTTTACAAAAGATAAGCTATAGGCCAGGCGTAGTGGCTCACACCTATAATCCTAGCACTTTGGGAGGCCAAGGTGGGCAGATCACCTGAGGTCTGGAGTTTGAGACCAGCCTGGTCAACATGGTGAAACCTTGTCTCTACTAAAAATACAAAAATTAGCTGGGTATGGTGGTGCACACCTGTAGTCCCAGCTGCTCAGGAGGCTGAGGCAGGAGAATGGGTTGAACCCGGGAGGTAGAGGTCACAGTGAGCCGAGATCTTGCAACTGCACTCTAGCCTGGGCAAAAGAGTAACTGTGTCTTAAAAAAAAAAAAAAACAGATAAGTTATACAAATATTATTTGAGGCTGAGTGTGGTGGCTCGCCCCTGTAATGCCAGCACTTTGGGAAGCCGAGGTGGGAGAATCACTGGAGGCCAGGAGTTTGAGACCAGCCTGGGCAACATAGCGAGACGCCCCCATCTCCAAAAATAAAATAAAATTAGCCAGGCATGGCGTCATGGGATATCTATAGTCCCAGCTACTGAGGAGGCTGGGGCAGGAGGATAGTTTCAGGAGTTGGAGGCTACTGTGAGCTACGCTTGTGCCACTGCACTTCAGCTGGGGCAACAGACTGAGACCCCATCTCAAAAAAAAAAAAAAATTGGTGAGATTTTAATAGAAATGGGACATCTGAGAACTAGTCTGGGGAGAATTGCTGGCATATCAGCGTTGAGGCTTCCCACCTGGGATTCTGGGCTGGTTTGCCATCTGTGTGTCTTTTAGTTTTGGGTGGTGGGGACTGGCTGGTACTTCCAGCCACACTGGCCGCCCCTCTGACCTGTGCCCCACCCTTGTCCTTGCCGACAGCCCAACACCGAGGGCATCTGGGAGCTGGTGACCGGAGGGGTCTTCTACTGCCTGGGCATGGTCTTCTTCAAGAGTGACGGGAGGATCCCCTTTGCCCACGCCATCTGGCATCTCTTTGTAGCATTTGGTGCTGGTACCCACTACTATGCCATCTGGAAGTACCTCTATCTGCCCAGCACACTGCAGACCAAGGTGTCCAAATGAGGTGACCCAGACTCCAGAGGTCATTTGGGCTTTAGGAGTGCAGCACCACAGGAAGCGTTTTTGCGAACGTTAACCCAGAGCACAGCGTGAAGGCCTGTCTTCCCTTCATTGGGTAGAGTTCTCGATGGCTCTGAGGTGACTTCTGGTGACAACCAGATCGTCCCTCAAGTCTCCATTGAGAAAGAAAGCATTTAGCCATTCTCACAGAGGAGAAATTAACCCTGTAATGTGTTTCTATTTTAGATGAGTGTTTCCTAATACAAGCAACATTAACATCTTCAGAAAAGGAAGCAGGCGTGGTCCTGGACAATTGGGGAATGACGGGCCAATCTGTGTTTCAAAGGTCCTGAGGAATCTGGCAAGGAGTCCTGTGGCTTGTTTATACCTGGGTGGCCAGGGCCTCCCTCTCTGCTACCAAAGTCCAGGCTGGCGAATTGTCTCCTGTTCAGGGAAAGGGGACAGCCCAGCTTGTAGATGAGGGATGGTGAATGGCTGTGACCATGGCAGACATCACCAATCAAGTGCAGCACATGGGTGATGTTAGAATTCTTCCCAGCACTGTGTTCTGGGCAGCCAGTACCAATCAATTTGGCACTCATGATGGGACCTCTTTGCCCTTCCTGTCTGGTGTGCTCTGAAATAGGATCATGGCCAGAGTAGCTGAAAATCTCCACATGGGCATTTGCATGCCTATCTCCTCATCTCTCTCTCCCTTTTGGGAAGCTCCTGGAGTAGGCAGTTTGGGGGCAGTAGAGGGAACTGAGGCACACACCCACGCAGCCCCAGATGTTCTGTCCCACTGTAGTTGGTTCTCAGTACAGTTGGGGATGAGGATGCTGTTACTTGGCCATTTCTTCCCATCCCCAAAAATCCAGAGACATTACGAGAGCCATTCATTCATAAGATGGGGCAAACAGTCCCTGGGCACTTGCTCCCTGTTCCATACTTAAAGTTTGTGATACCAACCTTTGGATTCTCTCTTGGTGCCAATCAGTGGCTGTTAGAGGCTACTCAGGTGTACCCCAAAAGGAAGGCACACGGATCTAGGGAGACTGTTCCCGGTCCCTGAACCTCTGAAGTGCCCAGTAGCCCAACAACAAGGCTTCTGGGGACCTGTTCTTCAGCCCCCGTCAGGGCGGGGCCAGCCTCTCTGTCCAATGCTGCCTGGACATTTACTGGGGAGGTGAGTAGCAGGCCCACCTCCAGGATCTGAACTGGAATCTCAGATTCTCTGGATAAAGAATCTGTCTCAAATCAGGAGGTCCTCATTCTGCGACGCCCAACCAGAGTGGAGTGGGCACAGACAGAATGCCTTATGCTTATCTCTAGCACATTCCAGGGGGTTCCAGGGCTTCTGCACCTGGAATCCCGTATGTCCAAGCCAGTATTAAATTATCTCGACACATGCCACAGACCAGACTGCCTCCATGCTGGGAGATGCTGAATAGCTTTTGTCCTCCTGCCCGTATATGTGCGTGTATATGTGCATGTGTGTGCACACGTGTGTCTACACAAGCATTATGTGTCTACACAGGCACTCCTAATGTCTGGAAGCTATCTTCGGTAAGCCTGCCCTGTGGAGCTCACCCAATATTTCCCACCAGCTGGGGTCAGGGCTGGAGGTCAGTGGGGAAACTTTTGCAGGGGAGGGCTGGTTGGAGAGAGACTCGCTCCCAAATGAGGGCAGACACACTGAAAACTTGACCTCTGCCTGGGCCTGGGGCTGGAAAAGAGGGTTCTGGGGGTTCTGGGGTGCTGTTTAGGAGACCTCCCAAGGCATGGCACCATGCCAGGCCAAGATAAAATCCTGTGATCAAGACGCTGATGGACACCAAAGCACCTTCTGGGACCAGTGACTTGGGACTATTTCTTCTTCCTTGCTTCCTTCTTTCCTCCTCCTCTTCTTCTCTCTTCTTCTTCTTGTTCTTGTTGTTGTTGTTTTTCTTCTTGTTCTTCCTCCTCCTCCCCCTCCTCTTCTCCTCCTCCTCCTTTTCTTCTAAGATACTTTGACTTCTTTTCTTATTTGGATGACTTGGGACTTCTTTAGTGGCCCCATAGCAGCTGCTGACTCCTCAGTGTGACACCTGCACCTCCTGTGCCCCCTCCTCCTGGGCATCTGGGCTTGCATTTCCCCAGAATGGCTTGCCCCTTCATGCTCCTGGATCTTTGGAGGTGCTGGTCCTGCTGGTGGGAACTGTTGATCCCCTCGTCCACCCAACTTACTCCTACTCATCCTTCAAAGTTCAGCTCAGGCATCAGCATTGGAGAACTTCCGGCCTTCCTCTGACTTAGAGGCTTCCCTTCTGCTCCCTGTCATGCTCCCTGCCCTCCAGCATCACAGCTTGGAGCCCCGTCCTTCATCATGCAGCTACTTGCGCCAGTCCCAGACCTGGAAGCTCCTGGAGGGAGGGACTGTGTCTTGCTGGACTTGGGATCAAATCCAGCATGACCCCAGCATTGTGGGAGCTTTCGTCAATTTCCTAACCTCTCTGAGCCTCAGTGTTCTCAGCTGCTAAATGGGTATAGTAAGGCAGGACTTTATGGGCTGCTTGAAGGTGCAGTAGGATAACAAATGCATAACACCATCTGCTCTCCTCATTAGTTCTGTTGGCTTTCCAATGGAAAGCAACCCCGATCCTGAAGATCACACGATTTCAGGGGTGTCAGCCAAAGGAATGAATCACTAATGGTGGAATTTCCAACTGTAGATAGTCTGGTGAGAACATGGAGGGCATTCTGAAGGGCTTTGGCCACATTTCCTCCCCTCACTCCAATTCAGGACATGCTTCCCATAAACACTTTCTCTTCCCCAGCATCATTCTGGAAGTGATTTTCCCAGGATTCTACTTCACCCAAGCCCAGACCCTGGATGTCCTCTGAATGCATGCTAAGTAGTGCAGGAAAGGAAAAGAAGCTTCCTAGGCCATTCTCTCCAGTGGACAAGGCCCTGTCCTGGGAGCATTCTAGGCCGTGCACTGGGTGTGTGATGTAGAGAGGGGACAACGGGCGCGGTGGCTCACGCCTGTAATTCCATCACTTTGGGAGGCTGGGGTGGGTGGATCACCTGAGGTCAGGAGTTTGAGACCAACCTGGCCAACGTGGTGAAACCCCATTCCTACTAAAAATACAAGAAGTAGCCAGGCATGGTGGCGTGTACGTATAATCCCAGCTACTCGGGAGGCTGAGGCAGGAGAATCACTTGAACCCAGAAGGTGGAGGTTGCAGTGAGCCAAGATTGCGCCACTGCACTTCAGCCTGGGTGACAAGAACAAAACTCCATCTCAAAAACAAACAAACAAAAAGCGGGGGGGAAAGAATGCACCGGAAATTCAGACGGCAACACTCTCTTCCTTTCCATCCCCGAGGGGGTGATGTTCCCGGTGAACCAGCAGAGCTGTGGTTATGCCTCAGGGAGTCAGGAGAGCAGTCGGCAGCAGGCTGGCCTGTGTGACATTCTGGGCTCGTTGGCATCTTCACCTGAGCTCAGTGGGCACTGCCAGGGCAGGATGAGTGAAAGCAGGTGGGAGTGAGGTAGGGTCCTGCTCAGCGGACTCACATTTGCGAGGGCAGCTGAATCAGTGGCCCCCAACACACCTCGCACACCCCGGCTGCGTGCCTAGCTGGGAGGACTTGCCTGTAAGGCCCAGACAGAGTTTGGCTAGGGCTGCTCCCAGGACCAACAGCCTCCCGGCCAGGGAAGGATTGGAGTCAGTGTCACAGACCAGAGCTGTCTTTCCCACTGGATTGGAAGCTCAAGGTGTGGTGTGAGCGGTGCTGAGCCTTCTCCTTTCCATCAGCGTCAGGTTCTGCAGGGGAGAATCCTAGGATGGCGTTTGAGGGTGTGGAGGGGGATGCAGAGGGGCCCAGAACTGGAGATCTAAAGCCACCTTGGTCATGGGCGGAGGCTCGCACAGGGGGATGACAGCACTGAAGGCTTGCAGAACACTTTCACAGTCCCCAATTTTCAGCTTCCCAAGCTCTCGTTTGTTTTTGTTTTGAGACAGAGTCTTGCTCTGTCACCCAGGCTGGAGGGCAGTGGCGCAATCTCGGCTCACTGCAACCTCTACCTCCTAGGTTTAAGCGATTCTCCTGCCACAGCCTCTCGAGTAGCTGGGACTCCAGGTGCATGCCACCACGCCCGACTAATTTGCGCATTTTAGTAGAGACAGGATTTCACCATACTGGCTGGGCTGGTCTCGAACTCCCGACCTCAAGTGATCTGCCTGCCTCGGCCACACAAAGTGCTGGGATTACAGGCGTGAGCCACCATATCCCAAACTCTCTTTTCCATATCAGTTTGCAAAAGCTGGAGAGCGTGTTCCTCCACCGATGCCTGAGCCCCTGCTACTGGACTCAGGAAGTGGGAGGTGGGGGCAGCTTGGGGTGCTAAGGGTGCTGACGCTGGCTTCATGCACCGCGGGTGCTGAGAGGGAGCAGGTAGAGGTCAAAGGGTTGGCAGATGGGCACCTGTCAAATTTGGCACCATGTACAGTGTAACCAGAAGCCGAAATGCAGGCTCTGGGGACAGCATCTGTGGGATTCAGAAAGTGCCAGTGACAATTTCAGCACCCGCTTCCAATGAGCACGCTGATGTCACAGGCTTGGTATTCGATGGGTGTGACAAGAAGGAGCTGGAAGCTGGGCCAGGCAGAGGCTCACCTGTCTGGGTCTCCTCCGTGTGCCAGTCTCCCTTGGTGGTTTTATAGATGCTGTCTTCACCGTTTCACATAGACTCCCCCCGTGAGGTAAGGATAATTTGCTGATATTGCAAAGCAGGAAGCCAAAGTCCAGCAGAGCGAAGCACTGAGGCCAAGACTATCTAATACCCAAGCCTCCCACCCTTGGCCAGACCTGGCTGCTTGCAAGGAAAGCCGCTGCCTCCAAATCTTTTGCCCAGGGAGGAAAGCTGACCTTTAAAAATATAAAAGACTATTTTTTTTGGTGGGACGTGGTGGTTCATGCCTGTAATCCCAGCACTTTGGGAGGCCAAGGTGGGCGGATCACTTGAAGCCAGGAGTTTGAGAACAGCCTGGTCAACATGGTGAAACCCCGTCTCTACCACAAATACAAAAAAATTAGCCAGGTGTGGTGGCACACGCCTGTAATCCCAGCTACTCAGGAGGCTGAGGCAGGAGAATGCTTGAACCTGGGAGGCGGAGGTTGCAATGAGCCGGGATTGCGCCACTGCACTCCAGCCTGGGTGACAGAGCGAGACTCCATGTCAAAAAAAAAGAAAAAAGAGAATAATTGTTTTAAAACCTCTGGTGTGCAGCATTGTCAATTTCCATGGTGTAAATACTCATGCCAGGGTCAATTTTGTGCTGTCAAAGTGGCATTGCCGAGGATGGAAAGCAATGTATGTAACTGGTCGCCGCAAATGCTACAAGCCAGGTGCAGGCTCCTCCTGCTCCGCCACTTCCCAGCTGTACCTCTCATGAAGCCTGGCCAGGGAAGCCAGGGATGTGAAGTTGGTGACAACAAACCCGGCCCCAAAGGGTCCCTGTGCAGTGCCAGCTCTGTCACGGAGATGCTCAGAAACAGTATTGTAGGAGTCCAGAATCTGGTGCCAGTCAGACCGGACCCAAATCCAGCTCTCCACAAACCAGTGTGCAAGACCCTTGGGCCTGTCCCTTATGCTCTCTGTACCTCAGTTTCCTGATTTATCAAATGGAAATTACGATCCACAAGTGCTATACACACATCAGGGTTTCAGTTTTTTCTGTTTGGTTTTTAAATTTTATTTATTTATGTATTTTTTGAGATTGGTTCTCTGTCACCCAGGCTGGAGTGCAGTGGCGCGATCTCGGCTCACTGGAAACTCTGCCTCCTGTGTTCAAGAGATTCTCTTGCCTCAGCCTCCCAAGTAGCTGGGATTACAGGCGCACACCACTACGCCCGGTTAATTTTTGTATTTTTAGTAGAGATGTGATTTCACCATGTTGGCAAGGCTGGTCTCGAACTCCTGACCTCAAGTGATCCACCCACCTCGGCCTCCGAAGGTGCTGGGATTACAGGTGTGAGCCACCACACCCAGCCTATATCCCCCCCCCTTTTTTTTTTGAGATGATGTTTCACTCTTGTCACCCAGGCTGGAGTGCAGTGGCACGATCTTGACTCACTGCAACCTCCACCTTCTGGTTTCAAGCGATTCTCGTGCCTCAGCCTCCTGAGCAGCTGGGATTACAGGCACCCGCCGCCACGCCCGGATAAGTTTTGTATTTTTAGTAGAGATGGGGTTTCACCATGTTGGTCAGACTGGTCTTGAACTCCTGACCTCAAGCATCCACCCGGCTTAGGCTCCCAAAGTGCTGGGATTACAGGCGTGAGCCACTGCGCCCGACCTCCACTTTTAAGGTATTTTTTCATGTTATTTCAAGCACTTTGTAAAGATTATTTTAAAAGTCTACATTGAATGGATGTGCCAGAATTTATTTAGCCACTCTTGTAATTCAGGATGTATTTGTATCTGTATACATAGTCTGCAATGAGAATCTTTTGACGTAAAGTCAACCCCTCCATATCTAAGGTATTTTCCCTAGGGCACACTAAGAAAGTAGGTATAACTTGCCTTCTGCTGTCTGTGCCCCCAGCCAGGGCTGCCATTCTGCCTGCTGTCACTGGACTGACCATTCTCCACAGTTAACACCTGTCCCCATCCCTGGGGTGTCTGGGCATCCAGGGACCTACTGCAAGATAGCTGGGGTGTTTTGTTTTGAGATGGAGTTTTGCTCTTGTCGCCCAGGCTAAAGTGCAGTGGTGCGATCTTGGCTCACTGCAACCTCCACCTCCCAGGTTCAAGCGATTTTCCTGGCCCAACCTCCCAAGTATCTGGGATTACAGGCGTGCACCACCATGCCTGGCTAATTTTTGTATTTTTAGTAGAGACGGGGTTTCACCATGTTTGTCAGGCTGGTCTCAAATTCCTGACCTCAGGTGATCCACCCACCTTGGCCTCCCAAAGTGCTGGGATTACAGGCATGAGCCAATGCACCCGGCCCAGAGAGCTGTTTTATATGGAAGATATAGAACAGTCAACCCTAGCACGAAGAGCAAGGTGTGGAGAGGAGGCAGGAGGAGGCCCACACTTGTTCTGCTGCTGATCTGGTGGGCGGCAGAAGAGGGGATATGGGTTGTATGGGGGACGCTGCTGGAGGGAGAGCCATGAGCACTTTACATGAGGAGGGTATACCATCCCGTCTCATGTTGCTCCACTGCTGGGGCGGGAGATGAGGAGTCATTGAAGGTATCAGTGTTTAAACATCCTGGCCGGGCGCGGTGGCTCAAGCTTGTAATCCCAGCACTTTGGGAGGCTGAGACGGGCGCATCACGACCCCGTCTCTACTAAAAAACACAAAAAACTAGCCGGGCGATGGAGGCCGGGCGCGATGGCTCAAGCCTGTAATCCCAGCACTTTGGGAGGCCGAGACGGGTGGATCACGAGGTCAGGAGATCGAGACCATCCTGGCGAACACGGTGAAACCCCGTCTCTACTAAAAAATACAAAAAACTAGCTGGGCGAGGTGGTGGGCGCCTGTGGTCCCAGCCACTCGGGAGGCTGAGGTGGGAGAATGGCGTAAACCTGGGAGGCAGAGCTTGCAGTGAGCTGAGATCCGGCCACTGCACCCCAGCCTGGGCGACAGAGCGAGACACCGCCTCCACAAACAAAAAAAAAAAAATAAAAAAAAGAAAGAAAGAAACATCCTTAGGGCACGCTGGAGACCGATTGTTACATATTCAGGCTTTTGCAAGTTATTAGAAGACTGGCAGGGTGAAATTAACCAAGGTGTGAGTGTTTACACCACTCCTTGGTTAATTTCATGGGCAAATGTTACAGATCAGAGCTTCCTGTTTTTGGAGACATAATTTACAGGCACACCACGACCTGCATTCCATGAATACATCTCTGCACACCATCTCCCTTCTTACCAGTGTAAGAGATAATATGCACACTTATGAACATGCACACATTCGCATCCCTCTTCTTGTATTTTGCTCTTCCAGAACCTCGCAAGATGAAATTACTGTTTTTCTTTTTCTTTTGTGACACGGTCTCGCTCTGTCACCCAGGCTGGAGTGCGGTGTTGCCATCTCGGCTCACTGCAACGTCCACGTCCCGGGTTCAAGTGATTCTCCTGTCTCAGCCTCCTGAGTAGCTGGGATTCCAGGCACCTGCCACCATGCCCAGCTAATTTTTGTATTTTTAGTAGACACAGGGTTTCACCACGTTGGCTAGGCTGGTCTTCAACTCCTAACCTCAAGTGATCCGCCCACCTCGGCCTCCCAAATGGTGAGGATTACAGTCATGAGACACCGTGCTCGGCCAAAATTACTGTTTTCATGCTACATGAGGATACTGAGGTTGCTCAGACAGGTTAAGTGACTTGTCCAGGGTCATCTAGCTGGTTCTGGCGGGGCCTGGAATTCAGCTCACGGTCCTTGGAGGTCACGTGCTGCTGCTTTCCACAACACCCAGCTGTTTTGCTCCCTGAGAGGCCAGGTAGGTAAAGGCCATTTCCGTAAGTCCTCCTAGCAACCCCGTGTCCTGGCTGCTGGATCCCTGATTTTGTCAGTTCGTCCTGAGCTTTGGTAGGTCTGAAGACACAAACACTGATATTCTCTGCCTCTGCCTCCCATCAGGCCACCGCAGGGAACGGGCAAAGGCTGGAAGTCTCTCCGGTGGGCAAGGACACTTTGTGGTCCAAGCCTCCTGTGTGGCCTGGCAGCCTCTGTAACCTCAGTTCTGGGAAAGCCCTTTGTTTTGGGGGCTTGACTGTGCAGACAGGAGGCTGTGGGCTGTGGACCTGTCTCCTATAGCGTCCATCTCTGTGCAGAGCTTTCTCCACCAGCACCCACACGATAAAGAAGCATTTAAATACCTTAACTAGGCAATATTTTATTTAAAGCATTATGAGTGCATACATAGGTGACTGCTTTTATCCATCTGGCATTTTGGGATGAGGATTTGGGATCTACAGGACTCGGCGCAGCCATGACTGGTTATCACAGATCTGAGTGGAGGTCTGTCTGCTCACATACCTTCAGCTTGTCCTGACAACTTTCTCTTTGCAAATCTGGCTTCCTGATGGACTTGCAGATTTTTGCCCCTGTTGCAGTGTTAAAAGGAGAGGGTGCTACATCCTGGCTGGGGCCAGCAGCCCTTACGGGTTAGGTGTTGGGTTTACCTGTGTATCATGTGACCCGCCCATTTCATCACCCAGGGTCCAGGTGGCAGAGGTCAGCCGTCTTCTGTTTACTCCCATAGGGCAGTGTTTTTCAAGCCTTTTTGATGAAGACTCATACTAAGAAATACATTTTCCAGGCTGGGCGAGGTGGCTCATGCCTGTAATCCCAGCACTTTGGGAGACGGAGGTGGGTGGATCACCTGAGGTCAGGTGTTCGAAGCCAGCCTTGCCAACACGGTGAAACTCCCTCCCACCGTCTCTACTAAAAATACAAAAATTAGCTGGACACAGCGGCTTATGCCTGTAATCCCAGCTACTCGGGAGGCTGAGACAGGAGAATTGCTTAACCCAGGAAGCAGAGGCTGCAGTGAGCTGAGATCATACCACTGCATTCCAGCCTGGGCGACAAAGCAAGACTTCATTTAAAAAAAAAAAAAAACAAAACATTTTACACATTGATTCCAGTTTACTGAAATAGGACTGACTGGTGATGTGCTCTGATATTTGCTATCCCATCCTATCCTGTCCTAGCTTTTGTCTATTTTGGCTGCTATAACAAAATACCATAGAATGGGTGGATTATAAACAACAGGAATTTATTTCTCATGGTTCTGGAGGCTGATTAGTCCAAGAACAAGGAACTGGCAAGTTCAGTGTCTGGTGAGGGCTGCTTCCTGGTTCCTAGGTGGTGTTTTCTCATTGTCTCCTCCCATGGCCGACACATGGGCAAAGCAGCTCTCTCAGGCCTCTTGTGTAAGGGTACTAATCCCATTCATGAAGGTGCAGCCTCCCTGACCTAATGACCTTCCAAGCCCTCCCTTCCTTCCTCCCTTCTGTCCTAGCTTCCTTCCATTCTAGCCTCCTTCCTTCCTTCCGTTGTAGCCTCCTTCCGTTGTAGCTTCCTTCCTTCCTTCCTTCCTTCCTTCCTTCCTTCCGTCTCTCTTTCTTTTTTTTTTCTGAGATAGAGTCTCACTCTGTTGCCCAGGCTGGAGTGCAATGGTGTGATCTTGGCTCACTGCAACCTCCACCTCCCAGATTCAAGCAATTCTCCTGCCTCAGCCTCCCAAGTAGCTGAGATTACAGATGCGTACGATGGCACCCAGCTAATTTTTGTATTTTTAGTAGAGACGGGGTTTCACCATGTTGGCCAGGCTGGTCTTGAACTCCTGACCTCAAATGATCTGCACACCTTGGTCATCTCTCAAAGAGCTGCAATTATAGTTGGGAGCCACTGCGCCCTGCCCAAACACTTCATTTCTTAATATCATCATCTTGGAATTAGGTTTTCAACGTAGAATTTGGAGGGACACAAATCCTAGCACCATCCAATCTTATCCTATCCTTCCCTGCCCTGTCCTATCCCATCCCATCTTATGTCATGGTTTCAAATTGCTGGTTGCAACCTGCCAGATTGATCTTATGACCCATGAGTGGTTCTGAATCCTAAGTTCCGAAAGCTATTCTTAGTGGTACATTCCCGGAAAGCCATAGTTGTTGGTAATAGACGCTTAGTGTCTATTTGCTGCAATTGGTAGGGCTCAGCATGGTGTTATGCCTTGGGAGTCAGAGTGCCCCCAGGCCATGTGGGGACAGGTAAGAAGAAAGAAATTAGGAGCTTCCAA
The DNA here is from genome assembly GCF_002776525.5 of Piliocolobus tephrosceles. Taxonomy (NCBI): domain Eukaryota; kingdom Metazoa; phylum Chordata; class Mammalia; order Primates; family Cercopithecidae; genus Piliocolobus; species Piliocolobus tephrosceles. The sequence continues at coordinate 4,863,396 of NC_045441.1, read as the reverse complement.
GAATCTGGTTACCCAGAACCCTGACCCCACTGGGAGGAATACAGGATCACATTTCATGGCCTCTTGTCTTCGTGATGGCCCATGTTTGTGGGGGACCTTGAGGCTAGGTGGTCTTAGAGACCCAGTAGGCAGTGTAGCCCTGAACTTAAGCCAGCATCAGGTCAGGAGGGCTTAGAAGGCAGGAGAAAGAGATTAAATAGGTCGGGTGTGGTGGCTCACGCCTGTAATCCCAGCACTTTGGGAGGCCAAAGTGGGTGGATCACTTGAGGCTAGGAGTTTGAGACCAGCCTGGCCAACATGGTGAAACCCCGTCTCTACTAAAAATACAAAAATTAGCTGGCTGTGGTGGCACACACCTGTAATCCCAGCTGCTTGGGAGGCTGAGGCAGGAGAATCGCTTGAACCTGGGAGGCAGAGGTTGCAGTGAGCCAAGGTGACACCAGTGCACTCCAGTCTGGGTGATAGAGTGAGACTCTGTCTCAAAAGAAAAAGAAAAAGAAAGCAAGATTAAATACACTAGAGAAAGGAAGGACGGCAATGAATGTTGGAAGGGCTACTCTGCCTCCATAAGCATTTTCAAATTTCAGGTTCCGGGCTTTCACTGAATGCACTGCCCACCAGTCCTGTTTACACTGCCAGGTTCCGCTAGGAGCTTTCCCGCCTCTGCAGGTGCAGGCCTCGCTGCTTCTTAAGGCCTTTCTCTGGGGTGGGGGAAAACAGCAACTATATGACTGTCTTTCATACTCACTTTTCTAGACCTATAATGTCTACAATGTCTGAGAGTGGCGTTTGCGACATGACTTTTAAAAAACGTCCTGCTGGTATTGGACCCTTTCTGTGTCTGTGAAATTGCTATTTTGTATTAACACAGTATTTGATAAACATTTATATTAAGAAGAATAATCCCTTTGCTGAATATCATTGTTTCTAGTGGAGTAGAAAGAACTTAAATTAAAAAAAAAAAAAAGAAAATCAAGATTCCTCACTCTGGCCTAATTGTCTTTTTTTTTTTTTTTTTAAACATAACACTTGCCAATTCTTTTTATAAAACTGATCTCTGTTCACTGTAGAAAATGGGATAATTAAGGCCAGGCGTGGTGGCTCACGCCTGTAATCCCAGCACTTTGGGGGTGCTGAGGAGGGGGATCACTTGGGGTCTGGAGTTCCAAACCAGCCTGGCCAACATGGTGAAACCCCATCTCTACTACAAATATAAAAATTAGCCAGCTCTGGTGGTGGACGCCTGTAATCCCTGCTACTCCAGAGGCTGAGGCAGGAGAATCACTTGAACCCGGGAGGTGAGGTTACAGTGAGCTGAGATCAGGCCACGGCACTCCAGCCTGGGTGACAGAGCGAGACTCTGTCTCAAAAAAAAAAAAAAAAGAAAAGAAAAAGAAAAAGACAGAAAATGGGATAATTATTGCTGATATAAATGGAGGTGGAGTAACACTAAAGAAAAAAACAAAATGGGGTATTTAGAAAAGATAAAGAAAATGAAAACTCCTGAATTAGCTCTCTATTACTGCATGTCATAAATTATCCTAAAATAGTGGCTTCAAACAATAATATCTATGTCTTTTGTGGATTTCACGGGACAGGAATTAGAGTCTGGGGCTCAGCTAGAGGAGGTGGAAGTTGGGGTGGAATCACTTGAAGGTGTGTTCGTGTACACGTCTGTTGGTTGATGCTAGGGACCCAGCTGGGAAAGTTGGCCAAACATCCTGTTTTATTTTATTTATTTATTTTGACATGGACTCTTGCTCCGTCACCCAGGCTGGAGTGCAGTGGCACAATCTCAGCTCACTGCAACCTCTGCCTCCCGGGTTCGAGCAATTCTCCTGCCTCAGCCTCCCAAGTAACTGAGACTACAGGCGCATGCTGCCATGCCCAGCTAATTTTTTGTATTTTAGTAGAGATGGAGTTTCACCATGTTGCCCAGGCTGGTCTCGAACTCCAGGTGCTACAGTTTTCCGTGCATCTCATCGATTAGCTTGGCATACTTCTCAGATGTAATGATTTCACCAGGACTCAAAAACTGTAGTGGATCAGAAGACCAGCAGCTGACCACCAAACAGTGACCATGACTTTTTTTTGGTGCAAGTTTGACTTTGAGAAGTGGTTTGGAGCTTCTCAGTCCGACCACTGAGCTGGCTGTTGTATGAAATCCACTTTTCGTGGCATGTCACAATCTGATCAAGAAATGGTTCATTGTTGTTTCACAGAATAAGAGAAGATGACACTTCAAAAGGATGATTTTTTTTTTTTTTTTGAGACGGAGTCTCGCTCTGTCACCCAGGCTGGAGTGCAGTGGCCGGATCTCAGCTCACTGCAAGCTCTGCCTCCTGGGTTCACACCATTCTCCTGCCTCAACCTTCCGAGTAGCTGGGACTACAGGCGCCACCACCTCGCGCAGCTAGCTTTTTGTATTTTTTTTTTTAGTAGAGACAGGGTTTCACTGTGTTAGCCAGGATGGTCTCGATCTCCTGACCTTGTGATCCGCCCGTCTCGGCCTCCCAAAGTGCTGGGATTACAGGCTTGAGCCACCGCGCCTGGCCAAAAGGATGATTTTTAAAATATTTGGTCAGCTCATGAGGCACCCACTTATCAAGCTTTTTCAACTTTCCAATTGGCTTCAAATGCCAGATGACCATAGAATAGTCGACATTTCAGTTCTTCGACAACTTCTCGTGTGGCTATCAGAGGATTGAATTCAGTGGTTGCTCTCAATTGGTGGTTATCAACTTCCGGTGGCTGTCCACTATGCTGCTCATCTCCAAGGCTCTCGCCTCCATTGCAAAACTTCTTGAACCACTGCACTGTACATTGATTAGCAGTTCCTGGACCAAATGCATTGATGTTGTGAGTTGGCTCCCCTGCTTTAGGACCCATTTTGAACTCGAATAAGAAAGTCGCTTGAATTTGCTTTTTATCTGACGTCATTTCCATAGTCTAAAATAAATAAGTAATAAGTCATTAGCAAAAAAAAAAAAAAGGCAAGAAATGCCCATTAAAATGATGAATAATATAACCACATTTATTTAAGAGGGTATTCCAATATCAAACAGCAAATTCCAAGAATGCAAAAATTGCCATTACTTTTGTACTCACCTTATAGTAATTTGTGTGATTTCTTTTTTTCTTTGTTAGCCTGGCTTGATAGTTACCAATTTTGTTGATCTTTATGAAGAAACAGCTATTGTTCTATTCAGTTCTTCTGTTGATTTTCTGTTTTCAGTGCCACTGACTTGTCATCTTGTTTTTATTTCCTTTGAGTGAATTTGGTTTTTATTGTTCTTTTCTCCTTTTTTTTTTTTTTTGAGACGGAGTCTCACTCTGTCGCCCAGGCGACCTCGCTCTGTGGCACGAGGTCAGGAGATGGAGACCATCCTGGCTAACACAGTGAAACCCCGTCTCTACTAAAAATGCAAAACATTAGCCGGGCTTAGTGGCAGGCGCCTGTAGTCCCAGTTACTTGGGAGGTGGAGCTTGCAGTGAGCTGAGATCACGCCACTGCACTCCCTTCAGACTGGGTGACGGAGTGAGACTCCGTCTCAAACAAACAAACAAACAAACAAACAAACAAAAAAACAACAGTGAGGCATAGTAGGAAGAATGAGGTGGGCGGATCATGAGGTCAGGAGTTGAAGACCAGCCTGGCCAACATGGTGAAATCCCTTCTCTACTAAAAACACAAAAATAAAATTAGCCAGGCCTAGTGGTGAGCACCTGTAGTCCCAGCTACTCAGGAGGCTGAGCCAGGAGAATAGCTTGAACCCGGGAGATGGAAATTGCAGTGAGTCGAGATCATGCCACTGCACTCCAGCATGGTTGACAGAGCAAGACTCCATCTCAAGAGAAAAAAAAATATTAGCTGGGCATGGTGGTGCATGCCTGTAATCTCAGCTCTTCGGGAGGCTGAGGCAGGAGAACTGCTTGAACCAGGACCTGAGAGGCAGAGGTTGCAGTGACCCGAGATCATGCCACTACACTCCAGCGTGGACTACAGAGCGAGATTCTGTCTGAAAAGAAAAGAAAAGAAAATATATATATATATATTTGAAGTATTAGCCTATGAAAGCAGGTGTTCCGGAAGACCTCATTTAAATACAGAATCTGAATGGGGGCCCATGTCACACCTGCTATTTTTTCATCTTTGCAGCTGGGCTTTTCTCCTCTTCTCTGCTGGACTCTGCTATTTCCCACAAGGTGTTCAGAGAGTCTGCCCTGAATCCTACAACAAGGAGATGAGAAGCACAGAGTGACACCAGCAGGAGAACATAAAGATGCGGTGACAGTTGTCCTCCTCCTGCGGAGTCCAGAGCAGTGCATTCCTATCGCTGGTGCCCTAGCTAAGCCTGGGGACCAGCATGTCCCATGATAGTCTGGGAGTGCTGCAGTCAGGGTCCCCACAATGGGCACTCAGCCTGTGCCCTTGCACTCTGCATGACCGTGGTCATTGTCACCTCAGAGCCCCTGGGTACAGATCAATGCATCCTACCAGAACTGCATGTGAGGAAGGACCACGTGAGTCCCGGGAAAGAGCTGAGGCCCTGCAGGGGGAGGTGGCCAGGACCGAGTCCTGATGCCTGTGTGTAGAATTGTCTGTGGGTGTGAGTGGCACTGTGGGGTCATTGCCCGGGTTCTGCTGCTCCCACTCATCAAAGATCAGGGTCCGAGCAGGGGCTGGCGTGTGTGTGGCACCTGGAACTGCAGGGCCACCACCCATGTGTGAGGCCGTCATGGGGACCTGAACACGGTGTCGTCTGCAGACCCCACCCGTCCATCGGCCCCAATTCCTGGCCAGCTTCTGCCAAGGTGAGAGGGTGGAATTTGGAAGGTGGGTGTAGGCTGAAGCCTGTCCCCCAGTGGCTGACATACAGTGGTCACACTCCCTGTGTGGGGGAAAGAAAGAGAGATCAGAATGTTATTGTGTCTATGGAGAAAGACGAAGACATAAGAAAGTCCATTTTGATCTGTACTAGGAAAAATTCTTCTGCCTTGAGATGCTGTTAATCTGTAACCCCAGCCCCAACCCTGTGCTCACAGAAGCATGTGCTGTATTGACTCAAGGTTGAATGGATTTAGGGCTGTGCAGGATGTGCCTTAGTGAAAATGTGTTTGCAGGCAGTATGCTTGGTAAAAGTCATTGCCATTCTCCAGTCTCGAGTACCCAGGGACACGGTGCACTGCGGAAAGCCTCAGGGACCTCTGCCCAAGAAAGCCTGGGTATTGTCCAAGATTTCTCCCCACTGAGGCAGCCTGAGATATGGCCTCGTGGGAAGGGAAAGACCTGAGCATCCCCCAGCCCGGCCCCCGTAAAGGGTCTTTGCTGAGGAGGATTAGTGGAAGAGGAAGGCCTTTTTGCAGTTGATATAAGAGGAAGGCATCTGTCTCCTGCTCATCCCTGGGAATGGAATGTCTCAGGGTAAAACCTGACCATACATTATATTTACTGAGATAGGAGAAAACCGCCTTCCTTATGGCTGGAGGCGAGACATGCTGGCGGCAATACTGCTCTTTACTGTACGGAGATGTTGGTGTAAAGTCAAACGTAAATCTGGCCGATGTGCACATCGAGGCACAGCACCTTTCCTTATACTTATTGATGACACAGAGTCCTTTGCTCACATGTTTTCCTGCTGACCCTCTCCCCACCACTACCCTGTAGTCCTGCCACATCCCCCTTGCCGAGATAGTAGAGATGGTGATCAATAAATACTGAGGGACCTCCAGAGACCCGTGCAGGTGCGGGTCCTCCGTATGCTGAGCGCAGGTCCCCTGGGCCCACTTTTCTTCCTCTAGACTTTGTCACTGTGTCTGATTTCTTTTCTCTGACTCTCATCTCCACCTTTCAAGAAATACCCACAGGTGTGGAGGGGCAGGCCCCCTTCACTCTGATGCCACCCTTGCCCTCACCTAGCTCTCTCATACCTGCGATTCTATGCCCACTGCCAATCAGAGGTGAGCACGTCGATGCCTCGTGGATGTGGGGCTACTGGTGGTCAAGGCCTGGCAGTATGTGGAGGGTCTTCTCAGAGGGGCCATGGGGCCAGGGAATGGGATGGGGCACTAACTCCACCCTGCACAGGAACCGCAGCCCCCAGCCAAGCCGGCCCAAGTATTCCAGGTGCTGTCCACCCCGCGTGCACACTGCAGGCTCCAGGTGGCCTGGCAGAGAGGGATGGCCTGGTGGGCAGCTGAGAAGCCAGAATGAAGGGGGCGTGCACTGCCATCTGCAGTCTGGCAGGCAGGAGCAGGGAGGCTGTTGAATGGTGAGCGAGGGGGGATTGGGGAAGAGCAGGCAGCCCAGTTGGCCTGATTTACCAGTGAATGAGCTGTGGGCGGAGCCGCCCCTGGCTGAGGGCTGGGTTTGAGACAGTCTGTTTGGACCCCCTGGACTCCAGGCTGCGAGCTGCCTGCCCAGGGTCTGAATGTCCTACTGTGACCTGTTTCCTCACCTGGCCCAGAGGACAGATAGGGAAGGCTTGCTTTGAGGATTAGGCAGGGTAATCCCAGTAAGCCCTCATTAGCTTCTCTATCCTTCAGGTCTTTTTGATTTCTTTTTTCTCTTCTTTGTTATGAAACTCTGGAGAACTGTCCTCCAGCCTGTCTTCAGCTGGGGAGGTGGAAAGGCTGGACCTTGCCCTTGGCTTCAAGGCCCCTTCTGGGTGCCCCCTCCTCCTAGGGTTTTTAAAAGCATATACTTAGCAACATATCCTGTACCTGAGAGAGCTGCAGAGAACCTCCTGCGTGTCCAAACCAGAGCACTTTGTTCCCTGACCCCGGGCCCTCATCACTCCCCAAAGCCCAAATACTTTCAGGTGGCCAGCTTCAGACAAGAGTCTGAACTCAATGCTTGTTTTCTGAGGTCTACACAGGCCCGTATAATGGGGCTACCTCCATTCTACCCTATGCCTCCCCCAATCCATTAGGGGCCTCAACTCCAGTGACCCCTAACTGGGAGCAAGGTTCCTCAGGCAAGGAATGCAGCTCTCCCCAGGATGCTGCCCTGGCCATGTCGCAATGGACATCAGTCCTGGAGTGAGAGGTCCAAGGCAGGGAGTTTCACCCCCCATTTCACCAGGTGTGGTGACCTTTCTGGGTTCCTAGCCTTCGAGATGGGATTTTTACACTGTGCCACAGTGGGGGAAACCGAGGCACAGGGCCAGTGAGCAGTAAAGAAAGAAAACCTCTGTGACTAGGAAACGTGTCCCTTGCCCAGCACAGCCGCTCCAGGATAGCACCCTTTGGGATGTACCGTTGAGGTGTTCTTGGCACGTGGCATGGCACTGTGGTGGAGGTCAGCAGCTTGTGGAGTTAGGGGAGGGGGTGTTGGCAGGAGCGGGTAATTTTGGACCCACCATGGGGAGGAAGGGGACATTGCCCCTTTCCCTACACCTTGGGCACAGCAGCAATTTTCTTCTCTGATGTGTGTGGGCACCAATGCCTATGTTGGTGTGGGTGCGTCCTCCCCTTTTGTTGATGAAGAACCTTCCTGCAGCCATTGGGGTGGGTATGGGCACCACACGTGCCTGGCAGCAGGGTGGTGCCTGCAGAGGCTTGGCTACTATATGTCTCCCTGCCGCCTCCCCAGGGGAAGCAGGCCCTGTGCCCTAGTGTCCCTCATACCCAGTCCCTCACATTCTTCACTTGGCATCTCCCTGCCTGATTCTCCCAACTCAGCCCCTGCCAGGTTTCTCCAAGCCCTGTGGGCCCTGGGATGGGATTAAAGGAGGCAGCAACTGTGCTGCCTGCCTCTGCCTGAAGTCAGGGATCCCTGGCCGCTACTGGCATCTGGTGGGCAGGGTAGGTGGGGAGGTCATGGGTCAGCTTTTCCACTCCCTAGCCTGCACTGGCTAAGTCACCAGGTGTAACCGGCCTGGAGGCTGATCTGTGTCCTCCACAGTCCCTTGATGCATTATATTGAAGCCAATCCTTGTGTGAATGACTTGACCTGTTGTTACCGCCCAGATCAAACCAGAACTGAAAGACTGTTGCACTTGGACCCAGAGCCTGGGGCTGAGGCTGCCGTGACCACTCTGTTCTCTTCCTTCTGGGGTCCCCAGGAAGCTCCCAGGACTGAATGATCCCCATAAAACACAGTGGCCAGGATGGGAGGGCTGGAGGTCAACTCCCCCCCGCCCCTGCCACCACAACCAAGAGGCCCCCATGGAGGTTGGCCCTGAGCTGTGGGTCCCTGTGGGATGCAGGTTCCCACGGATACTTCAGGGGGTGAGCATGTGTCCTCCTGGCTGACGGGAGAATGGTGGACACTGGGTGTGTGGGGCCTGTGTAGGTGGGTTGGACAGCACTGGGCCTAGCCAGGGAGCCGGGGACTGGTGTGGCCAAAGTGGGCAGCAATATGTTGCCAGAACTAAACGACAGTGCAACCAGCCCAGCTGGTAGGGAGAAGGAGGCCTGCCTAGCAGGACCGTCCACCCCTGTCCTGGTCCCAAGCCCAGACGGCCCTGCCTGTACTGGACATTGCCTGGTCCAGGAGGCCCGGGCATGTGGGTCAGGGGGTGTGTCCCTGGGTTCCAGACTTTGGTGGTCCCTTGGGAACTGAGCATCCTCTGGGCAGGAGGAGGGCCCGTGGTCCACTGTTTGCATGTGCCCCTGGGGGTGTGCCCCCACCCCAGCTTTTCAGCCCGCACAGGGACGTGGCCAGGGCTCCTCACCTGCTCTGTGGCTCCAGCTCTGAACAGCTCACTGGTGACTCTGACAGCTTCCTCCCCAAAACATGGGTCCTTGTCTGTGGGAATGGGGTGTCCCAGGCCCCCTGCAGGCAGGAACCCACCCCCAGCTCCTCTGGTGGGCTCTCCTGGGCTTTCCTACCTACTGGCTTGTGAGAGCTGGTTGGCTAAATTTGGTGTGCCGTTTTTATCTTGGGCTCTTTCTTAGTATGTGTTTTCTGTAACTACTGCTGTGTAGATCTTCTATATGAGTTTTAGGTAGAGAATCTTGCCCAGCCAGAGGTCCTCCATCCCAGAGAGCCTCCACTTTGGTGCCCCCGGGCTGGTCCTGCCTCTGCTCCGCTTGGTGTGAATGTTGAGTGTGATGGATCCACGTGGCTACTTGACCCTGCATCTCCTTCCTCCTTGTTGCTGAGGCCAGTTCTGTTCTCTCTTTCTCCACCTGAACTGCATCTGAAGCCAAAATGAAGGATGAGAAATGGCTGCTAAAAAGGACCCTCCTGCAGCAAATCTGCTGTGAGGAGGCTGCGCTGGCCCAGCCTGTCATTTCCTTCTCTAAGCTCATTCCAGAGGTCGGCCAGGGGCAGCCTGTCCCTGCCTGCTCTTGTGGCCCATGAATCAAGAATGGATTTTATATTTCCAAATGGTTGAACAAATAAAAAACTAACACTTCATGACACTGAGAAGTTTCCACGTCCATAAGTAAAGTTTGATGGGGGTGCGGTCATGCCCATCTCTTCACAGGCCACCTGCAGAAGGCTGATGTGGCAGAGTTGCATCCTCGAGACAAAGATCAGTTGGCAAAGCTGAAAATACTGACTCTTTGCTCTTTAGGGAAACAGTTTCCAGTCCCTGGTTTAAAGGTTGTGTGGCAGGACCCCAGGATCTTGGTCAGCTTTTTCCTCACTCAGGACCTGCTGTGGCCTTCGCTAGTATGTCTGCTAAGTCTGCGTGCTATGGTGCCTCTCATGGGGGTGTTGAGCTCTGTCGTGCTAGATTTCAGGGTGTCTGCCTCATGGTCACCTGTCTCACCAACAGAGACCCTGTGGCCAGATTCAAACTAGCAGGAACAGTTGGTCTTTGGCAGCAGGGATACCTTCGAGCTGAGCTGCCACCCACCCTGAGGTGGTCCCATGATACCCACTGTCTGGATCAAGGTTGGGGCAGGGCTGGTGTCCTGAACTGCCCTGCGATGTGGATCGTAATAGCCTGGGGGGAGAGGGGGTTGCTATTACTCCCCATATTGTGGGGAGTGCCTCACCCCCTGCGATGTGGATCGTAAGAGCCAATTACTCCCCCCTGCAATGTGTGCCCATTATTAGCAGTCTCTTTTGTTCAGGATATTAGGAACAGTTTCACAGGTTGCATGTACACAGCCTGCAACAGGACAACGAATACCATCCTCTGCACCTCCGGATATTAGGAACCATATCACACAATAGGTGTATACCTTTTGGGAGATTTGGGGTAATGTCCTCCTGTGTTTCCCTGAATATTCGGAGACATATCACAGGGCGGCTGTGCACCTACTACTCTCTCGGCAGGAACATCATACTTTAGCTACTGGAAATTAGGAGCAATATCACAGACTGGGTGTCAAGCCACTGTCATATTGGAAGTAATATCATGCTCTTTGAGATGCAGTCTTCCGGGGACACACTCCACTGGAAAAGGAAAGAAAGCCTCAGATGCACATGCATATAACTCCCTAAACACACCATGCATGCTCAATTCCAAAGGGGAAGGAAAGTACTGTGCATGCTGGAAACTCTCCCTAAAGGAAGAATCATGGGAGAGGCAAACCCATCCCAGGATCAAGGTTAAAGGCCCTTCTCTTTTCTCTCTTGGATCTTCAGGCATCCACTTGGGTCTCTTACAAGAGAATTTTCCTTTCCTTTCTGTTCTAAAGCCTTTTTAAATAAACTTCCACTCTGCTCTGAAACTTAGTCTCTTTTTCCGCTGTATGCCCCTCAGTCGAATTATTTCTTCTGAGGAGGCAAGGACTGAAGTTGCTTATGGACCCATGCAGATATGCTGCCAGTAACTCGAATCTCTTCTACTGGTAACAGTATCATTGTAAGGGAATGAGGCCAGTTCACATCTCAGTGCTGGGAGAACTCACCAAAAATAAAAAGTTAGAGGATGCTGTGTACTCATCTACCTTCTAAGGCAAGTTCCACAAGCAAGCAGCGAGACTCTCTTCCCCCAAGGTCTTAAACTCTTCTGATGCTCCTTCTCTGGGAAAATGCATCCTCTGATTGGCTTCCCCTTCTATAGGAAAAAACAATGAATAAACCTAATCAGCTCTGCATTCCATGAGACATGCCCCGATTGCACAGATAGTGAACCTAATCAAAACTTCATTCTGGAGACACACCTGGGTCAATTTGATTGGATTTTGAGACAAATACTAAAAACCCCACATAAAGTTGGAAACCAAAGAGTTAAGGCTATTTTGAAGGAAAAATAGGAGGATTCATTCCTTTTTTCATTCATAAGTACTTTTTTTTTTTTTTTTTTTTTGAGATGGAGTCTTGCTCTGTCTTCCAGGCTAGAGCACAGTGGTGCGATCTCAGCTCTCTGCAAGCTCTGCCTCCCAGGTTCACGCCATTCTCCTGCCTCAGCCTCCCAAGTAGCTGGGACTACAGGTGCCCGACACCACGTCCGGCTATTTTTTTGTATTTTTTTTTAGTAGAGACAGGGTTTCACCCGTGTTAGCCAGGGTGGTCTCGATCTCCTGACCTCGTGATTCACCCACCTTGGCCTCCCAAAGTGCTGGGATTATAGGCATGAGCCACTGCACCCGGCCTCAGGTAATTAATTCTTTTTTGTTTTTGTTTTTGTTTTGTTTTGTTTTGTTTGAGATGCAGTCTTGCTCTGTTGCCCAGGCTGGAGTGCAGTGGCACAATCTTGGCTCACTGCAACCTCTGCCTCCCAGGTTCAAGTGATTCTCCTGCCTCAGCCTCCCAAGCAGCTGGGACTACAGGCACCCACCACCATGCCCAGCTAATTTTTGTATTTGTAGGAGAGACAAGGTTTCACCATGTTGGCCAGGCTGGTCTCAAACTTCTGACCTCATGTGATCCTCTCGCCTCGGTCTCCCAGAGTGCTGGGATTACAGGGGTGAGCCACCGGGCTGGCCTAATTAGCATCTTTTAACTGAATAAAAACATCCTATTTAAAAGACCAAATATATTACTTCATTTGAAAATTAAAATACAGGGTTGGGCATGGTGGTTCATGCCTGTAATCCCAGCATCTTGGGAGGCTGAGGCAGGTGGATCACCTGAGGTCAGGAGTTCTCATGAGATCTGGTTGTTTAAAGGTGTGTAGCATCTCCCTTCTCTCTCTCTTCCTCCTGCTCTGGCCACGTAAGATGTGCCTGCTTCCCCTTCCGCTCTGATTGTTAAGTTTCCTGAGGTCTCCCCAGAAACAGAAGCCTGTACAGCCTGCAGAACTGTGAGCCAATTAAACCTGTTTCTTTTTTTTTAATAAATTACCCAGTCTCATGTAGTTCCTTTTTTTTTTTTTTAAATGGAGTCCTGCTCTGTCACCCAGGCTGGAGTGCAGTAGTGTAATCTCAGCTCACTGCAACCTCCATCTTCTGGGTTCAAGTAGTTCTCCTGCTTCAGCCTCCTGAGTAGCTGGGATTGCAGGCATGTGCCAGCACACCTGGCTAATTTTTGTATTTTTTAGTAGAAACAGGATTTCATCATGTTGGCCAGGCTGGTCTCAAACTCCTGACTTC
>NC_045441.1:4850516-4850855 GCF_002776525.5 Piliocolobus tephrosceles | reverse complement strand
GCCTGGCCAACATGGAGAAACCCCATCTCTACTAAAAAATACAAAATTAGCCAGGCATGGTGGTGCCTGCCTGTAATCCCAGCTACTCAGGAGGCTGAGGCAGGAGAATAGCTTGAACCCGGGAGGCGGAGGCTGCAGTGAGCCCAGATCGTGCCGTTGCACTCCAGCCTGGGCAGCAAGAGCAAAACTCTGTCTCAAAAAGAAAGAAAGAATGAAAGAAAGAAAAGAAAAAGAAAGGAAGGAAGGGAGGAAGGGAAGGGAGGAAGGGAAGGCAGGGAAGGGAGGGAAGGAAAGAGAAAGGAGGGGAGGTGAGGGGAGGGAAGGGGAGGGAAGGGGAGG
>NC_045441.1:4848504-4850416 GCF_002776525.5 Piliocolobus tephrosceles | reverse complement strand
AGGTGAGGGGAGGGAAGGGGAGGGAAGGGGAGGTGAGGGGAGAAAGGAGAGGAGGGGAGAAAGAAAGGAGGGGAGGGGAGGGAAGACGGGAGGGGAGGGGAGAGAGGAGATCTACGTCCAGCGAGAAGCTCCCAACACAGACCACACACCCTGGAAACATCTGCTCCTGTGAGGTTTTTAGAGACAGGGTCTCACTCTGTTGCTCCGGCTGCAGTGCACCGGTACAGTCACAGCTCACAGCAGCGTTAGCCTCCCAGGCTCAGGCGATCCTCCTGCCTCAGCCTCCCTAGTAGCTGGGAGGACTGGGCGTCCCACCACCCAGTCCAGCTAATTTTTAAAATTTTCTCAGGGCCAGGCGCGGTGGCTCACGCCTGTCATCCCAGCACTTTGGGAGGCCAAGGTGGGTGGATCACAAGGTCAGGAGATGGAGACCAGCCTGGGCAACATGGTGAAACCCCGTCTCTACTAAAAATACAAAAGATTAGCTGGGCATGGTGGTGGCGCCTGTAATCCCAGCTATTTGGGAGGCTGAGGCAGGAGAATCGCTTGAACCCGGAGGTGGAGGTTGCAGTGAGCTGAGATGGCGCCACTGCACTCCAGCCTGGGCGACACAGTGAGACTCTGTCTCAAAAAAAAAAAAGAAAAAAGTATTCTTACAGAGAAGAGGGTCTCACTGTTGGCCAGGCTGGTCTGGAACTCCTGGGCTCAGTCAGTCCTCCTGTGTTGGCCCCCGACGGTGCTGGGAGGACAGGCCTGAGCCACCGCCCGGCCACCTACAGCTTTTTGTCCCCAAATTCAGACCAGGAAGCAGCACAGCTCAGGCGTGAGCAGCCTGAGTCGACGCCAGGTGGCGCCCAGGTCCCGAGCCAGCTCTGTCTGCAACGCAGCCTCATCCCCTGACCTGCACATCCCCTCTCGTCCCAGAGCTCGACCCCCCCAGAGCCATCATCCCCCCAACCGCAGGGCTCACCCTCCCAAGGACCCTGGCCGGGGTCTGGGCCTGCGAGGTGGTCCGTGGACTCGCTTATGGACACTCCTTCTGCTCAGCCTCCTGAAGCCCTTGGATGGCTTGGAGGGCACAGAGACCAGGTACTAAAGGATACTGATGGCTACACACACGTCCCTGAGCTCACCACCTGGGGACGCCCAGAGCTCCTCCCACAGCACCTTCGAAGCTATCATTCCCTCTCTCAGTCTATTAACAGGGCAGATGGAGCCCAGGAGATTGTCGGCTACACACACACACACACACACACACACACACACACACGTCCCTGAGCTGTCCACCTGGGGACGCTCTCATTCCATCTCTCAGTCTATTAACAGGGCAGACGGACTCCAGGAGATTGACGGCCACACACACACACACACACACACACACACACACACAGCCCACATTGACAGCTACACACCCCCCTCCCCCACACACACACACATCCCTGAGTTCACCACCTGGGGACGCTCTCATTCCGTCTCGCAGTCTATGAACAGGGAAGACAGAGCCCCGGAGAGGCCTCTGTCCCGCGCTGCCCTGGCAAATCTGGGTTCCGATTCTGAGTTCAGCGGTGTTAAAAAAATAATAGTCTACGTCCCCCGCTTAGGGCTACATATAGCAAACCCTATTTACCCCGGCTGGGCACATCACGATTCCACCTGCAGAGGCTCCCACCACTGTCCTAGGTCCATCCCCAGCTTGGTGACGGTTCCAAATGCCTCCCCCGACCGCCCCCCTGTCAAGGTCTCGCTCTGTCGCCGAGGCTGGAGTGCAGTGGCGCGATCTCAGCTCACTGCAACCTCCACCTCCCACGTTCAAGCGATTCTCCTACCTCAGCCTCTGGGGTAGCTGGGACTACAGGCACCTGCCACCACACCCAGCTAATTTTTGCATATTTAGTAGAGTCGGTGTTTCTCC
>NC_045441.1:4837451-4848494 GCF_002776525.5 Piliocolobus tephrosceles | reverse complement strand
CCACACCCACACCACACCACACCCACACCCACACCGACGCCACACTCACACCCACAACCACACCCACACCCACACCCACACCCACACCCACACCACACCCACACCCACACCCACACCCACACCACACCCACACCCACACCCACACCCACACCACACCCTCCCACAGGCACACGAGCACACACTCCTTTCCCCCCATACTCCCTGCACACCCATGGGCACCTGTGCTCGCGTGTGGTCTGGATCTGCCCTCGGTGCGCACAGCCTGCGCCTGGCCCCATGTGAGTGACTCGTGTGGACGCTCTGCAGGTGAGACCTGAGGTGGGTGTCCTGGCACTGCCCGGCCTGGCTGTCAGGAAGCTCTGCCAGACAGCCGCCTCCTCCCTGATGCCTCTTCCCTAGTCACCCAGGCCTGGGGCTGGATGGTGCCAGGGGCAGCTGTGCCATGTGGAGAGGCCAGGCAGGGCAGGGGCAGCTTGTCGGCCGGGTGGCACCTAGACAGCTGTGTGGGGGGCAGTGTTCCCACTCTCGTCACCAGCCCTCACTTCCAACGGCCTCTGAGTATTCTGTGGGGGCTGCCCTGGCTGGGCCTCAGGTGTCGCCTGCTGAACATCTCATGGTGTCCAGGCCCCATCCCCAACGGGCCCAGGGTGTCCCTGATTTCACGCTCACCAGAGGGGCCTCCCCGCCTCCTGCCCAGCTAGGAGCCTTGCAGGAGCCCCTCTCCAGCCTCACACTACCAGCCCCTTCAAATTGCAGCACTCAGGGCCCCAGGAAAGGTGTTTCTATCAAGTTAACTACTTTTTATACTTATGAAGAAGTTCTATCACATGGAGCACAGTAGAGCTGATTTTCAGCTGTGATTTCTGCCTGCAGAGCAATGTCTAGTTCCTGCTGGTTTTTCTGACGGGCGCTGCAGTGACTGGGGGTCCCGCGTGCCGTCGGTGGGGGCTTAGCTGGCCTGGTCTTCAAGTTCCTACTGACGTCACAACCTGCTCCTTCTCTCTGTCCTTAAGGGTCAGAAGATGGAGAAAGGTTCACGTTTCCACCCCTGTATTCTGTTAGGTTGAGGTTTTTGGGGGAAGCTTGTGGGGAAGGGGCTGTGTCCCCACTCCTTCCTTTCTTCTTATGCATATATTTACATCCACTCCCTCACCATCAACATGATTCACGGAACCCTGTCACCGCAGAAGCTGTGCTAAGGCCTGGGCATTCATGTGACATGGAGCCTGCAAGATCTGAAGTCTTAATGAGCTGCTTGCAGGAAAAGATCAAGTTTCACAATCGAGAATTATGGGGCATGATTTCTGCTCTGGCAAGGGGCCAGGGCCGTCTCCTGGAGGAAATCTGGAGAGAACATGCCATAGCCAGGCCGGCGCAGGGAGAGGCGCTGGCAGGGGCCCCTCCCAACTTGCCCCTGCATGTGCGGGGCTTTGCTCAGGAACACGGGCACAGCTCCGCTTCCAAAATGGGAGGGGCAGCGGCCCAGGTGTTGGACGCCTTCCGAGCCCTGGAGCCCTGGGAGGGGCTCGCAAGCCCACCTGCCTGAGTCGGGCGTCGGGCGGGCAGAGTGCCAGGGCCTCTGCCCCTGCTGGCCCAGATAATTCCCTGGCCCTCCTCAAGTGCAGTTCCCATGAAGATAGACCCAGACTCTGAGCCACAAATTGGGCCAAGCAGACCAGGTGGTGGAACCCGGTCAGGGGTCAAGACCGGAGGCCGGAACCGCCCACGCCCATGTGCCTTCCACAGGGCCCGCCTGGCCAGTGGCGACACGGATGCCATCCCACGGAAGCTCTGTGAAAATTAAAGGCAATGGTGCATGCTTGGAGGCCACGTGCAGCAAGTGACCGGCAAACACCCACCATTTATGTTTGGTTTTCATCACCGGCCAGCAGGGGCAGGACCCAGCAGAGGCCTGAAACCGGGCAGTGCCAAACCTCAGAGCCTTTTCCGACACATAATATCCACCTGTGTGGGTGTGTGCGGGTGTGTAGGTGTGTGTAGGTGTGTACACCCGTGTGTGAAAATATCTGTGTTTGTGTTTTGTGTTTGTGTGTGTCCGTGTCTGTGTCTGTGTGGGTGTGCAGATGTGTGTGGGTGTGTAGATGTGTGTGCACCTGTGTGTGTGTGTGAAAATACCTGTGCTTGTGTGTGTGTCCGTGTCTGTGTCTGTGTGGGTGTGCGGATGTGTGTGGGTGTGTAGGTGTGTGTACACCTGTGTGTGAAAATACCTGTGTTTGTGTGTGTGTCCGTGTCTGTGTGTGGGTGTGCGTGCCCATGAGTGTGAGTGGATGTGTGTGGGTGTGTAGGTGAGTGTGTCTGTGTGTGAGTTTGCAGGTATGTCTGTGTGTTGATGTGTGTCCATGAGTATGTGAGTGCTTCTGCGTAGGTGTGTGGTGTGAATGTCTGTGTGCCCGTGTGGGTGTGGGTGTCCATGAGTGTGTGTCTGTGTCGGGGTGTGTGTCCGTGTGAGTGTGTCAGTATGGGTGGGTGTGTCCTCTGTGGGTGTGTGTGTGAGTGAATGGTGTCTGTGGGAGGGTCCGCACCATGGGCTGTGTCTCGAGCACAGGCGGCCCTGCCTCGGTGGACCCCATGGGCCTGCTGGCAGACACAGCCCAGGTGCAGGGCGTTCCACCGTCCGGGGCAGGCATTGCTCTCAGCAGGTTTTCTCCCAGATCTTTGTCTCTGACCTTACCTGGGGTGGAAGGTTTTGCCCATGAGAAGCAGAAAGGGTTCCTTTCCTCCTTGCTGCTGCCGACAGGAGGCACTTGTTGCTCGTGGCGGCCAGCCGACCACTTGAAAGGGAGCTGGTACGGTCGGGCCGGGGGGGAGACTTGGATTACAGCCTTGAGACGGTGCGGAGTCTGGTCACTCTGCCTGGAGCTGGGAACTGTGTCTGACGCACCGTTGCTGCTGGCCACGTCTAGGATTATTATTTCCGCTCTTTCCTTTCCTTCATCACATGCTCCTGGAAGGGGCTCAGAGGTGTCCCCACCTTGCCTGTCCTGGAAAGTCGTCTCAGCAGGTCCAGTCCCAGTGGAAAGTGCTGGTGGCTCTGGGTGTCTGGGCCTGAACGGTAGGGTGTGGTCTGCTTTGCTCTGAGCAGAGCTCCACGACAATGCCACAGCGTGCAGGGAAATGGGGGTGGGGGTGGGGGAAGCTGAGGGGCATCCCCACGCCTACTGCCTTGAGCTCAGACCCCACGGCCATGGACCCTGGTCCAGTGTGGGCTCTGTCAGCCCAAGGGCTTCTGGATCAGATGTTACCAGCTTCCTGAGCCCATCCTCACTGCCTGAGCTTGGCCTCGGCCTCCTGAGCTCATTCTCAGCCTCCTGAGCCCATCCCCAGCCTTCTGAGCCAGTCCTCATTCTCCTCAGTTCCTCTTCAGTCTCCTGAGCCCGTCCCCAGCCCTAAGCCCATCCTCATTCTCCTGTGCTCTTCCTCGGCCTCCTGAGCTCCTCTCCACCGTCCTGACCTTGTTCCTGGCCTCCCAAATTCATCTTAGCTCAAGGAGAAGGTCTCGGCTCCTGCCTCCAGCAGCCCTGGACTAGATGCCTGGTTTATCAGGACCCCAGATCTGAGCCTCGTATCTCAGACCCTGAACCACGGAGCTGTGGGTACCAGGGGAAGCTCTGGGGCCTGCTTGGCTTAAGATAGGACCGTCGGCCCCAGTGCTAAGCCTGGGGGCCACCCAGGGGCGTGTGCCCTTCCTCATTTCCTGCAAGCCAGCATCGCAGTGTCGGGAAGACCGGCTCTGTCCTGGTCACGGCTGCCCCCTCCCGCAGGACCCTCAGAGACACAGGGCAGCAGAGAGACCTGAGCAGGTGGTCCTGGTTCCACGGGGCGCCCCATGTCAACCTGGACCCAGTAATTAGACTCCTCAGGTGGAAAGCCCCAAGGACCAGTGAGGTCTCGCGGGGTGAAGAGGCGAACACCATGATTGCCTTATCTCCCTCAGATACTCGGAGAGTGAATGCCTTCAGCACACATGGCTTCAGCACACATGGGCTGCAGGGCTTCGTGGGCCCCCAGGGCCTCTCTGAATTGGGCTTTTGCTCTGCCGTGGGGAGCAGCTCGTGCTCAGTAGGGAAGGCCAGGCACCTGTTCATCTGCTCAGTCCCCGTGCAGCCTGTTGGCGCAATGGGCAGGTGGCCAGGAGTTTGCCCCACGTGTTTCTTTCTGAGTCTTTTGTCCAGCGGGGAACTTGCTACTTTATCTGTGCAGGATCTCTGAGCAAGGCTGACCACGGCCCGGGCCCTGAGTCTGGGCCCACAGAGGCCTCGCTGCCCCAGATGCCACATCCCCAGTGCCCCGAGCTCCACCCGTGGTGTGTGTTTAGCTGAAAGCTGTGATCCTTCCCCTCTGCCACTGCCGGCAGAATTCTGGCCAAGGCCTACATTTCCAGCAGGGGCTTGAATGAGGCTTGCCTGGAGCAGTTTTGAGCAGGACCTGAGGAAGCTCAGGGCCCCCCACGACACGGGTGCTGGGAGATGCTTCCTCCGGGCAGCATCCTGATGGGGCCCTGGGGATGCTCCGGCCAGCAGCACTTCAGAAGGTCCCTCTGCTGCTCTGCCGAGGACAGTGGCAATGCCTCAGCGTGGCCACTCAGGTCCTTCCCTTTCTCCAGTGCCCAGGGCCGTGTGCTGCCTGGGATTCTGCTCTGTTACTTGGAAGCCACCAGTGCCCACGGCAGGAGCTGCAGGCCCAGGGCAGCATGGGCCTTGGGACCTTGAGGAAGTGCTCAGTCACCCACAAGCTGACCCACCCGTCCCAGGGCCATCAAGCCACCAATGGTGGGGAGGGAAGGTGACAGGATGCAGGTGGCTGTCTGGGCCGTGTCAGCCTGGGGTGTGGGAGATGT
This sequence comes from Piliocolobus tephrosceles, assembly GCF_002776525.5. Classification (NCBI taxonomy): domain Eukaryota; kingdom Metazoa; phylum Chordata; class Mammalia; order Primates; family Cercopithecidae; genus Piliocolobus; species Piliocolobus tephrosceles. The sequence continues at coordinate 4,843,636 of NC_045441.1, read as the reverse complement.
CGGGGAACACAGGCCCCCTCGGACGCAGACTCAGCTCCTAGACGTGTGGCCGCTGCCCGCCAGAGCCTCTCTGTGGGCCCGTGCCTGGGGCACACAGAGCCCAGCATGTGAGCCCGCCTGTTGCTGGTGGAGAGGGTACCGCCGGTGTCTAATGGGGGCAGAGGGTGGATAATAGCTCCCTCCAGAAGTCACTGCCCGTCCAAGTCACGAAGCTTCCGTCAGTCCCCTGCTGCCATTGTAATAGGCATTGCTTGAAACAATGCCTTGGCCCTCTCCCGGCTCTGGAGGTGACACGTCTGCAATGGGCCTCACTGGGCTAAAACCCAGGTGTCAGCCAGGCCAGGCCTCCTGGAGGCTCCAGCAGGGTCCCCTGGTCCACTCGAAGAGGCCACCGCGTTCAGTGAGTGTTCCTGGACCCTCCAGCGGCTGCCGTCCTAGTCACGTGGGCCCCCTGCAGTCAGGTCCCTCTCGGGACAGGTCACTGCCCGGGCCTCACTCAATCCTGCAGGATGCTCTCCCCATCCCCAAGGGGAGATTACTGTACCCCCATCTGCACAGATCCCAAGGATTCCGACGTGGACATCTCCAGGGCCATCACCCTCCTACCACAGCATCCCCTGGCCTCCAGGGTTGACCGGCTCAGTGTGGGAGACACCAGGGTCGGAGCCGTCCTTGTGGTCTCCAGACACCCTCTCCCATCCATTCTCCATCAGGCGCCAGGCAAATCTCAACCCCCAAATCCCTTTGGCGCGGTTGCCGTAAAGATAAAACCCAGCCTGGGCGTGGTCCCCACCTCCGCAGCTGCAGCCCTGCCCTCCCCGCCGGCCGTTCCCCTTCCTGCTGCCAAGCCCTGGTCATGGCCTCAGCCCCAGCTTCTCCCCACTCCCAGATTTAGCGGACTCTCTGGGGCCCGGTGTCTCACCTACTTCCCCTAATTCTTATGTGGAGTCATGGAGGATCCCCTTGTTGGGTTTTAGGGTTCAGAATCAAACCCAACCCAGCATGCTCCTCTCCTGGGAAGACCCCATCAGAGACCCCTCCCTTCCCCCTGCTCTGCGAGGCAGCAGGGCCCACCGTGGCCCTGATCTGACAGCGTCTCCGCCTGGTGGGGACGGTGCCGCGGGGGAGCAGCCAGCAGCACACATCTCACGACCTCCCCAAGATGATGCATGTTGATGTCCACGCGTGTCTGCAGGTGTGTGTGAGCGTGTCTGCATGTGCACGTCTCGTGTAGATATACGTGTCTGTGCATGTCCACGTGTGTCTGCAGGTGTGTGTGAGCATTCTGCATGTGTGCATCTTGTGTAGATACATGTGTCTGTGCGTGTCCACGTGTGTCTGCAGGTGTGCGTGAGCGTGTCTGCATGTACATGTCTTGTGTAGATATAGGTGTGTCTGTGTGTGTGTGTCTATTTCCATGTGTCTGCATGTCTGCATGTGTGCATCTCGGCGTAGATGTGCGTGTGTCTGTGTGTGTGTGTCTGTGTCTGTGTGTCTGTGTCCATGTGCGTCTGTGTGTGTCTGTGTGTCTGTGTCCATGTGTCTATGTGTCCATGTGTCTATGTGTCTGTGTCCATGTGTGTCTGTCTGCATGTGTCCATGCACGTCTGCATGTGTCTCTGTGTCACTGTGTGTCACTGTGTACATGTACATGTGCTTCTGTGTGTGTGTCCATGTGTCTCTGTGTGTCTGTCTGCCTGTGTCTAAGGTTCACAGGACAGAAGCCAGAGCCCCACTTCTGTCAGGGTCACGGGGAGGTCAGTGTCCTGGAAAACACGTCCCCCAGGGGCCTCTGACTCATGGAACCACTTCCTCATGCCCTCCCCGTCCCCACAGCTGGGGAGCACAGGCGCCCACAGCTCAGACCCGCAGCTGTGACTCACCCACCTGCTGGCCTCCAGCTGGGCCACTGCCCAGGAAGGGTAGCTGGGAACAGGGAGGGGCCCACAGGAGGCAGGGTCCCAGGCAGGGTCTTACCCAGCGGCTCAGTGGCCCTGGGCAGCCCTTTTCTCACAGGGCCCGAGGCCCAAGACCACTGGGAAGGGCCTGTGAGGCAGGGCAGCCACGCAGGCCTCTCACCCTGGCCGGTGCTGGCCCCCGAGTGAGCGAGACGGCGTTTCACTGGGTCTTGATCTGCACACGTCCGAGTTTGCAAACACGGCTTCGCGTCCGTTTCTCCTGAGGGAGACGCCCCTTCACGTCTCGGGGTCTTTTTCCCATTTTTACTGGTTTATAGAAATCCCTTACATATTCCTGAGGTCCACCTTTCGTCAGCTGTGTCCCCGGTGAGTATCTTCTCACTTTTAGCTTCTCTTTCACTTTCTTTGAGGTTATTTTGACCAACAGTTTTTTTTAATGTACTCACATTTTATCAGACTCCTATTTCATAGCCAGGGCTTCCTATAGTGTATTTAAGAAACCCTTCCCTGTGCCAAGGTCATAAATTGTCAACCTACATTTTCCAGACAAAGTTTTAAAGGAAAACTCTGACAGAAGTTCTTGCCCCGTCTGGGACTGGCTTTGTGTACGTTGGGAAATAGGGATCTCATTTCTTTTTCCATACGGAAAATCATTTTCCCACACCCAGTGACTGCTCTGTTCTTGTGGGAAGGGAAATCCCACTGGAGAACAGGGCAGCGGGGCCCCGGGGAAGGACGAGCAAGGCCCAGCCCAGACGCCTGCCCCAGGAGTTGTGAAACTATGTGATGAATTCAGCCTGGAATGACTTTAATCCACTCGAATCTGAGGATCAAACTCGGAGAAGTCTTTGCTCCCGGTGAGTGTGCAGTTTGCACCATGAGCTAAATGCCGTCAGTACCAGGCTTTGGGATTTTCTGTTCTCCTCTCACAGAAAAGGGTACGGCAGGCAATGCGGGCCCCAAACTGAAGGGGGTGTGCGTGTGTGTGCTTCTCTACGGTGTGTCTGTGTGTGTGCCTGTGTGTACATTCAAGCCTGTGTATGTGTCTTTCTGTGTCTGCACGTGCATGCATGTGTCTACGTGTGAGTGCATGTGTGCCTGTGTATATGTGTGTCTATATGTGTCTATATGTGCACACGCATCTCTATACATGTGTGTCTATGTGTGTGTGCACACGTGTTCGTATGTGTATGTGTGTGCACATGCATGTCTGTATGTGTGTGTTTCTGTATGTATGTGTGCATGGCTCTACATGCATATGTAGCTTTGCATGTGCATGCCTGTGTGTCTGCATGTCTGTATGTGTCTATATGTGCACATGCATGCATGCAGGTATGTGTGCATGTGTGTCTGTGTGGATACTCATGCGTGTTCGTATGTATGTGTGCACATGTATGTCTGCATGTGTGTGCATGTGTTTCTATGTGTGTGTACATGTCTCCATATGTGTATGTAGCTGTGCATGTACATGCCTGTATGTCTGCAAGTCTGTTTGTGTCTCTATGTGCACATGTATGCATGCATGCGTGTCTGTGCATGTGTACGTGTGTACGTGTCTGTGTGTACATACGTGTCTATATGTATGTAAGTGCCTGTGTGTACATGAGTGTGTGTGTCTCTGGGTTTGTGTGGTACATGAGCAGGTATAGGTGTGTGCATGTGTATGAGTGTCTGCATGTCTGTATGTGTGCCTGTGTGGGCGTGTGTATGTGTCTGTGATTGTGTGATGGGCTGACTCGGTGCTGTGAGGATAGGCCTGTGCTCCTCCAGGCCCTATGAGGCTCCACCCCCTGAGCGTATGTGAGGAGACCTGCCCTCACATTGTGTGTGGAGAACAGTGGGTGAGGGCAGGCACTGGGGTGCAGATCGGCAGGGGCGGCCTCAGATTCCATATCCTAAGCTGGAGTTCAGTTCTGAGGCTTTGAGTCCAAAACCTTCTCAGTTGTAGGGTCAGGAGCAGGGGCTCCAGGTCTGGGGCCAGAACGTCGGCAGGTGGCTCCCGTCTCGTGCAGATGTGGTGCCTGCGTCACCCCATTCTCTGCCAGGACCCTGCAGGTTCAGACGCAGATCAGGGACTGTGGCTCCCACCTTCCCTGCTCCTAACTCTTCTGCCTTCCCAGGCACCCCCCACCTCCAGTCCTGGGCTCACCCCAGCCATCACTTCAGGCAGGAGAGTCCCCATTCATTCATTCAGAAGGGCCCCGGCCATCCGCCAGCCTCAGGGCGGAGTGCAGCTCCACCACTTCCAGCCAGGTGATCCTAGTCGCGTTCATGGATCTCTCAGCCTCGGATCCCACCTCTCTCAGTGAGGCAACAGCATCTGGCACGCAGGGTGGTGGCCCAGGGTGGCCGTGGAGTGAGTCACTGGGGAGGGCTCCTGGGTCCTGGGCATCTGAATTGGCTGCATTCAGAAAATCCAGTGCAAATGGAGCAGAGCAGCAGTGCGTTTGTGGCAATGGTCCTGGGCCCACAGCACAGTCCCGGGCAGCCACTGAGTTCTCAATTAAATCAAAACCCCCTTCCACAGAAAGCCCCTCTCCACACTCAGAGGAGGCGGAGGGGCTGGAAGTGTCTCTTAATGAACTATTCACTGCGAAATGCCTTTCACCTTCCAAGCTGCAGTCTTCGAATTAAACCTGGCATTTGAATGCAATAATGAAGAGAGGGGAGCTCCTCTGTCAGCCAGCAGGACACGATGAAAATCCAATTAAGTTGTGCATTTTAATTCCCTTGCCTGCCTGGGCTCATTGCTGGATGAGGGAGAGGGAGCACGCAGTTTTCTGTAGTTTATCGGCACAGCCCAGAGGCAGGTGTTTTACCCGCTGACAATAAAACCCAACAGAGCTGTGACCAAATGGGCGCAAAATAGCGAGTCCTTAAAAACGAGCATTGTGAATGCCCATCTTTCAATACCAGAGACGGAAAGTGCTCGAATAAAGAGATTAGGGAATTAATTGTATTTAGGATGCTCTCACTAGCAGACCCCAGGGCAGGAAAAGTCTCTGGCCACCTGCCAGGACCACACAGCGGGATTACATGGGCCCCAGGAGAAGGAACCTGGCCGGACACCCCTGTTGGGATTACGTGGGCCCCAGGAGAAGGAACCTGGCCGGACACCCCTGTTGGTTCAGCAAGGAACCAGCCCAGGTTTTTGGAACCTGAAAGCACTGAGGTCTTAAGTAATGAGACTGGGGTTGAAAGAAAGGCACAAAAATAGAAAATAAAAGAGAAAGAAAGAAAAGAGAAGGGAAGAAAGCCAAGGCCCTCGCAAGGTTCTTGGTCTTCCTGGGAGAACAGGAAAATCCACCTCGGTTCATTTCTTAGAACTTCATGAGAAAACAGAGGTACTGTCCTCCCTTGGATTAATTTTTACACTTAAAATCTGATAGTAAGAGGGAAAGGGTATGTTAGAACTGCAAGAAAATATATGTAGTAACTACAGATTTTATCATCCAGTACCCTGGGGCTTTGAGGGCAGGACGCGCCTAAGACAGCAGGGTACGAGCACCCTGCAGAGTGAGCTGCGTTCTGAATGGCACCCACACCAGGCACGGCTTGTGCCCCCACCCCTCCTCGTTCCTTGGGAACTGGCCGGCCCATCGCTGCTCTGGGCCAGGTGCTGGCCTGGCTCCTCATGAAGGCAGCTCTGCGCCCCTCAGACTCTCTGCTGGAGAATTCTGATCTCTGCCTCCAGGGATGGGGTGTCCACGGCATGTCTCCAGGTATGAACACACAGTTTGGCATGAACACGTGCCTTTCGCGTTCGCTGGGACTAGACTGGGTGGATGAACAAGGTACCTTAAAACAGGGGTGCCCAACCCCAACCGTGGACAGGTACTGGCCCGTGGCCTGTTAGGGACGGGGCTGCACAGCCTCCCGTCGGATCAGCGGCGGCATTAGATTCTTACAGGAGCATGAACCCTACTGTGAACTGTGCACACGAGGGATCCCGGTTGTGCATCCCTTATGAGACTCTAACTAATGCCTGATGGTATGAGGTGGAGCAGTTTCATCCCCAACCATCCCCCCAACCCTAGCCTCATCCCACAGTCCGTGGAAAAACTGTCTTCCACGAAACTGGTGCCAAAATGGTTGGGGACGGCTGCCTTAAAACACAAGACCGATTTATACGAAAGGAGCAACAGGCACTAAAATTTACACACAGGGGAGGAGCCACGTGACCTAAAGGAACACGGTCCATTCCGTCCTGCAGGAAGTGAAATTTACACACAGGAGAGGAGCCAGGTGACCTAAAGGAACATGGTC
>NC_045441.1:4827660-4837441 GCF_002776525.5 Piliocolobus tephrosceles | reverse complement strand
AAATTTACACACAGGAGAGGAGCCAGGTGACCTAAAGGAACAGGGTCCATTCGGTCCTGCAGGAAACAATCAGTGCTTCTTAAATTTGATGCCGTTCTCACCCAGTCCAGTGGCTATTTCTCCTCCCACTCTCCTGGAAGAACACTGCTGCTAGGCTCTAGGTTTCTGACAGTTCAGCCACTTTAAAGTAGGAAATCCAGCTGCCTAGGACCCATCTTGGTCTGTTGTTCACTCAGTGTGACCTGGAGGTTCCTTTGTCTTATTATGTGAAGGTGACGATCTCACACCCAGAGTGTAGCAAACATGAAAACCTGGCATTACGAAGGTGGATTCTTCCACAGAACAGATTCCTAAATCATGGTATACTATCTAATTACATGGAATATTAAAATGAATGGGCTAGAATTTATAAATTAACATAGACAATCTAAGAACAAATTAAATACAGGGGCACCAGCAAGATCATGAACTAGGAAGCCCCAGGGAGCCCTCGTTCCCCGACCTAGACACTGGTTAGTAATAATCTATGGGCAGAACAGCCGGTGTGAGAACTCCAGAATCCAATTAGGAGGTTGCAGCACCTGCTGCGAGTGCAAAGCCCAGAAGCGCCATATCTGAGCAGGTAAGAAAAAAAGTCACTGTGTTTCGTGCACTTGTGCCTACTGCTCCCTGGCATGAGAGGAGCCCTCAATGCCTGTCTTCTCTCCAGAGAGGGAGAGAGAAGAGTGGAACATGTTCTCGCTTTTCAGGGGGCTGCCCATGGACTGTATCTGCCTCACCTGACTCAGAGCACTGAGGGGAACTTGCAGAGTTTGAATGTCGGGTGAGGGGCTGCTGAGAGCAAAGATGAGCGCTTTCATTCAGCACAAAGGAGCCTGCAGAGCCACAGACACCAGAGGACCGAGGCCTCCTGAAAATCAGGGGCAAAACTCTCACGGGGAAGTTACTTACACAAGCCCAAAGAAAATGCATTCCCAGAAAAGGCTGACAAGTTGCCAGAATCTCTACCTGGGCTGATCAGTGAAGGTACAAAGCCAGTTAACGAAGACCACGAGAAGTGGCAATTCATTTGAAATGCCCAAATATCAATACAAGATCACAAGGCGTACAAAGAAACGGGAAGCCAAGGCCCAGTCAAAGGAACAAAATCATCTCTGGAAATGGCCCTAAAGAAACAGAGGTGAATTAACTGACCGTTCAATATAACCATCTTAAAGACGCCCAGTGAGCTAAATGAGAACACAGACAACTAATCACATTCATATGATTTATGAACAAAAACGAGAATATCAACAGAGATAGAAATTATAAAAAGAGAACAAAACAGAAATTCTGAAACCGAAGAATAATTGAACTTTAAAACTCAATAGAGGAGTTCAACAGCAGACTTGGTCAAGAAGAAAGAATCATCAAATTTGAAGAAAAATTATCTGAAATTACTGAGTGAGAGGAGAAAAAAAAAGAATTAAGTAGTAAGAGTCTACGAGATTTACAGGAAACCGTCACGCAGAATAATGTGGGTAACCTCAGAGATGTTAAGGGTTTGATCCCAGACCATTTGTCATAATGTGACTATCACAGCAAAGTGAATCACAAAATATTTTGGTTTCCTGGCGCATATAAAAGTGATGATTATACTATACTGTAGTCTGTTAATTGTGCAATAGTGTTGTGTCTAAAAAAAAGTATGTACCTTACTTAAAATCCTTTTTTGTTTTGCTGAAAATGCTAATGATCATCTGAGCCTTCAACAAGTCATACTTTTTTCATGATGGGGGCTCGTACCTCAGTGTTGATGTCTGCTCACTGATCCGCGTGGTGGTTGCTGAAGACTGGGGTGACTGTGAGAATTTCCTAAGACAACAGTGAATTTTGCCTCATCAGCCGACTCTTGCTTTCCCAGAGGACTTATCTGCACTATGTAATGTGGTTTCGCAGCGTTTGACCCACAGTAGAACTTCTTTCAAATTTGGAGCCAATCCTCCAAAACCCTGCTACTGCTTTACGCAATGTTCTGAATCACTTCTTGTCGCTTCAAGAATGTTTATCTCTACCGGGAGTAGATTCCATCGAAAAAGCAACTTTCTTTACTTATTCATAAAGAGAAACTCTTCATTCATGAAAGTTTTATCCTGGGATTGCAGGAATTCCACCACATTGTCAGGCTCCTCTTCTCTTTCTAGTTCTCTTACCGTTCCCACCGCCTCTGCAGCTCCTTCCTCCATGAAAGTCTTGAACCACTCAAAGTCACCTGTGAGGGTGGGGATTAAATCCCTCCAGACTCCTGTTCATGTTGACATTTTGCCTCCTCCCATGAAACAGGAATGTTCTTAATGGCATCTAGAGTGGTGAATTCCTTCCGGAAGGCATTCCATTCGCTTTGTCCAGATCCCTCACAGCAATCACTGTCTATGCAGCTGTAGCCTTAAGAAATATGTTTCTTAAAAAATAAAATTGAAAGTCAGAACTACTCCTTGATCTGTGGGCTGCAAATGGATATTGTGTCAGCGGGCAGGAAAACAGTATTAATTTCCTTGTACATCTCCATCAGAGCTCCTGGGTGACCAGGTGCATTATCAATCACCACGAATATTTTGAAAGACATATTTTTTTCTGTGCCTAGGTCTCAACAGGGGGCTTAAAATAGTCAGTAAACGATGCTGTAACAAATGTGCTGCCATCAAAGCTTTATGTGCCATTTATAGAAGCAAGCAGGGTAGATTTGGCATAATCCTGAAGGGCCTTAGAATGTTCAATATGTTAAATAAGCATTGGCTTCGACTTACAATCGCCAACTGTGTCAGTGATTAACAAGACAGTCAGTCTGTCCTTTGAAGAACTGATGCCAGGTATTAACATCTCCTCCTTAGCTCTAAAAGCCGAGATGGCATCTTATTTCAAGAGAGGGCTGTTTCATCTACATTGCAAATCTGTTGTTTAGTGTCGCTGCCTTCACCAAGGGGCTTAGCTGGACCTTCCGGAGAACCTGCTGAAGCCTCTGCAGTAGCATTTGCTGCTTCACCTTGGAGTTTTATGTTATGGAAATGGCTTCTTTTCTTAAGCATCATGAATGGCTAGCTTCAAACTTTTCTTGTGTGCTTTCTTTACCTCTCTCAGCCTTCACAGAATTGAATAGAGTTAACACCTTGCTCTGGATTGGGCTTTGGCTTAATGGCATATTGTGGTTGGTCTGATCTTCGACACAGACTGCTAAAACTATCTTCATATCAGCAGCAAGGCTGTTTTACGTTCCTATCTATGTGTCCACTAGAAGAGCACTTTTAATTTCCTTAAATAGCTTTTCCTTTGCATTTGTAACACGGCTACTTGGAGCAAGAGGCCTAGCTTTCAGCCTATCTGGGTTATTGACACACCTTCCTCGCTAAGCTCACTAAGGTCACTTCTGGCTTTTGACCTAAAGTGAGAGATGTGTGACTCTTGCTTTCACTGCAACACTTAGGTCATTGTAGGGCTATTAACCTAATTTCAGGATTATTGTGTCTCAGGTACTAGGGAGGCTCAGGGAGAGGGAGAAAGGTGAAAGAATGGCCAGTTGGTGGAGCAGTCAGAACATACGTAACATTTGTCAGTTCACTTCACCATCTTTTTTTTTTTTTTTTTTTTGAGACGGAGTCTCGCTCTGTCGCCCAGGCTGGAGTGCAGTGGCCGGATCTCAGCTCACTGCAAGCTCCACCTCCCAGGTTTACGCCATTCTCCTGCCTCAGCCTCCCGAGTAGCTGGGACTACAGGCGCCCGCCACCTCGCCCGGCTAGTTTTTTTGTATTTTTTAGTAGAGACGGGGTTTCACCGTGTTAGCCAGGATGGTCTTGATCTCCTGACCTCGTGATCCGCCCGTCTCGGCCTCCCAAAGTGCTGGGATTACAGGCTTGAGCCACTGCGCCCAGCCCACTTCACCATCTTATACGGTATGGGCATGCTGTGTGGCTCTCCAAAACAACTGTAATAGTGACATTAAAGATCACTAATCACAAGTCACTATAACATACAGAACAATATGAAAATTATTGTTATATATGTACCAAATTATTGTTATAAATGTACCAAAATGTGACACAGAGACAAGAAGCGAGCACGTGCTGTTGGAATAATGGCGCTGGTCGACTTGCTGGACGCAGAGTTGCCACAAACTTTTATTTGCAAAAGAAAAACACACTGTCAGTTGGGCACGATGGCTCATGCCTGTAATTCCAGCATTCTGGGAGGCTGAGGCAGGCAAGATTGTGTGAGTCCAGGAGTTCGAGACCAGCCTGGGCAACATGGCAAAACACTGTCTCTACAAAAAATAAAAAAAATTAACCAAGCATATGGTGGTGCACACCTGTAGTCCCAGCTACTTGGGAGGCTGAGGCGGGAGGATTGCCTGAGCCTGGTAGGTGGAGGTTGCAGTGAGCCGAGATCATGCCACTGCACTCCAGCCTGGGAAACAGAGCAAGACCTCATCTCAAATAAACAACAACAACAAAAACCCCACAATGTCTGTGAAGTGCAATAAAGAAAAGCACAATAATGAAAGATATGCTTGTGCACATGTCATGGGAGTTCCAGAATAGGGAGAGAAAGAGGTGAAGGCCTATTTGAAAAAATCATGGATGGTAACTTCCCAGATTTGAGCAAAAGAATGGACATCATAGTTCAAGAAATTAAAATAGAATACATGCAAAGAGACCCATTATAATCAAACTGTCAGAAGTCAAAGACAAAATGAGAATCTTGAAAACAGCAAGAGAAAAGCAACTCATCAGTACAAGGGAGCTCCCATAAGATTACAAGTGGGTTTCTGATCAGAAACTTTGAAGGCCAGAAGGGAGTAGAATGATATATTCAAAGTGCTACAAGAGTAAAAACTGCCAGCCAAGAACACTATATCCAGCAAAATTCTCCTTCAAAAATCTCCTTCCCGAATAAACAAAAGCTGAGATAATTCAACACCATGAGATATTCCCTACAAGAAATGCTAAAAGGAGTTCTTTGAGTTGAAATAAAAGGATACTAGACAGCAACCTCAAACCACATGAAAATATAAAACTCTCTAGAAAAGGTAAATATATAGACAAATGTAGAATCCTGTACTACCATAATGTTGGTGTGTAAACCACTTTCAATTCTTGTATAGAATTTAAAAGATGAAAACATTTTAAAATAAGCATAGATCTTTGTTAATGGTTACACAATATAAAAGATATAATTTGCCACATCAATAGCCAAGTGTGGGAGAGTGAAGATGCAAGAGTACAGTTTTTGTGTACAACTGAGGTTAAACTGCTATCGGTTTAAAATGGATTATTATAACTTTAAGATATTTTATGTAATCCCATGGTGAATATAAAGAAAATATTTATAGAAGACATACAAAAGGAAATAAGAAATCAAAGCATGTCAATATATATATTTATATATACATATAATATTTATTTATTTTATTTTATTTTATTTTTTGAGACAGAGTCTTGCTCTGTTGCCCAGGCTAGAGTACAGTGGCACAATCTTGGCTCACTGCAACCTCCACTTCCCAGGTTCAAGTGATTCTCCTCCCTCGCCTCTTGAGTAGCTGGGATTACAGATGTGTGCCACCTTGCCTGGCTAACTTTTGTATTTTTAGTAGAGATGAGGTTTCACCATGTTGGTCAGGCTGGTCTCAAACTCCTGACCTCGTGATCTGCCTGCCTTGGCCTCCCAAAGTGCTGGGATTACAGGTATGAGCCACTGCGCTTGGCCTATAAAAATTTTTAGAAGTACAAAGGAAAGGAGTGAGCGAGAAAAAGGGAGGCAAAATGGCTATAAAACATACAAAAACAACAAACTGGCAATAGTAAGTCTTCCTTACCAGTAATTTCTTTAAATGCGAATGGATTAAACTCTCTAATAAAAAGACATAGATTGAATTGATGAAAAATAAAAAAAAAAAAACAAGATGCAACTATATGCTGTCTACAGAAGACTCACTTTAGACCTAAGGGCATACATTCACTGAAAGTCAAATGATGGAAAAGACATTCCATGTAAATGATAATCAAAAAAGAGCAAGGGTAGCCAAACGTACAGCAAACAAAATAGATGTTAACACAAAAACTATCCCAAGAGATAAAGGACAGTATATAATGATAAAAGGGTCAACTCACCAGGAAGATTGAACAAATACATGAAGCAAACACTGACAGAGTTGAAAGGAGAAATAAACAGGAACACAGTAATGGTCAGAGACCTCAATACTCTCCTTTCAACAATGGATAGAAGAACCGGACAGAAGATCACTAGGGAAACAAAGGACTTGAACAGCACTGTAGATCAACCGGACCTAACAGACGCATGTAGAACACTCTACTCAGCAAGAGCGGAATTTATAATATGTCCTTCCCCAGGGCACGTGGAATATCCTCCAAGACAGACTGTAAGACAGGCCACAAAACAAGTCTCAACAAATGTGAGAAGTTTGAAATGATAGACAATATATGTTCTGATCACAAAGGAATGAAACTAGAAATCAATAGCAGAAGGAAAACTGGAAACTTCACAAATTAGTGAACATTTAAAAACAAACGCTTAAGAAACCAAAGGATCAAGGAAGATATCACAGGGAAAAATAGAGACTATCTTAAGACAAATGAAAGCAAAAATGCAACACACCAAAACTTATAGGATACAGTGAGAGCAGTATCACGAGGGAAATTTATAGTGGTGAAAACTTACATTTAAAAAGAAGATGGATCTCAAATAAACAACCTAACATTACATCTCCAGGAACTAGAAAAAGAAGAACAAGTTAAACACAAATTAGCAGAAAGAGGGAAATGGTGATGATTAGAACAGAGATAAACACAATACAGAGTAGAAAACAACAGAAAAATCGACAAACTGAAGAGGTGAATTTTTGAAAAGAAAATTGACAGAAACTCTTAGCCAGATTAAGAAAAAAGACAGAAGCTTCAATTAAATCAGAAATGACAGAGGCCCCTTACAACTGATGCCACATAAATAAAAAATATTATAAGAGAATATCATGAACGATGGCTATACACCAACGAATTGGGTAATCTGGAAGAAATGGAAGAAATAGACAACCTACCGAGATTGAATCAGGAACAAATAATTATCTGAAAAGACCTGTAACTAGTAAGGAGATTGAATTAGTCATCAAAATTCTTCCAATAAAGAAAAGCCCAGGACCAGATGGCTTTACTGGAGAATTCTACCAAACGTTTAAATAATTAACAGCAATCGTCCTCACACTCTTCTGTAAAGCTAAACAAGAGGCCCACTTCGAACCTCATTGTATGAGGCCAGCATTATCCTGATGCCAAACCCAGACAATAAAGCTACAGGAAAAGAAAACTACAGACCGATTTCCCCGGTAACTGTTGATGCCAAATCCTCAACCAAATACTAGTAAACCGTAGTCCACAGCACACTAAAAGGATTCTACACCCTGACCAAGTGGGATTTATTCCTGGAGTGGAAGGATGGCTCAACATATGAATGTAATCAAGATAATCCACCACAGTATCGTAACGAAGGACAAAATTACACGACCGTCCCAACCGATAGAGAAAAAGGACTTGAGAAAAGTCAACACCCTGTTATGGGAAAAACTGTAACTCTGCATGGCTGTGTCCTGTTTGCATCCTGAAGTTCTCCAGACCCACTTTCCAAAGGACCCAAGAGATTCAAGCCTCACCTGCAGGAGAACCGAGGCTCCTCCATCTCCGCCGGCCTGGGCAGGTCTGTTCCCTGTCTGGGCCTGCCGTTCCCTTCTGTCCGGGGATAGAGATCAGCCTGGAAAGCCGTGAGCTGCACCTGCCTAAGGAACTGAAGTGTGCCCTTTCCCTGTGACCCTTCACTGGGCGTGCTCCAAAGGCACATGGCAAGGCTGCTTCACCCCAGTCATTCCCGGGACCCTGGGCCCTAGGAAGCCAGCTCCAGGCCTCTCCCTAGCACCACTGATCCCACAGGCTTGGACACACCCTCCTTCACTTGCCTCCTTTCTCTGCGTGGAAACTAGGGGAGAGTTATTTGCCTAATTATGCACTTTGTTTAGTGCCTTTGTGCACCAACATTTAGTGTTATGATCCTGAGAGGCCAAGTGCTTGACAGCGTTTTCTTCAGCATTAGATTCCATGTTAGTAGCCAGCAGGCCTATCAAAGGCAGGGCTGACTTCACCGACAGCCCGCAATAGCACAGAGGGGGCCCCGCTTGGAGGCAGCAGGCCTCAGGCTCATTAAGGAGGCCCAGAAAGCTGAGGACTCCTTGCCCTTGAAGAGGCGGAAGGACACTGCATGCAGCCAGCGCGTTGGCGAGAGAGAGCGCGAGCCTCGGAGCTTCATGGCTCTCAAGGTAAAAGGGGGCCATACACGCTTGGATGCCCCTTTCCTGTGCCCAGGGCTTTGTTTCTTCAGGAAATTCCAAATGGGTCTCATTCCCTGGCATTTCCATCTCTCAGTCACTCAGCAGTCACCTGTCACTCACCAGTCACCTGTCACTCACCAAAGCCACAGAGCGGGGTTGGAGGGATCTGTCACTCACCAAAGCCACGGAGGGGAGCCGGAGGGACCTGTCACTCACCAAAGCCACAGAGGGGGGCCAGAGGGGCCTGTCACTCACCAAAGCCACAGAGGGGGACGGAGGGTCACCGGTGCCATGGATACACTTGTGGATTTGTGACCCAAGTCAGGTCTGGATTACAAAGGGCCTTGAATGAATGACTGAGGGTTTGGGGCCAGATGGTAGAGAAAGACAGCCATGGGGGATTTTTGAGAGAGGCCAGGGTGAATGGTGGGCAGACCAGGCAGGACTGTCCAAGGGCGTCCGTGGAAAGGCGCCTGGTGTAGAGAGGACCCGTGGTCCCGATGAGGTGTCGCCGAGCCGCGTTGGGAGAAGCCGGCAGACAGGAGGTCACCTGGCTGTGAGCAGGTCCACGCCTGGCAGGTGGCAGAAGCCAGATGGAAAACAATAAAAATCCACATTTAATGTTTCCATTGGTGTGCGTTTCTGGAATTCCCCACACAGCAGCTTAGGAGTGGGTCTGTATTCCGACTAATTCGTCTCTGGTGTACTCACCACACCCTCTGGCTACCCCAGGAGGGCATGGACCCACCTGGAGCTGGGCATAAATCTGAGACCAAGTTGTCTTAGGTTCGAGTCCAGCTCTGAGCCAGCCAGCTGTCCTCGGCAGTGCTCTTGACCCCTCTGCCCTTCAGTTCCTCATTTATAACGTGGAAGTAATGGAAGCATATCTGAAGTGTGAAGCTAGGGCCTCGCCCGCTCTGAGCTCTCTCAGGACATTCCAGGAGTGTGAGGGGGGAGAGCAGAGGCCGAGACCTGAGAGCCAATCACATGTTTCCCATCAAGAAGTTTCAACGCCAATTCTAAGCCTGAGGAAAAAGGCAAGCCTACAATTCTGCAATAAATCGGGCCTTCAATAACACACTTTCATTACGGGTAGAACAAGTAAGCAAAAGATCAACAAGGAAATGTCAGATGGAATAGTCTGCCCACATCTGCAGAGCACGAGAGCACACAACCCAGCAACGGCAGAGCACATCACCCAGCAACCACAATCACAGAGCACCTCACCCAGCAATGGCAGAGCATGTCACCCAGCAACCGCAGAGCGCTCCACCCAGCAACGGCAGAGCACTCCACCCAGCAACCGCAGAGCACTCCACCCAGCAACCGCACCTGCAGAGCACTCCACCCAGCAACCACAGAGCACTCCACCCAGCAACTGCAGAGCCCTCCACCCAGCAACCGCACCTGCAGAGCACT
>NC_045441.1:4805428-4827650 GCF_002776525.5 Piliocolobus tephrosceles | reverse complement strand
GCAACCGCAGAGCACTCCACCCAGCAACCGCAGAGCACTCCACCCAGTAACTGCAGAGCCCTCCACCCAGCAACCACAGAGTACTCCACCCAGCAACCGCATCTGCAGAGCACTCCACCCAGCAACCGCAGAGCACTCCACCCAGTAACTGCAGAGCACTCCACCCAGCAACCGCAGAGCACTCCACCCAGTAACCGCATCTGCAGAGCACTCCACCCAGCACCTGCAGAGCACACACACTTGAGGGTGCTGGGGCTTGCTCCAGGAGGGACCACATGTTGGGTCACAGATAAAGTCTCAATAAATTTAAAAGGACTGAAATCATACAAAGTGGGCTCCATAACCACAATGGAATCAAGTTAGAAATCAATAACAGAAGGAAATTTGAGAAATTCACCAAAATGTGTAAAATAAACAACACACTGTTATATAACCAACAGATCAAAAAAGAAATCACAACGGAAATTAGAAAATACTTTCAGATGAAAGTCATTGCAAGAAAACTACCGACCAATATCCTTAAGAATATAAACGCAAAAATCCTCCACAAAATACTAGCAAATCAAATCCAGCAACATATAAAAAGAATTCTGTGCAAAACCAGATGAGATTTATCCCAGGAACACAAGGTTGATTTGACATCCAAAAGCCAATCCATGTAATACAGCGTATTGATGGATTCCTACAAAACCACGCTTAGAAGAAAACATAGGAGGAAATCCTCATGGCTTGAGTTTGGCAATGATTTCTTCAACCAAAAGCACAAATGATAAAAAAAAAAAAAAAAAAAAAAGAGAGAGAGATAAATTATACTTCATTAGAATTAAAAACTTATGTGCTGCAACCAATGCCATTAAGAAAGTGCAAAGATAGCCCACATCAAGGAGGAAAATATTAGCAAATCATCTACAGTAATCCCCTCTTAGCTGCAGGCGACACATCTCAGGCCCCCAGGAGATGGCTGAGACCACAGAGATTACCAAACACTGTGTATACTGTTTTTTACATATATACATACCTATGATAAAGTTTAATTTATAAAGTAGGCACAGGAAGAGATTATCAAGGATAACTATAACAAAATTGAACAATGATAAAAAATATGCCATAACAAGACTTATATGAATATGACCTCTCTTTCTCTCTCTCAATACCTTAGTGTACTGTACTCACTCCTCTAAATACCTTATTATACAGTACTCACCCCTCTTTGTTGTAATGATGTGAGATGATGGAATTGCCTCCGGGAGGAGGTGAGAGGAGGTGAGGTGAATGACGCCGGCACTGTGACATTGCCTTAGGATGCTGTTGACCTTCTGACGAATGATCGGAAGGAGGATCACCAAGCCACGATGAGGCCAATGGCTGGATGTCAGGAGCAGGCGGTGTAATGACTGAGGAAGGAGCAGTCTGTACAGTGTGGATGCACTGGACACAAGGATGGCTCACACTGGGGGAAATAGTCTGGGCTGGCACAAGATCTCACTGCGCTACTCGGAACAATGCACAGTTCCGTGTCGTATTTTCAGGCCATGGTTGACCACAGGTAACTGAAACTGAGGAAACCAAGACACCAGATACGTGGGGCCTGCTGTATTTGGTAAGGGACTCATATACAGAATATGTAAGGAACACTTAAAACTCAAATAAAATAAGGGCAGACAACCCCATGTTGAAATGGGAAAAGGATTTGAATGGGCGCTTCTCAAAAGAAGATGCATGAATGGCCAGCGAGGGCATGAAAAGATGCTCAGCATTAATAGTTACTAGGAAGAAGCAAATCGAGACCACAGGGAGATGCTGCCTCACATGCCAGGAGGGTAATCCTCAAAAAGACAGAAACTGGTGTCGACAAGGACTTGAGAAATAGGAACCTTCTCTGGGAAAGAAAATAGTGCAGACAGAAACAATGAAAAGGCGCTGAAAATGAGTTCAGCACAGACTGACCCTACGGTCCAGCAATCCCTCTCCTAGATGTGTGTACCAGAGAATTAAAACCATACATTGGGCCAGGCGTAGGGGCTCACGCCTGTAATCCCAGAACACTGGGAGGCCAAGGCGAGTGGATCACGAGGTCAGGAGTTCGAGACCAGCCTGGCCAACGTGGTGAAACCCCGTCTCTACCAAAAGTACAAAAATTAGTCGGGCATGGTGGTGGGCGCCAGTAATCCCAGCTACTTGGGAGGCCAAGGCAGAAGAATCACTTGAACCCGGGAGGCAGAGGTTGCAGTGAGCCAAAATCACACCGCTGCATTCCAGCCTGGGCGACAGAACAAGACTGTCTCCAACAAACAAACAAACAACAACAACAAAAAACCAAACAACCAAAAAAAAACCCCTGTATATCCAAATAAAAACTTGAATGCAAATGTTTATAGCAGCACCACTCCTAAAGCCAAACAATGGAAACGACCCCAATGCACATAATTGGCGAGCGGCTACATAAGATGTGGTGTGTCCGCACAACGGGATATTATTTGGCCATGAAAAAGAATGAAGTACTTATAACAAAAAGATAAAAGAAATGAAGTACTGACGCATGCTACAAGGTGGATGAGCCTGAAAACATTATGCCAGGTGAAAGAAGCTAGTCACAAAAGACCATGTAATATATGTTTACACTTCGAGAAACGTGCAGAACCCACAGACACAGAAAGAAGATTTGTGGTTCTTTAGCGCTGGGGGTGGGGGTAGTGCCGGTGCCTGTGAGTAGCTAAAGGGTATGGAGTTTCTTTTTGAGGTGGTGAAAATTTTTAAAAATTGCCTGTAGTAATGGCTGTAGAACTCTGAATATACTAAAAACCACTGTACACTTTAAATGGGCGAAATGCATGGTGTGTGAATTATAACCCAATAAAGCTGTTTAAAAAATAGTGAGAAGCGTGTGGAGGGAATGAAGAGACGGTGGTTAATGGGTACGAATAAACAGTTTGGTAGGAGGGGTGGGTTCTAGTGTCGACGGCACAGTGAAGGGATTATAACAACAACATACTGTATGTTTCAAAATAGCGAGAAGAAAAGATTTGAAATGTTCCCAGCATGAAGGAAGGACAGACGTTCGCGGTGATAGACGTCCTAAATACCCGATTCCATCACTACACAGGGCATGCGCATGTCAAAATATCACATGCACCCTATAAATACGTAAAATGTTATGCATCAATAAGCAATTAAAAACATAAGCATTGCATAGTGTCTTCCTTCCAAATGCCATCGTATGGAAAGGGAAAAAGGTAACTTTACAGCGGAGAAACCTGGAAACCTCTGCCTCAGCCTCAGCGCCGAGGTTGACGTCACCGCTGACACGCCATGCAGGCAGCAAGGACCTTGGTGTGATGCCGTGGGAAGGTGCTTTCCATCCTCCCCACGGCCTGTGACCCCAAACTCATCATAGGAAAGAGGTCAGACAGGTCTCAAATGAGGGACATTCTACAAAATACCCAACCAGTTCTCCTCAAAACTGTCAAGATCTCCAACAATAAGGAAAGTCTGAGACTCTGTCACAGCTACAAGGGCCCTAAGGAGACGCGAGGACCGACTCTAACATCATCCTTTGGATGGGATTCTGAGGTAGAAATGGATACTAAGGGAGAACTGAGGAAATCTGAATAAGGTACGGACTTTAGTTCCTCCTACTGAATCAACACGGGCTAATTCACTGCGGCCAAGGTACAATCTAATGTAACACGGTAAGAGTAGGGGAACCTCGGTGTGGAGTGCACAGGAACTGTATGCTATCATCACCATTTTTCTGTATATCTAACACTGTTCTAAAATGAACTTTATTTTAAAAATAAAGACAAGGCTCCTTGATATCAATAAACCCCGTGAAAATACATTCATGAATAACCAGGGAAGCACCTCCTCCGGGACACTCATACACACACTCAACCCAAGCACGTGCACACATGCACACACATGCACACACCCAATCCATGCATGCACACATGCTCAACCCAAGCACACAGGCACACGCACACCTGTGCACACACGCTCAACCCAAACACGTGCACACATGCACACTTGCATACACACTCAATCCAAGCACACGTGCAGTTGCACGAATGTGCACACACACTTAACCCAAGCACACACTCAACCCAAACACGTGCATACAGGCACACCCATGCATACATACCCATCCCAAGCATAGTTCACCAGGGAGAGAGGCCCAGGAACGGACTCTGACAAAACAATGAACAAAATCCAAAAAGCAATTACACTGCCAAGTATTATGCTAATACAATTATTGGAATTGGTAGTCAAAAACAGTTAATAGAATAACTAAGATAGATTGACCTAAAAGCTGATTTTAAATTAACCTGACATGTGCATGCTATCTAAATAATTACCCTTTCCTCTGATTTAGTCTCTCATTAAAATCAGATTTCATTGGGAGAAATTACACATTTGCACCATCATTGGGAAGAACAAGCCATGTTCATTCACCCACCGATGAAAATGGGAGATTATTAGAGGAGGTAAAATGGGAATATATTTTCCTGGCATTCCCTGGTGCAGTGTGATCTGTCCCTGTAATAAAGCACTGCTTCCTCCTAGCTTGCCACTCAGGAGGCGAGAGAAACCAGTTAAGAGGGCCTCAACCAAGGACCCCAGATCACTAGTGTCTGTGTGTGTCCGTGAAGCTCGCTCACCGGGGAAGGGCCCGTGGGGTGGGCAAGGAAGAGAATGAGCACTTGGAGACGCCAGGCAGCCAAGAAGACCCAGAGGAAACTCGGTATGTCTGCACCGAACACGTCTTCATGGGTGAGAAAACTGCAGCCAAGGAAGGAGAGCGATTGTTTCCAGGCAAACCGCAAGCCCTGGCAGAGAGAGGCAGGGACAGAGGCTGTTTTCAGCATCCAGTGTCTCCTCCTTTCAGCTCACAATTTCCTGCCACGCCCCACCCTGTGGGGGTTTGTCTGCGTGAACAGACTGGCTCTGCCTCCCCGCACAGAAGCCTGGGCTGAGCACCAGAGGCCCCCACTGTGGGAGGCAGGTCCCGGCCACTGCTCCCTCCACGGCCATGGCTCCAGCCTGCGGATCTCAGCTGGCGTCTGAAACACGCGGGCACTAGGTCACCACAGCTAAGGGCCTCCTGTTCATCGAAGCCCGTGGAGTTACCTCGGTAACATTTTTTAAATGGATAGCCATGTCACATTTTTATAAGACAAAGAACTTCCCCCACTAAAATTATTCAGGTTCAGTAATAACACATTATTAGGATAAGCAGGACGTGCAAGATGCTACAAAATGATCTGTTACTTGGAGGATTTAAAACTCTAATGAGAAAAACACTCACTACCATTTATTCGTTCTCTTAGCCTTCAGCACCATTACTCTGAGGGGCAGCATGGGGCTGGGGCTGGCTGCACCCACACTCATCCCTCCGATTGCTCCAGAACCTTTTCTTCAAAGAGAAATCTCTGCGCTCTGCAGGGACGGTAAGCGGCGACCCTTAGGTAGCTGAAAGCGCAGGGAAAGGAGAGCAGGACCAGGTGCGAACACAGAGACGGAGAACAGGCAGCAGCAAGCTCCACGCAGGTGGAGTCTGTGTTCCCCCTCCGGCAACAGCCAGAACCACTTAACTTGATGATTTCCAGACTCTTCCATGTCATGTGGGCTTAATATTTTGTTCATTTTTGATCAATGGGTAGAATCTCATAATATGCATGAACCACAGGTTATCAACTTGCCTGTTGATGGGCATTTGGGCTGTTTGCAGTTTGGATGGGTTACAAATAACGCTGGTGAGAGGACTTGTGTCCACGTCTTTGTGTGGCGTGGCGATTTTGCTGTTCCCTGCCCACAGCCCACCCTCCGGGATGGGGTCAGTGATGTCGGATCCCTGGTGCGGCTGCAGCTCCGAAGTTTGAAGAGAAATAGCAGCAAGTGGTGGCACCACTGTCCATCAGCTTGAGTGCTTCTGGGAGAAAGGAAGGCAGTTCTCTTGTCCAAAGACAAGGCTGTGTGTTCTTCAGGCAGCTACTGTGCCATCGGCCTCCGAGTGATAAGGAAAGGAACCTGGGCTCAATCCTATTCCTGACCGCCAGCGCTGAGGGTGAGCCCCGAGCCCTGCTCAGGTGCCGTGGGGCCGAGGGCATTGGAAGGGCAGCAAAGGCTCTGTGCCACGCCCGTGTTCGGGCTCCAGAGCCCTTGGCCTGGTGTCTGGAAGATGGACTGCTGCCTTGGACAAGTCCCTCCGCCCTGGTTTTCCGTTTCCCACAGTGGGTTGAAGTTAAGCTCCATTCCCAGATCACTAATAATGATAGCAGGTGCCATTTATGAGCACCTCCTGTGTCCCGGTGCTGCTCTCCCTGCCGCACCTGCGTTCTCTCACCTCGCTCTCTCAAGGGCCCAGTGAGGTGGCCACTTCATTAGCCATCTTGTATTAAAGAGCAGACTAGCACAGAGACGGTAGTTTGCTTTTGGCAGGTCACACAGCTAATACAGGTGAAAACCAGGCTGTCCACGAAGGAAGTCTGACCACTGATTGGGCCGTGATCACTGTGCTGTGCAGACACCCTCTCCATCAAGACCCTTCTGTGCTGCGCCCCCCACCCCCATCCCCTTCTCTACTTGGAAATGAAGTAGCTTTCAGGGGACTCTTACCAAGTTCCCGCCTCCCCAGGCTGGCCCCACACAGCCCCAAGATAGGAGCCCCCGAGTGGCGCCTTGGTGGACTCCTTGAGGGTTGCCTTAATCATCCCAGGCACCTATAGGAGACACCTGAGGTTTGGGGTTTGTGCCACGCGGCTCTGGGGCCTCTGGCACCCACCATCAGACACGGTTTCAGCCGGCCCATGCTCCTTCTGTTTCTTTTCCCAGCTTGCTTAGGTTTCATTCACAAACAGTAAAGCCCAGTCTTGTGACGGTTGTATACAGTCATGTAATATCCACCACAGTCAAGATGTGGAATATTTCATTCTCCTAAAAAGTGTTCTTACACCTCTTCAGATTCCGTCCTCTAGCTCCCAGCCCCAGGCAGACAGTGATCTGATTCCTATTCCTGCAACTTTGCCTTTCCTGGAAGCTCATAGACATGGAACGGTATTCTCTCTCTTCTATCTCTGCCACTTAACTCGATTTCCAGACTCATCCATGTCATGTGGGCTTAATATTTTGTTCATTCTTTATTAATGGGTAGAATCTCATAATATGCACGAACCACAGGTTATCAATTTGCCTGTTGATGGGCATTTGGGCTGTTTGCAGTTTGGATGTGTTACAAATAACGCTGGTGAGAGGACTTGTGTCCACGTCTTTGTGTGGACATACGCTTTCATTTTCCTGGGGTAAATATTTAGGGTTGGAATTGCTGGGTCTCGTGGTAAGTGAATGTTTTACTTCTCAGATAGTGTCAGTCCATTTCCCCAAGTATTTCCATTTAAAATTCTAGCTAAATTTACATGCTTTCCAAGGTAAATTGTATGTAAATTTCCATTGTTCTATATCCTTGCCAACACTTAGTATTGCCAATCCTTTTTTTTTTTTTTTTTTTTTTGAGGCAGAGTCTCGCTCTGTTGCCCAGGCTGGGGTGCCGTGGCTGCATCTCAGCTCACTGCAAGCTCTGCCTCCCGGGCTCACACCATTCTCCTGCCTCATCCTCCGGAGTAACAGGGACTACAGGCGCCCACCACCTCACCCGGCTAGTTTTTTTGTATTTTTTTAGTAGAGACGGGGTTTCACCGTGTTAGCCAGGATGGTTTTGATCTCCTGACCTCGTGATCCACTCGTCTCGGCCTCCCAAAGTGCTGGGATGACAGGCTTGAGCCACCGCACCTGGCCAATCTTTTTAACTTTAGACTGGTTTTCATGTGTGCTTCTCTGATGGCAAGTGATGCTGGTCACTTTGTCATGTGCCTGTGGGTCATATATCTTCATATATTCTGAGTACAAGCGCATTGTCAGATGTGTATTTTGTAAATTATTCTGCCAGTTTGTAGTCTGCTTTTGCATTTCCTTAACTCTGTATTTTTAATTTTGAGCTAATTTTTTCAATTTTGCTGAATTTACTTTATCATTTTTCATCATCTGTGCTTTTCACATCTTGTTTCTAAAAAATGTTTATTCTAGCCCAAGTCATAAAAATTCTTCCCTATGTTTTCTTCTAGAACTTTAAAAGTCTTAGCACTAATTTTCAGTCCATGATCCATCTCAAGATAATTTTGCATGTGGTGGGAGGTAAGGCTTGAAGGTCATTTTTTTTTTCACGTAGATATCAACTTGTTCTAGCAGCGTTTAGTGAAGCAGCTAGTTCTGAAGGAATTAAATTTATACCTTTACCGGCAATCAAGGGACTATATAAATGTGGGTCTTTTTTACTTCCCCTTCAGCTCAGTTGGCCTCTGAGTCTTCCCTGATGCCGAAATCACACGGTCGTGATGACCACACCTGCAGAGGAATTTTTGAAATCAGGTACTGTGGACCCCACAGACTTGTTCTTATTTTTCAAAGTTGGTTCTGGATATTTTAAGCATTTCGTCTCTCCACATAAATCTTAGCATCAGCTGTCTCATCTATTCAAAAGGACCGTAAGTGGCACAGGTCGTATACTGGTGAGCAAAGCTTCCTTCCAAAAGGACCACTAAGATTCCAGTGAAAATTGTATTTAATATATACATCGATTTGGTATCAACATGGAGAGAATTTTTGTCTTAACAGTATTGAGCTGTCCAATCCATGAACAGAATATATGTCTTCATTTATTGTGGTTTTCCTTGCAATGTCTTACGCCTTTCAGTGTAAGTGTCTTTCAGTTCTTTAATTAGGGTTTTTTTTTTTTTTTTTTTTTTTACTCCAATCAATTTAACTTCATTTTCTAAGTATTCATTGCAAGCATATAGACATACAATAGATTTTTCTGTGGAAGTTAAATCCTGCAACTTGGCTAAACTAATTTATTTGTACTAATAGTTTGGTTTCTATGGTGGTAAAATTCACGTATTATAGAATTCACTATTTTCACAATTTGGAAGTGCACAATTCAGTGGCATCTAGTGTGTTCACAATGTTGTCGGCCGTAACCACTGTCCGGCTCTGGGACGTTGGCATCACCACGAAAGGAGACACCACATCAGTCAAGGGAGGAACTCTCTGTTCCTCTCTTCCCCGGGCTCCTGGCACCACTAATCTGTGTTCTGCCTCTTTAGATTTGCCCATTTCATGGACCTGGAATCATATAACCTGCGGCCCTTCATGTCTGTCTTCTTTCACTCATCATGTTTTCGATTTCAAGGTTCATCCGCATTGTGGCATGTTAGTGCTTTATTCCTGTTCACCGCTGAGTAATATTCCATCATGTGAGTCGACCACACGTTCTCAGTGCCTATGCTAATTGTTTGTAGGTTTCTTAAGATATTTCCTCATACATGATTCACGATATCTGCATAAAGAGGCAGTTCTTCTTCTTCCGTTCCAACGTTTATGTTTTAATTTTATTTAAAGCTACCTGTGTCTCTGTCCCTAAAGTGCAGTTTTGGAAGATAGCATATGTGTGGGTCTTATTTTCATATCTATTCTGACAGTCTCTGTCAAATATATATATATATATATATTTTTTTTTTGAGACAGAGTCTCGCTCTGCTGCCCAGGCTGGAGTGCAGTGGCCGGATCTCAGCTCACTGCAAGCTCCGCCTCCCGGGTTCACACCATTCTCCTGCCTCAGCCTCCCGAGTAGCTGGGACTACAGGCGCCCGCCACATCGCCTGGCTAGTTTTTTGTATTTTTTAGTAGAGACAGGGTTTCACCATGTTAGCCAGGATGGTCTCGATCTTCTGACCTCGTGATCCGCCCGTCTCGGCCTCCCAAAGTGCTGGGATTACAGGCTTCAGCCACCGCGCCCAGCCTGTTCTCTCTCTATATATCCTCCAGTTTTCTCATTTGTTCCTCATTTCTTAACTTTTTTTAGGATTATGTGAATATTTAGATGGATTTTTCTCCTCATTATGGTTTGTGAATATGTGTGAATACTTATTGATTGATTTTTCTCTTTATTCAGCTTTTTCAGCGTGGTGTCAGCTCAGTAGTGGAGCATAATCAGTCCGAGACTAATTTAGGCCCCACCTGAAAAAGCTTAAAATCAAGCCTCAAACGTATCAAATTGTTTCCAAGTAAAGTAACTTCATCCCATAAAATTTTTTTTTTTTTTTTTTTTTTTGAGACGGAGTCTTGCTCTGTCGTCCAGGCTGGAGTGCAGTGGCCGGATCTCAGCTCACTGCAAGCTCCACCTCCCAGGTTTACGCCATTCTCCTGCCTCAGCCTCCCGAGTAGCTGGGACTACAGGCGCTGCCACCTCGCCCGGCTAGTTTTTTGTATTTTTTTTAGTAGAGACGGGGTTTCACCGTGTTAGCCAGGATGGTCTCGATCTCCTGACCTCGTGATCCGCCCGTCTCGGCTTCCCAAAGTGCTGGGATTACAGGCTTGAGCCACCACGCCCAGCCCCCCATAAAAGTTTTAAAATAATTTTAGGAGTGCAAAACTATCCAGGATCTAACAAGGAAAAGTATGTGATGTCTAGCATACAGTAAAAAATTACCAAGTATGCAAAGAGGCAGGAAAACATATCATGTCATGAGGAGGAATATCAACAACTTAAAATTGACTCACAAATGGCACAGATGCAGGAATTCACAGACAAAGATGGGCTGTAGTTATTATCCTCTGCTCCACATGATAATGTTAAGTAGAGATATAAAAGACATTAAAAAGTCCCAAGTCAAACTTTTAGAGATGACACCATCTCTGAGATAAAGAAAATCCACTGGATGAGATTATGAGATTAGACAGACACTACAAAAGGAAAGATTAATGAACTAGAAGGTGTGTAATAGAAACCATCCAAAGTGAAACACAGACAGAAAACAGACCTCTTCGAAAGCAGCAGAAAGCTAATTGGGAGGCAACTTCAATTGGCCTAAAATTCATACATTTAGAGTCCCAGAAAGAAAACAAAACAACAACAACAACAACAACAACAACAAAAAAAAAAAAAAAAACAGAAAAAAAGGAAGATAAAATGATCAAAATCTTTTAAAATTTGCTTTTTAAAAGTTACATAGCCCAGTTCAAAAAGTATGAAGTATGAAGAAGGCACATCTTAATCAAATTGCTGAAATTGGGTGAGAATGAGACAATCCTAACAGCAGGCAGAAGAAAAGAGACATGCTAGGTACAGAGGAACAAAGACGAGGACGATGGCAGGTTTCTCCTTGAAAATGAGACGAGCTAGAGGACAGTGGAACAAGCTCTGCAAAGCACTGCCGGGAAAAGCTTGTTGATTCATGATTCCATACCTGGCAACAAAGGTAAAACAGGGTGAGATATCAACTTTTTCAGACATATAAAAGCTAAAATATTAATCATACCAGCAGATAAGCACTAAGAGATGTTAAAGAAAGTCCTTTGGACAAGAGGGAAATGACATTATAGGAGACCCGATAGAAGCACAGGAAGGCATAGCATGTTTTGCTGGGTATAGAACATACAGAGAAATAAAATGTGTGCCTACAAGGGCATGAAGGAGGCGGGGAATGGAAGTGTGCTTCTGTAAGGTTATTAAACCGTCATGACGGGGTATAATATTATTTGAAGATAGATTGCGATAAGTGGAAGGTGCACACTATAAACCCTAAAATGTATGCACGTACACACACACTTACATATGCACAAACAGAGTTATGGGGAATAAGCCAACAAAAGTGACTAAGTGGGATAATTAAGAAATACCCAGTCCAGAAGAAGATTGGCTAAGAGGAAAAGGAAACAGAAAGTAGACAGGATAAATAAAACACAAATAGCAAGATGGTGGTTTAAATCCAACCATTATCAACAGTAACATTAGAGGAAAATGATTTATAACCATTGGTCTAATTCAATGGCAGTTTGTCAGATTGAGTAAGAAAGCAAGACCCAACGAATTGCTGCCTATCCAAAATCCACTTTAAACGTAAATTCACAAATACATGAAAACTAACAGGATTTTAAAAGTTACACCGTACTAACGCTAGTCAGAAAAAAAGCTGGAGCAGCTATATTAATATTGGACAAGGTGGATTTCAGAGCAATGAATACAACCAGCGTTATAAAGAAGATCGTTTTGTAATTCCAAGAGGGTCAATTAATCAAGAGGATATAACACTGTTTATCCCCTGAATCCAGCTTCAAGCCACTGAAGTAAAATCCTCATCTCCTATTGCACACCTGGTCATCTGGGATCCACCTCAGTTGACTTTCTATCCTGATCTTCTATCACACACCTGGTCATTGGGATCCACCTCAGTTGACGTTCTGTCCTCATCTCCTATTGCACACCTGGTCATCTGGGATCCACCTCAGTTGACGTTCTCTCCTCATCTCCTATCACACACCTGGTTATTTAGGATCCATCTCAGTTGACGTTCTCTCCTCATCTCCTATCACACACCTGGTTATTTAGGATCCATCTCAGTTGACGTTCTGTCCTCATCTCCTATCGCACACCTGGTCATCTGGGATCCACCTCAGTCGACGTTCTGTCCTCATCTCCTATCGCACATCTGGTCATTTAGGATCCATCTCAGTTGACGTTCTGTCCTCATCTCCTATCGCACACCTGGTCATCTGGGATTCACTGCAGTTGACGTTCTTTTCTCCTAAGAATGTGTTCCACTCCATTGGTCTCTCTGTGTGCTGAGTAATCCTGAACTGGGTCCTGGACACGATGCATGTGATGTGGAGGTTCTGCACTCTGTGATTTTCCACCAACTACTGTTTCTTTTGGTGTAGCAGGTAGTGATTGTGTTTGGGCTTGAACTGCAAATGTCCTGACGACAGCCGCAGCCTGAACTCAGACTTTCTGCCTTTAGCTGGGCTTCTTTCATCTGCTTTATGTGTGTGCAGTTCAGGGCCAGTCGGAAACATGAGTCTGAAGTTTCCCTTTTGTAAAACTTCCCCTTCTGGATGCTCCCCCTCTCCAGTGGCCACAGCTTCCCCAATTTCATTCTGCTCCTCTTCCAGGCCACGAAGATTGTGGTCTTCCCTGGGGACCCCTAGCTCCTCATGCCCTAACTACACAGGGCCCAGGCTAACAGCCACAGTCAATGAGAACGTGCTTCCTGCAACCCCTTTATCCCCCGTGTGCACCCCAGGTCCGTCTTGCTGTTCACTCTCCAACGCCCACAAGCAGCCTGTTTGCATTGTGTACAGATTTTGAAGCTGTTTTCTGTGAGGGAGTGGGTTTGGTGTGATCTTACAAAACCCTTACAGGAAGCAGAACCAGCAATTACCCGTCCACTTTTAGAACTGCCTTGTGCATGAACCTTTTGTCCTTTGAGTCACACTTGGAAAAAGTGTACGCTTCGTCTGCTGCAAAGGTCATGGTGGCTTCACTCCAAGAAACTTGAGACACAGTTATTGTTTTAAACAGGGCACAACCGCAGTGTCCTGAAGAGCCCTGCCCAGCCATGGAGTTTGCTGGATGAGGGACACGGATGGGCTCTGCAGAGAGAACAGAGATAGAGAGGGACAGGGAGAGACAAAGAGGAGACGGAGATAGAGGCAGACAGAAGTTGAGAGACAGGGGGAGAGAAACAGCTGGCAAACCCATTCCACTTTCAGATTCCTGCTCTGGACATGGAGGCCTGTCTTTCTCCGTAAGCCCTCTCCCTTCCTTCAATGTCCTCAGGAAAAAGCGAAGCAGACCCTTTTCCCTCCCCCGCCTTCCCTGCCTTCGCAGAGGCTCTTTTGCTGACTGGTCTCTGTGGCTGAGCTCTGCCCAGGCCCCGCTTCCTCCCTCTACTGAGCACCGTAGCCTCCTGACGGCTCCCTGACGTCCGGGAATGGACTCACCAGTGTCCGGGAACGGGCCCCCCAGTGTCCCGGTCCAGCCCCCACTCCCGTCCGCACTCAGGGGCTTCTCTGGTGAACACGGTCCTGGCCAGCCATCCAGCACCAGCCTCACAGGCTTCTTCCCGACACCTCCAGCCTGTGCCCCACCTGTGCCCACACCCATCATTCTGCTCCAGGCTCTGCCCAGAGGCCCCCGTTCCCTGAGCTTGTCCATTCCCCGGCCTTCACCCACACTATGGCCTCTGCCTGGCCTGCCTCAGCCGTGTGGACGCCTCCACTCAGCATCTAGGCCCATCTCCGCGCCATCTCCGAGATGCTGCGCTGCCCACTGTGAAATCCGAGCCTCTCTGTTCTACACCACTCTCGACAGGCACTTACCAGGCCCGTCTGTCTCATCTGTCCTTTCATCAGATACGAAGTCCCTCAAGGCCCGTCTCCCTGAACCCCTGTCCCCTCTTTGTCTCTCCACCAGGGGTTAGTGTCGCCCCAACCCCCTCCGGCCTGGCCTCGCCCACAGCAGCTGGCGCACACCTTGGCCCTCCCAGCTGTGGCCTTGACCCCCGGTGTCCGACCTGGCTCAGCCCCTGGCTCTGGTTCTCCTTCCCAGGGTTCTCTTGGTGCCACCTGAGCAGTCTACACTGTCTTTGTTCATCTTTTCTTTAAATATTTGTTTAGCAGAACGAGCTGATTTTAAAAACATAAATCAGCCGGGCGCGGTGGCTCACTCCTGGAATCCCAGCACGTCGGCAGGCTGAGATGGGTGGATCATGAAGTCAGGAGATCGAGACCAGCCCGACCAACATGGTGAAACCCTGTCTGTACTAAAAATAACAAAAACTAGCTGGGCATAGTGGCACATGCCTGTCATCCCAGCTACTCAGGAGGCTGAGGCAGGAGAATCGCTTGAACCCAGGAGGTGGAGGTTTCAGTGAGCCAAGATCATGCCATTGTACTCCAGCCTGGGCCACAGGGCAAGACTCTGTCTTCATATATATATATACACACACACACATACACACACACACACACACACACATATAATTGTTTGACCAAATGCAGTGATTTCTCCCAGTTTGAGAGATAACTCTTATTTATAAAGTCATGTTTTGATGAAGCAGTGCTGGGAAAACCTGTGCCACAGTGGGTGGGAGCCCACAGGAGACAGGCCCTCGTCCAGCAGTATCCAGACAGCTGCGTAGAACAGAACACCCAGCCCTCACCCTAGAGCCCTGGCCTGGGCCATGGGGGCTTAGAAAAAAAGAAAGGAAAAGACAAGGCTGGATAAGAACCGGTTTGGTCAAGGAAAGGAGGGTGGAAGTGCGGAGCCCTCCCGTGCAGGAGCCCTGGGACGGGGGCACCATCCCTCAGCCCCCGGGAGCCGCCGATCCCCCAAGACCGGCCTGCACCTGCACATGTGGGGGACGGGGTCCCGGAATTGTTCTGCCACAGTGGCCCGGCCGGCAGGGAGATCAGAGGAAGAAAAATAAAATCCTCAGGCCTCACCGGGGGTCCCGAAGAGCAGCCTTTGCCCGGGGCCCTCACACAGATCCCCACGTCACAGGGCACCGCAGTCCCTATTACCATAAAAGATAATGCAGAAGTGTGATAAAAGCCGTCTGTCGTTCATAAAATGTGATGATGCCTTTCTGCAAAGCCATAAGCCAGCCTGGGGCTCAGCCGAAAAACGGCTGTAAAATCCGGCGTCATGGCCTCAAAGCACAGCTTCTAATATAAAGGTTATTCCACGCAGCTGTTTCCTGATTATTTACGTGCAATAATTTTACACCCCCAGACTCTGACAGGCTCACAGCTTGACGCCCTCTCCCATCAGTGGCGCTGCGGCGTCTGTGCGGAATTCTTACGACGTTGTACTCCCTCAGCAGCCATCTGGGGCTTTGTCCTCCCAGAGTCGGGGTTCAGTCACCCTTGACACAGTTTCCAGTTCTCCGCCTCCCCCCAGTATCTCAGGGTGGTCCCGCCAGACACCTGCCTTTCTCGGACTCCTCCTGGTAACCACCCCGTACGGGACGGCCCACAGGACTCGCCCAGAACTCACACCCTGCAAGGATCGCACGGCTATCGCCCAGCAGAACCCCCCAGTCCCAGGGTGACCTCCTGGGGTCTGAGTGCACCACCCAGAGCTCCCTGGACCCCAGTGAAGTCTTCGGCCACAGCCCCGTCCCTCTGGCTGAGTGTGCGCATCCAAGACAGCACCCCCTTCCCACCACCAGCCCTGCAAGGGGGCTGCCCTCTTCTCTCTGGATGTGTGAGTCACGCTGTTAACTCCAGTGTTTTGTGGAGTTGCCGTCTGAGCCTCACCTGACCGGCACACCTGAACCCGCCTCTCCTTCCGTCAGCGCAGTCCTCTGGCGTGGCTGTCTTGGAAGGAATAACCTGCATGCAGGTGTCAGCCAGTCTCCTGTGACAGGGACACCCGGTCCCGAGCCGGACACCTGGCCTTAGGCCGTCCACGAGGACAAAGAAGG
This sequence comes from Piliocolobus tephrosceles, assembly GCF_002776525.5. Classification (NCBI taxonomy): domain Eukaryota; kingdom Metazoa; phylum Chordata; class Mammalia; order Primates; family Cercopithecidae; genus Piliocolobus; species Piliocolobus tephrosceles. Next base: position 4,811,337 of record NC_045441.1, on the reverse strand, counting down.
GCCGACCTCTGGAATCGCAGGTTAGTTGCCCGGAGAAGGGAGGAATGGTCACCCCGACACGGCCCCTGCCCCCCTTAGGGACGTTTCCGAGGTAAACGAGATAACGGTTGGAGTTTCGAGCTCAGCCTGGCCACAGAGAACGTGAGATGCCATTGCATTGTCATCATGTGACAATCGGGAAGTTTCCGTGAACCCTGCAACAGTGAGTTTACAGGAGATCAGCAGAGGTCAAGGATCCTCAGGGGCAGGGAGGGGAGGTGGGGGAGGTGGAAGGGAAGCGGGAGCGGGGGGCACAGACGTCCCTGAGCCGGATCCTGGGGGTCCCACGGGGGCCAGGAGGGCAGCTCGAAGGGCCGTTGGGTGCCTTCACCCTAAGTCAGCAGCTCCCACCACCACCCAGAGGCCAGGAGGCCCCCGGAGCCCCCAGCACCCACGGCTCCCTCTAGTGGGAAGAGCGGGGTCAGCCCGGAGCCCCTGCTGAGCCTGGACGAGGGGAGGGAAGGGGAAGCTCAGTATTTCCAGGGCTCTCAGCAGTCACCGGGTGATTTCTCAACTCGGAACCGCGTGCTGGGGGTCACGGGGCTCCTGCTGCTGACGGGGAAGCAGGGCCCCCACCCCGTCGGGCCTCAGCCTCTGCAGACCCGGGCACAGCCCCGTGCACCCCTGCGGTGGTTGCTGTCCCTGCGTGGGTTTTATTTTCTCCACTCAGCGTCCTGTGACCACAGAGCTGGCATGAGGCGGGGAGTGGTACGGCCTCAGCACGGAGCCCACGGGAGGAAGTCTCCAGCTCGCAGCTAGTCCTGGGTGGAGATGATAGCCGGGAGTCTCAGGCTGTTTAAAGTCTTCATGGTGGCTTCCTGGCGTCCCGTGCTCCAGCTGCATGGAAGGCTTCCAGCTGAGAGAGCTTCCCGGAGTCTGTCCCGGGGCCGAGGCTTCAGGGGCCAGGCCGTGGGAGCTGGGTCTTCCTGTGCCCAGAGCCTCGTCCCCTGCAGACCTGCGAGGTGGCCAGATGATGAGCCTTGCACTGAGCAGAGCTCCTCGGGCCTTAGGGGGCTCTGCCACCGCCCACCCATCGTTGGCAGGGCAGGGAAGGCCGGCCCACACCCAGGTCCCACTGCCTGGACCCTCTGGGGGAACCAGCTTTGAACAGGAGAGGGGCCAGGAGCCCCTGAGAGGCAGGCCCAAGGGCTCGGAGCCATGGAGAGTTCCTCAGCCAGGCCTGCGACACACACAGCTGCCCTCCTGTTTCAGCCCCGCTGCCCCAGCCGCAGAACATTGGCCCTGGCCCCTCGCAGGGAAGGGCACTCGCTGTGCAGGGAGAAAACCCATTCCTTTCCTCTGGTTCTGTTCCCCAAAGACATGCAAATACTTTTTCCAGGAATTTCTCATCTAACAGCAAAGATGCACAGACGCTTGACTTTAAACTGACCTAGAGGCCCAGGAGAACCCAGTTATTTCTGGCACAGGCACCTGGGCGCGGGGTCTGGCCTGGTTCACTCTGGAGTGCCTGAGTCACGGTGGAAATTCAATATTTGTTAAGGAAATTGGCAAAAGGATGAATGAAGAAAGAGAACATTACACGGTGTTTTCAGAATGTCCACAGCTACGTTCCGCTGTAAATGCAGGAGTTAGGCTGGAACACTAGGCTCACCGGGGGCTCAGCCCCGCACACCTGTGTGGGGAGGGAGCGGGGAGCGTGGGGGAGGAAGGAGGGGCCCCGTGAGACTGTGGGCCCTGCCCACCTGGATGCCCTGCTGGGCTTGCAGCCAGGCCACCTCCCTGGCCCGGACCCCTCAGGGCCTCTGGACAGGGGCTGCAGGCTGCCTCTAGACCCTGCTCCCGGACCAGCCTCTGCTGGACGGCAGCGCCCTGCACCTCAACAGCCGGCCACACCAGGCCACACTGGGCACGGCTGTCACCTACAGGGGAAGCAACAGATTTAACCTCAGATAAGGGAATATAATCACAGCAAGGAGCAAGGCCAGGCTTTTTAAACAGCACGTCAGCAGCACAAACCAGAGGCAAGAGAGAACCAAGTTTTAAAAACAGGAATGTAGTATAATCAGCGTTAAAGTTTCCTGTTCGATCTGGGACTCCTTGGACCAAGCATTATTGGGAGGCAGCCTGAATGTCCTCCGTGTGAGAATTACTGGGAGGCAACCTGAATGCCCTCGGTGTGAGGGTGGAAAGATGGCAGCTTCGAGGCTGGGCTCCGCAGTGGGGCAGGCCCAGCCCGGGACGAGCACGCGGCCACACGGAGGGTCCTCCTGAGCACGATGATTCCTGCACCCATAACAGTCAGGCTGGTTCTTCAAGGAAACGTACAAACTAAACGACGTCAAACACAGCAAATCAGCTGCCCGTGGGGAAGGGTGGGAACAAGAGAGGCACTGGCGGGAAAGGGGACCAGTTGGTGGGTGGAGGGAACCCGAGGCTCTGTGCGGCCAGCTTTCCCAGGTGCTAAGGAGGAGGACCGCAGATCTCCACAGCTAAGGGCCGGCGAGCAGAGGAGGGAAGATGGGAAAGAGGGAGGGGGAGAGGAAGGGAGAAGGGAGGAGGGAGGAGGAGAAGAAGGGAGGAGGGAGGAGGGAGGGAGTGGGAGGGGGAGAGGGAGGGAGGAGGGAAGGAGAGGAAGGGAGGAGGGAGGAGGGCGGGAAAGACAGAGAGGAGGGAGGGAGAGGCAGGAGGGAAGGAGCGGGGAAGAAAGGAAGGAAGGAAGGAGAAGGAGTAGGGAAAGAGAGAGGATAGAGTAAAAGGGAGGAGAGAAGGAAAGGAGGGAGGGAAAGGGGTAGAGAGGGGGCAGGGGAAGGACAGGCAAAGGGGGTGATAAGAAAGGGGGTGATAAAGCAGACCAGGGTGTCCAATATGCATCCATTTCCTGTTAATAGGCTCCTCCCCAATAGCAGAAACAATAAAGAGGAAAAACAATGATACTGTTTTAGGATCGGAGGTAAGTGAGTGGAGATTCCAAAATCATTTGAAAAAGACCAGGCAGCCTGCAGCAGTGGGGACCTCAGTGGCCCTCTGTGAACCCGGGGTCCTGAACCTGCGTCAGGAGAGCCAGGAGGTGGACCCCAACAGGCACGTCACACCTGGAGTGGGGAACGCCGCTCTCCAAAGAACCGTGAAATCTCTTCTTTAACTGGAACATACGTCAAATCCCAGGAACACTTAGACCATATTCTTCAGCCCAAATCCACCAAAGGAAGAAAATAACAGTAATCGTAGAAGCAGACACACTAACATTCCGAAAAACAAGTCAGCAAACAAAATCCCTCTTGAACAATTCTTGGGTAAAGTGGGACAACAGCGTCCAAATTTCAGAATCACCACAAAGAGCAATTACAGGATAGGATCTATCGGAACCCAAATGATGTGACTAAAACTGTCCCAGAGAAAAATTCACAGCACTAGCAATTATGCCAGTCACAACCAGATACAAACAAGTAAATTATTCATTCAGCTCACAAATCAGACTCAAGAAAATAAAAAGAACAGGATAAATGTAAGGACCAAGAAGAAGAAAATAAAATGGGAAAAGTGTATGATTTGAAACAGTAGAATCAAAACCATGGTGGGTCTTTGAAATACATCAGTGAATAAGCCTCTAATTCGGGAAGCTCTAATTCAGGAAACATGGGGACGCACGCCACACACATGCACGCATGGGGACGCACGACACACACATGCACGCATGGGGATGCACGACACACACATGCTCACAAGTTTAACAACAAGGGAGACAGTTACAACAGAGAAGCACCTACAAGCGCTAACTTACAAACTCCATGCAAATACTTTAAATTCTAACTAATATGGGTGATGATCCCAGGCAAAATTGCCCCAACTGACCAAAAGGAGACAGAAATTTAAGCAGAATATTATTAACTGCAGAAGAAATTGAGAAATCTATCAAAAACCAGCCCACCCACCTCCGAATTTCCAGGCCCAGAAAAATCACAAATTCACTACCTCAACAGGTTGGTGCACCAGTCTTCACAATACGACTAACATTTCCTATTCGTGAGCATAAAGAAAGAGAACTCTGCATTCTTTTTAGGATTCCAGCATAGTACTTTTACCAAAACATTGAAAAGTCACAGACACACATGACATGAGACACACGGGATACTGTGATGAAGTTCTCACATGTTACTTCACGTGACGGATTGAAGACACACAAGCAGTAACGGCCACCTCTCCGCTTCAGCTGAAGTTTTCCAAGCACTTTAAAACAAATTCCGTATTATGACATCCACCAAAATAATTCAACAAAATAATACATCCCAAAACAACCACTGCAGCAGGGCGGGCAGGAAAGGCAGACAGCGTGAGCCGAGGAGCAGCCGGCCACGATGGAACCATGTGCCATCACCTCTGCCCATGGAGGACCCTGAAACCCCAGAAATAAACCCTAAACCAGGCCCCCCCATCCCAGCAGTGCTCAGGGAGGCCTGGACGGTCACCGCACACCCACAGCCACCATCGCAGCAGCCAGGCCCCCCCAATCCCCGCAGCGCTCAGGGAGGCCTGGATGGTCACCGCACACCCACAGCCACCATCGCAGCAGCCAGCATTCCCCCGCTGGGGGTGCGCAGGATCGGCTCCTTGGAGGGTGGGATGCCTCGGACCTGGGTGGGCCTCATCCACGCACTTCCTAACAACCGTGCACCTTGGCCGGCAGCCTTCACTCCCCGAGGGGTGGGTGCCAGGGGTGGAGGGACAACGTGGGGTGATCGGCAGCTGCCCTGAGGGGGCCCCAGCCTGGCTGCTTCCCTGAGCCTGTTCCTTTCCGCAGAAGACCCAAAACATCATGAAATAAGAGCTACAAAGATGGGAAAGAGGCAAAATTCCCATATTTTGCAGATGGTTTGAGGTTGATCTGGAAAAGACAGAGGGTCAACTGCAAGGCTGCAAGAAACAGGAGCACTTAGCCTAACAAAACGCACACTAGCCAGTGCTCTCCGATCTCCACTTAGGAAACAGGAAAATAAAGCGGGAAGAATCTCATTCGCGATTGCAGAAAGACACACGAAATCCCGACGGGTGGGGATTCGGTGAGCAAGGCGGAGCTGTTGAACGAAACGGTAAAATTCTCCCAAGGAACGTTTTAAAAGCAACAAATGGAGACTCAGATTTCAGACTAGAAAACACGACATTGTAGCGCGGGGAAGACGAGACGTTTTCTCGTTGAGCGTGTGTATTTCTAAACGTGGAAAAGGACCATAAAGATATTTTCAACGAGTTACTGCTATTATCGTTCTTACTGTTACGAGAGGCGGAATCTTACAGCAGATGGTTTCAGGCAGACTCTAGCGCGGGGCCACAAGTCGCAGGATCCTTCTTCCATATCTCCTGGCCTGATCCTTTTCCCATCTCTGAGCCTCAGTCTCCTCCCCTGTGAAATGGACACAGTGATGGTGCCTCCCTCGTGGCCTGAGGACAGGTGCTCACACACACGAAGAGCCCCACCTGGGGAGCGCCAGGGAAGCGTAGCTCACATGCATGATGGGTCCACAGTGCTGCACGGATGGTGCAGTCTTGCATGATGGGTCCTCAGTGCTGCATGGATGGTGCACAGTCCTGCATGAAGGGTCCTTGGTGCTGCATGGATGGTGCACAGTCCTGCATGATGTGTCCTCAGTGCTGCATGGATGGTGCACGGTCCTGCATGAAGGGTCCTTGGTGCTGCACAGATGGTGCACGGTCCTGCATGAAGGGTCCTCGGTGCTGCACGGATGGTGCACAGTCCTGCATGAAGCATCCTTGGTGCTGCACGGATGGTGCACAGTCCTGCATGATGCATCCACAGTGCTGCATGGATGGTGCACAATCCTGCATGAAGGGTCCTCGGTGCTGCATGGATGGTGCACAGTCCTGCATGAAGGGTCCACAGTGCTGCACGGATG
>NC_045441.1:4801157-4805418 GCF_002776525.5 Piliocolobus tephrosceles | reverse complement strand
CAGTGCTGCATGGATGGTGCACAGTCCTGCATGAAGGGTCCTCAGTGCTGCATGGATGGTGCACAGTCCTGCATGAAGCGTCCTCAGTGCTGCATGAGTGGTGCATAGTCCTGCATGAAGGGTCCTCGGTGTGCACGGATGGTGCACAGTCCTGCAGGAAGGGTCCTCGGTGCTGCACGGATGGTGCACAGTCCTGCATGAAGAATCCACAGTGCTGCACAGATGGTGCACAGTCCTGCATGAAGGGTCCTCGGTGCTGTATGGATGGTGCACAGTCCTGCATGATGTATCCACCATGCTATATGAATGGTGCACAGTGTTCCATGTAAGGTCCATGCTCCCACATGGACGCCTTCCTCCCTCTGCTCGGGCTCCAGCACCCAGCTCTGAGCCACTGTGGCTTCTGCCTTGACCTCCTGTTCAGATACCCACCTTGTTCAGCCTAATAAGGTTAGCACTAAATTTTTAGGAAGAGAGTGAAAGTCAGAGAAAGCGGAAGAGGAGCCATTTTGACGTCTTACGTTAATTAACACCTGCAGAAAATGTGCACGTGTTTCTGCCACCACCCAAAGAGCTTGCAAGTGCCTCATCACCAATGTTGCATATTATCTTTTAAAACATTAGTAATAGTTTCTTTTTATATTTGCTTTATTTGATCTGTGACGACAGTCTTCACATTTGTCCTCTGGTGTCCTTGTTCATCTTTCAGTTGATACATTAACAATGATTTTCAAGAAACAATTATATAGAAAGGAAGTAGCCTATGAAAGATTTTTTATGACTTCCCTCATACTTGTTTTTATCCTTATTTTTGCTATTGTCTTAAATTGTAAATTTAATGTTAATTCAAATCTTTTTGTGCACTTTCTTGCACATTTTTCTTAAAATGTCTTTTTTGCCATACAGCCAAAGAACATTGTTCTGTTTTGTTTTATCTTCTTTTTTTATGGTTTTATTTTAAAATAAAATTTGCTTAGAATTGGTCATATTTTAAGGTGATATGAGAAGATCTAACTTATTGTACATATTTTATTTTCATCACATATCACTGATTGAATACATCTTTCTCTAGATATGTGATATGATTAGACTCTACTATATTATAATGCAAACACATACAATTATTTCATAAATTCCAATTCTTTCAGGAGTAATCTATGCTTTCCCCGATATAATTGATGATTGCAGTTGTGCCACATGTTTTCAGTGATCGTAGCTTCACACTATGTTTTAATATCAGACAGGGAATGCCCCTACTAATATTCTTCTCTTAAAATGGCTCGTGCTTCTTCAAGCTCAGTTGCTTCCCAGATAAGCTTTTGAATCCCATTAGGCTGTCTTAAGAGATCCAAGTATAATTTTGTTTTGACTCTAAAGTTCTTAAATAGGGGAGGATTAGTCTATTCGCTCATCAGTCTTTGTCTCCAGGGTGATGACCTGTCTCTACACAGGGAAATTTTCTTAACCTCAGTAAGACGGGACCTTTCTTCATACGGATCTCTGGTAAGTTCATGTGTGAGTTGATAGTATTAAGAACAGAAATAAGTTTGTCCATGTAACATTTTCTAATTACTGACTTTGTAGAGGAAGACTGTGTTCATTTTATGCATTCATGTTGTCATTGTTCTTACTGTGTATTTCCTGTTCCTGCTGTATTGCAGTGGCACCCCTGGGTGCATCACTGAAGGAGACGAGGCCAGCCCAGCCCGAGTGAGTGCACAAGGCAAGAGGCTGCCTTCGATGTAGCAGCCGGTAGCGCGTTGGGAGGGTCTCCTCTCAATCCCAGTTCGGAGGACTAGGGCTGACCAACTGTGTATGTTTGTGCTGGGCACGGTCCCAGCCATATTTCCAGCACTGCGCAGATTCACTGTGGTCGAAGGGCATGTCCCATCTCTCTGTCTAACCTTCTGGCTGTGTGGCCTTGTGGGAGGCATGCATGGATCTTTTCCAGCCACAGACACCACTCCCACTGCTCTTCTAGCCTGGCCCTGGGTCCTAGGAATTTTGCTCACAGCCAAGCATTAGCCAGGTGGCAAGTCTGGGATCCTTGGTCCAGGGTGAATGCAGCAGGATGGGAAAGGGCCTGGCCTGGCAGCCTCAGGAGAGAGTGGGCCTGGCCTGGCAGCCTCAGGAGGGAGCGGGCCTGGCTTGGCAGCCTCAGGAGAGAGCGGGCCTGGCCTGGCAGCCTCAGGAGAGAGCGGGCCTGGCCTGGCAGCCTCAGGAGAGAACTGACCCAGAAAACTTGCTGAGTGGCCTCTGAGGAGGGTATTCCGCAGAGGGCAGGGTCGTCCTCGGATGCCGCGCCCAGCCCTGACCCTCCCATGGCCCACCTGCTCTGTGTTCACTGGAAATTCCCCAGAATGCCTCCCTGTGAGGCTCACTCAGTTAAAATGGAACAAGTGAGTGTCACGCAGATGGAAGCCTGGCACAGACACCTCCCTTCATTGACCGTGCTTGGCCTGGGTGAGGACGGTGCTGGAAGCTCAGGGAAGGCAGAGCCCTGGACGACCATCCTTGCTCCTGTCTCAGGACACAGAGCCCTGGACTGTCGTAGTCTGTGGCCTCTCCTTGCACAGGAAACAGGCCATGCAGAGACCCTAGCAGGCCACTGCTCCTCCCTGGCCTGGGCTGCAAAGGACAGGGGGCCCTTGAGGATGGCATTCCTCCAAGCCCTCGGCCTTGGACCCCCAGGGAGCTGGCTCCCAGCACTTCTTGGCAAGTGCACCCCGTGGCCATGTGTGTTGGCTCCAGTTTTCTCTCCTGTCGTTCTTCACATCTGGTGGCCAGGAGCTCTTCCCTGAAGATCCGGACCTGCCCGTAGACCTGGGCTGGATCACAAAAAAAAGAGGAAGCTGGCGAAAACTGCAGTATGTCTTTTCCTCCAAGGACATTTTAAAAATACATGTGGGAAAAATCAGAGTTTCAAAAATGGCAAGTGTTACGAAATAAAGTGCACACGTCCTCGTTTCTGCACGAAACAGAAAGCACGCCGTTATTTTTAGCTCCCGGAGCTCCACTGGGAATAGGGTGGTAGCGTTGCCAATGTGTACACAGAAGGCTTCTTTTTTTATCAGCTGCTGAAGGCTCCAAGGAGGGGAGTGTGCGATGCTAAAGGGTGCAAACATTGAGCTAACAGAGCGAACGCTGCCAGCAAGCGGCGGAGAGGGGCGTCCCTGGAACGCCTCCGCGTCCCTGGCTGCCTCGCCGTCCCGCTCTCCCAGGCCCAGCTGCCTCGTGCGCAAGGTCAGGATGCTGATGGGAAGACCCTGGCTTCCTAGGGAGGATTTGACGAGGAGATGCACGAGAGGTGCTAGCACACTGCGTGCCGCACTCCACAAAGGCCTCTGTTATTATCATCTCGTTGCTCTCCTTAGCGTGGGTCTGCACATTCCAGAGTTTAATCGCTTGACTCATTTTTTAACTTCATATTCTAAGATAATTTTAGGCTTACAGAAAAGTTACAAAAGTGGTAAAAGTTACTTCTCCAGGGACCAACAGCCTGGGCGAGTCCCTCTTCCTTGTGCAAACTGGCCCCACACCTCCTGCCTCACACAAGACGTCAGGGAAGGGTGGTGGCTTTGGGGACTTCAGGGAGTGAACGCCGAGGGGGTCTGCAAGAGCTCCCAATGGCCAAGCTGGAGAAATTCTAGGAACAAAATAAACAATCGTAGCACAGATGCTCACACCCCGGCAAACCCATCTAAGTTTAATATACCCGAGGGATGTGGATGCAGCTGGAAACCATCGTTCTGAGCAAACTATTGCAAGGACAGAAAACCAAACATCGCATGTTCTCGCCCACAGGTGGGAACGAAGCAATGAGATCACTTGGACACAGGGTGGGAACATCACACACCGGGGCCTGTCGTGGGGGGGGGGGGGGGGCCCGGGGAAGGAGAGCATTGGGGATATACGTAATGTAAATGGCGAGTTAATGGGTGCAGCGCACCAACCTGGCACATGTATACATGTGTAACAAACCTGCAGGCCAGGCGTGGTGGCTCAAGTCTGTAATCCCAGCACTTTGGGAGGCCGAGACAGACGGATCACGAGGTCAGGAGATCGAGACCATCCTGGCTAACACGGTGAAACCCCGTCTCTACTAAAAAATACAAAAATCTAGCCGGGCGAGGTGGTGGGCGCCTGTAGTCCCAGCTACTTGGAGGCTGAGGCAGGAGAATGGTGTAAACCTGGGAGGCGTAGCTTGCAGTAAGCTGAGATCCGGCCACTGCACTCCAGCCCGGGTGACAGAGCGAGACTC
>NC_045441.1:4798836-4801057 GCF_002776525.5 Piliocolobus tephrosceles | reverse complement strand
AAAAAAAAAAAAAAAAAAAAAAAAAAAAAACAAAACTAGCCATGCGAGGTGGCGGGTGCCTGTAGTCCCAGCTACTTGGGAGGCTGAAGCAGGAGAATGGCGTGAATCCGGGAGGCGGAGCTTGCAGTGAGCTGAGATCCGGCCACTGCACTCCAGCCTGGGCGACAGAGCGAGACTCCGTCTCAAAAAAAAAAAAAAAAAAAAAACCTGCACGTTGTGCACACGCACCCTAGAACTTAAAGTATAATAATAATAATACAAAATACCCCAGGTCAAAATGCATTGAATGCACCTCATCTTCCAGGCATCATGGCTGAGTCCTCTCACCTCCGATGTGCTCACAGCATGGACACGAGGCTGCCGCTGGTAAAATCATCTCGCACAGCTCGTGGCTGCCTGAAGATGCTCACTCACTAGCTGCCAGCATTTCCTGGGGGGGTCCTGAGAGGGTCTGCAGCTGGCACACGAAGCGAACATAACGCCAAGGACAGAATTACACAAGGAACGTGCAAGAGTTCCACTAATTCACACACAACCAGCTTCACAGAACGAGCTCCAGGTGGCCGGCGGGAGGGACGCAGAGGCCAGCAGGTGGAAGCCAGTGTTTACAGCCACAGACAGACGCGCCCTCAGCACCTTCCCCTTTGTGCCAGCCTAGAGACGCTGCCTCAGCACACCGCTGGGGGAGGCTGCCGGTCTAACCAGCCTGGAGGTGACCCTCACCAGGCCCTGAAGCCACCACTGCATCAGGGGTCCAGCCTTCCTTCCAGTGCAGGGGCCGCACCCTGGCCAACTGCCGACTTGGGTGCAAGCGTCCTCTCCATGGCTACTCCTCGAGGTCCTCCTGGACATCCTGAGCTCCTCCGTGTGCATTTTCTGTTCTGTTCACAGGCTACTGCATGGCCCAGGAGGGAAGGGGCGGGGAGGGGAGGAGGAGAAGGGACTCTCCTTGCTCTCAAACTGCTGGACACTCGGCATCCGCCTCCTTCCTCAGCCAAAGGTAGGCCCTGGCCAAACGTTCCTGACTACTGCAGTTGCTGGTCACTTATTCCTGTCCCACTCAGTGGCTGCCACCCTCAGCCTCCTGTGGCCCAATGATCAGCTCACCTCCTGCACACACCGTGTGGGCAGCTCTCCAGGCCGCCCTCCCCACCACTTCCAGGAAGGGCCAGGACTCCCAGAAAACAGGTGTGTTTGGGAGCCACGCGGTCACTGTGCAAAGCAGCGTGGGCGCTTCTATTCTGAAGCATCCGCCGAGGCTTGGAACACGCCCGGCTGGCAGCCGTCTGCTCCACCGGCTCTGTTCTGGGGAAGGGCCTCTGGCAGAGGGAGTACGAGGCCTGTGGCTCTGACGGGAAGAACGAGGCTGTCTGACGGACCAGGGAGGAGGGTGGGAGGCTGTCGGGGGGCTTGCAGACCACGGTATTCATTTCTTACAGCCCCCCGACACGGTGGCAGCTTGAACACCACCCAGTTATGCACAGTTGGGGAGGGCTGGCTCAGCAGGGTCCTCTGCTCTCACAGGCCAAAGTCCAGGCGCCTGTGGACGGTGCTCTTGTCTGGGGTTGGAGGAAAGAAGGTGCTTCAGGCTCACGGGGGCTGGAGGACTCTCCCTGTGGCTGAAGGACAGAGGCCCCACTCCCCTGCGGGCCGTCAGCTCAAGGCTGGCTGCACCCCCTTCTCAAAGCCAGCAACTGCACCCTGAGCCCTCCTCTCACCGAGTCCTCTCTGCCGCCCTCTTCCGCCTGCAGCCAGAGGACGCTCTCTGCCCTCAGGGCTCCCCCAGAACCCAGGATAACCTCCCGAGTTTAAGGCCAACTGTCCAGGGAACAATGTGCTTCAGGGCGGCCTCTCACCACACTCAAGCTTCCGAGGGTGAGCGCAGGACATCCTTGGGGGCCTCTTAGAAATTCGGCCTCGGCCGGGCGCGGTGGCTCAAGCCTGTAATCCCAGCACTTTGGGAGGCCGAGACAGGCGGATCACGAGGTCAGGAGATTGAGACCATCCTGACTAACACGGTGAAACCTCGTCTCTACTAAAAATACAAAAAGTAGCCGGGCGATGTGGCGGGCGCCTGTAATCCCAGCTACTCGGGAGGCTGAGGCAGGAGAATGACGTAAATCCGGGAGGCGGAGCTTGCAGTGAGCTGAGATCCGGCCACTGCACTCCAGCCTGGGCGACAGAGCGAGACTTCGCCTCAAAAAAAAAAAAAAAAAAAAAA
>NC_045441.1:4795033-4798736 GCF_002776525.5 Piliocolobus tephrosceles | reverse complement strand
AAAAAAAAAAAAAAAAAAAAAAAAAGAAATTCGGCCTCCACAGCCAAGGTGAGAGTGGCCTTTCCTGACTGAGCTGGATGAGGACCTGCTGGAAGGACGGGCGCTGAGAGGAGTCTGAGCTGACACGTATTTTTGGAAGAAACCTCTGGCTGCTGTGTTGAGACTGGACTGGATATAGATACAGCTCATGTATGTCGTTCATTCACAGAGCACTTTCACCAAACACCCACGTTCCAGCATGGCTGAATGTGACCAGCTACCTCTGAACAGAACGGGGGGAGAGGATAGTTATAGCGTCATCGTTCTGTCTATCTATCTATCTATCCATCATCTATCATCTCTCATCTATCTATCTGTCTCTATCTATCATCTACCTATCTATCATCTATCTATTTATCTATCATCTGTCTGTCTATATCTATCTACCTATATATCATCTATCTGTCTCTGTCTCTATCTATCCATCATCTATCTGTCTGTCTCTATCTATCTACCTATCTATCCATCATCTATCATCTCTCATCTATCTGTCTCTATCTATCAATCTATCTATTTATCTATCATCTGTCTGTCTATATCTATCTATCTATATGATCTATCATCTATCATCTATCTGTCTCTATCTATCCATCATCTATCATCTATCTATATCTATCTATCATCTGTCATCTATCTATCTGTATCTATCATCCACCTGTCTCTATCTATCATCTATCATCTATCTGTCTCTATCATCTATCTGTCTCTATCATCTATCTAGCTGTCTCTATCTGTCTCTATCTATCATCTATCAATCATGTATCATCTGTCTCTATCATCTATCATCTATCTATCTGTATCTATCATCTACCTGTCTCTATCTATCATCTATCATCTATCTATCTCTATCATGTATCTGTCTCTATCATCTATCTGTCTCTATCATGTATCTGTCTCTATCATCTATCTCTCTATCATCTATCTGTCTCTATCATCTGTCTCTATCATCTATCTATCTCTATCATCTATCTGTCTCTATCATCTATCTAGCTATCTCTATCTGTCTCTATCTATCATCTATCAATCATCTATCATCTGTCTCTATCATCTATCATCTATCTATCTGTCTCTGTCCATCTATCATCTATCATCTATCTGTCTCTATCTAGCTATCATCTATCAATCATCTATCATCTATCTATCCATCATCTATCATCTATCTATCTGTCTCTATCATCTATCTGTCTCTATCTATCATCTATCAATCATCTATCATCTATCTGTCTGTCTCTGTCTGTCTATCTATCCATCTCCCGGTCTGTCTATCGATCCATCTGCCGGTCTGTCTATCTACCCATGTGCCTGTCTGTTTATAGACTGGAGGTGGGTGGGAGGGGCAGGGCAGCCATACAAAACAGGTCTACAGAAGTCACAGGTGACTGCGGCTCCACTGGACCGGTGACGGTGGAGGTAAGAAATGGTTGTGTCTAGAAAGACTTTTACGGCAGAGCTTCCCAAAAGCCCTCTCCATGCATCCCCCACTGCCACCATCTTTGACACCTAGCTTTTTCTTCCATAAGAGTCTAGCTTTCAAGCCTGTAATCCCAGCACTTTGGGATGCCAAGACGGGTGGATCACGAGGTCAGGAGATCGAGACCATCCTGGCAGACAAGGTAAAACCCCGTCTCTACTAAAAAATACAAAAAAACTAGCCGGGCGAGGTGGCGGGCGCCTGTAGTCCCAGCTACTCGGGAGGCTGAGGCAGGAGAATGGCGTGAACCCTGGAGGCGGAGCTTGCAGTGAGCCGAGATTGCGCCACTGCACTCCAGCCTGGGCAACAGAGCGAGACTCCCGTCTCAAAAAAAAAAAAAAAAAAAAAAGAGTCTAGCTTAACTGTAAACTTCAGGGTAATTCTGATTTACAATACAGCAAAATCCTCTAAGCAAAGATGCACAAAGACTTCAGCCTGAAATTGGTGTGAAAAGAGAACGTAAAGAGAACACGCGCAGTAAAGAATTTCAGCACATTTACTCTGTGCACACGTCTGCAGCCTCAGCTGCGCTTCTGACCTCAGGTCCAGCCACACATCCCGCCCCCGAGGGAAGGATTCAGACCTAGGGCCCTTTTTCTTGAGGAACTGGGCAGTAGGGGGAGCGGGGGGCTGGACAACAGAAGGAAGTCCAAGAAGCCAAATCTGCACAACAAAGACTGAGCCAGATGCTTGAAATCACTGAGGCCCCAGAAGGCACCGGAGTCCCAGCCGGAGTCGCCAGAAGTGGCTGAGGCCCCAGAGGAGTTGGGAGAAGAGAGACAAGGGCAGCTTCCACTCTGCTGGCAATGGAAATGGGGACGGAGATCCACAGACGGGGGACAGGAGAGAGAAACAATTTTAAGAAGTTTTGGGATGTGCCACAAATGTAATCCCCTTTGATATTTTCTTGAAAGACTGTAACAAGGGCTGGCAACGCTTTCGGATGCAGGTACTGTTTCTCGTCATGACTGGGCCAAGACAGGGAACCCAGAATGACAGGGGGCAGCCTACGGAAGCTCCAGTCAGAACGCCCGCCCGTTTATTCTTTCCGCCAACGGGGTGCGATGACACTGTTCATCGCTACTCGCTGATGGGAGAAAAAACGTCTTGTTTTAATTTGCATTTATTTGATGACTTGTGAGGCTGAACACTTTTCCCCGGTTGAGTGGTCACCTCCGTGTCCTCGTTTGCACCTCATCTGTTCAAATATTCTGTCCCTTTTGCTGCTGCTGAGGTGTTTTCCGATCCTCATTGAGGATATTCATGGCTGGGCATGGTGACTCATATCTGTAACCCCAGAACTTTGGGAGGCTGAGGCCTGAGCATTGCTTGAGCCCAGGAGTTCAAGACCAGCCTGGGCAACATAGTGAGATCCCATCTCTATAAATAAATAAATCAATAAATAAATAAATAAATAAATAAAATTAGCGGGGAGGGGGTGCATGCCTGTGGTCTCAGCTACTCAGGAGGCTAAGGTGGGAGGATTGCTTGCTAGATCAATCAAGCAATCCTCCCCTTCCCCTCCCTTCCCTTCTCCTTCCTTTCACCTTCCCCTTCCCCTCCCTCCCCTTCCCCTCCCTTCCCTTCCCTCCCTTCCCCTTTCCTTCCCCTCCCTTCCCTTCCCTGTCTTCTTTTCTCTCTCTTTTCTTCCTGGTGGTCCACATTTGCTCATTTATACTGTTCATTTCACAGAACACTTTCACAAAACACCCACATTCCAACATTCCTCAATGTTGCCTTTTATCTTGGAACACAACAAAAAGAGAAGACAGGAAGAATTTATATCTATAACCTCAAGGTTAAAACAGAGCACAGGCAAGCAAACAAAAGATATAGAGCAATGACCTGATGGGACTGTACAGTCAATGTTTACATAAAAAGGTTAAATCCTCTTATTTATTTATTTATCAAGATAGGGCCTCACTTTGTCACTCAGGCTGTAGTGCAGTGGTGTGATCCAGGCTCACAGCAAGGGAAGGGAGGGAGAGGAAAGAAGGGGAAGGGAGGGGAGGGAAGCGAAGGGAGGGAGGGGAAGGAAGGGGAAGGGAGGGAAGGGAGGAGAGGGAAGGGAAGGGAGGGAGGGGAAGGAAGGGGAGGGGAGGGGAGGGAAGGGAGGGGAGGGAAGGGGAGGGAAGGAAAGGGATGTAGTGGTGTGATCCAGGCTCACAGCAAGGGAAGGGAGGGAGGGGAAGG
>NC_045441.1:4774167-4794933 GCF_002776525.5 Piliocolobus tephrosceles | reverse complement strand
GGGGTGGACCCACTGCCTGGGGTGTGGGGGACGGCGGGGTGGACCCCTGTCCCAGCTCCCAGCCCAGCAGCCTGTTAGGAGCCTCGTACAGAGGCCCTTGACAATTCTGCTTTTCTTCTGGAAGGTTTGGGAAGTATTCGCATGATGAACTGTCCATCCTGGTGCCGCTACAGCAATGCTGCAGGTACAGCCCCTGCCGGAGCCGGCTCCAGCTCCACCCTCCTCCCCCGTACACAGGAGACAGAGGAGGCCACAGCCTTCCCCACCCCACCCCGGCCATCACACTGGGAGAGGAAAGGCCTTGAATGCAACCACAGCCTCGAATTCAACCCACACCCTCCCTCTGCTGCCTGGAGCGCAGACCTCACCTGCCCACCCCTACAGGCCCATCCAGCACGTGCCCTCTCAGGCCTCCACTCTGTGTCCATCCTGCCACCCCAGTTACAGAGAGAACTCGAGGCCAGGGCAGACTCTGACTGAGACACAGAGACCCTGCTCCCCCGCACGGCTGCCGGACTCTGCCATTGCCACTGCCACCTTCTACCGGGGTTCAGACCCCCTGTCCCCCCTTTCATGGCTGGGGACGCAGGCCTACAGGGCAAACGCTTTGTACTTCTCTAACGAGGCATCAAAGCACCCGTGTTGGGCAAATGTGCCGAGTTGGGGTCAGTCTCCTGGGTGAGCAGGCCGTCCTCCTCACTCTCCATCCTCCCGCTGGACCCCTCTGGGAAGTACGCTGGCCACCGCCCCCTGCCAGGGCACCCGCATCCCTCGTGCAGATGAGAGGCCACAGATCGCCCTGGAGCAGATCACACAGTCCAGTGACTGACGAGGCGTCAGATCGCAGGCCCCTCTGTCGCGGTCTCTCATCTCTGCTGTCTCTGTCTCTGTCTGTCTGTCTCAGTCTGCCTGACTCTGTGTCTCTTTCTGTCTGTCTCTCTGTCTCGGTCTCTCTCCCTTTCTCTCTGCCTGCTTTCTCTCTCTGTCTCTTTCTCTCTGTGTCTCTCTTTCTCTGTGTATGTCTCTTTCTCTCTGTCTCTGTCCCCCTCTTTCTCGCTCTGTCTCTTCCCACTCACTCTCTTGGTCTCCCTCTCACTGTCTCTCGCTGTCCCACGGCCAAGCCTCTCCCCTGTCCCGTGCCAGGCCTGACGCCTCTCTCCTCCCCAGGATCCGGAAGTCCACCTACCTGCGTCTGCAGCTCCTGGCCAAGGAGGAGTACAAGCTGAGCCTGCTGATGGCCGAGTCTCTGCGGGGGGACCAGGTGGCACCCGTGCTGTACCAGCCGCACCTGGAGGCCCTGGACCGGCGGCTCCGTGTCGTGCTGCAGGCCGTCCGGGACTGCGTGGAGAGGGACGGGCTCCTCAGCGTGGTGGAGGACGACCTGGACACTGAGCACAGAGCCGCCTCGGCGAGGTAGTGTCCACCGGCCGCCGCGCTGCCCGGGACGGAGCCAGAGGGGCCGGGCCTCCCAAAAAGCGCACGTGCCCGCGCCCGTCGTGAATTCAGTGAATTCAGAGGCAGGACGAGATCAGCGGAGTCGGGACCTGCTGCCTCGGGAGGCCAGGCTCCCCAGGTCTAGTAGGACACATTTTGTCAGTGTTCGACCAGAAAAGGTTGGGAAGGAAGCGCTGTCTGTGCTCACGGACAGAGGCGGCCGGCGCCCGAGGCATTCCATCCTTTCTGTAGGGAAAGGAGCCTTTATTTACTATTTTGTATTTATATATGATGAATAAGTATATTAACAGAAACGCGTACACAGACTCCGATCACCTACCAAACCAAACACGAGGGCCGCCCTCCCCGGTTCTGGGGGCCCCTCAAGGCCACGTTCAACCCTCAAGTGCTCTCACACTCGGGACCTGTTTCAAGTCAAAACTCTTTCTCCTTCCTGGGGCCTCGGCTCCTGGAGGGCTGGAGGGTCTCGTCTGAGGATGGAAGGAGGCTCTCGCTGACGTCTGGCCTGTGAGCTGGTGGACGGATGCCCACGTAGTTTTGGAGGACCTGATGACCAGGCGTCCTACGATTCCGTCCGCTGACCCACAGTGCCCATCTCGGACTTGGCTGCGGACAGTTGGTGCAAGTGTGTCCTGCGGGACTGGCTGTGCGCAGCTGTGGGTTGACCTTTGCAGAGTTTTGTGGAATCGTTTGCAATGTGATAAAAGTGCAATAAAGGTACAGCAGATGTGTGTCGGCCTCACGGGGCGGGTCCCTCACACCTTGGTGCGTGGCTGCCTGTCCACCCCCTCTCCAAAAAGCCAGTCCTGGAACCAGGCACGGCCGAGAGTCGGCATTCAAGGTGGCCTGGACCCAAGGCCTGCTGGAGCCGGAGGGGCTGCCTGCCAAGCCCTGCTGCAAACAGGCCAGGTGAGGCCCCGCCTCCAAGGCAGGTTGGTGGGTCCCGGACTGCTCTCAGAGGATGGGGCCGCCACCCAAAGCCACGGCGGCCCCGAGGGCGCCCCCTGTCGATAGCCCTGGCAAGGTGTAGCTCCTGGTGTTCCAGCAGGACTGGGCAGCCATGGCTGGGCACGGCGGGGCAGCTGCTTCGGGGCTGTGGCAAGCGAGGGGCGACATGAAGGGTGCCAGCTCCTTCCCACTGCAGGCCTCTGGTCTGGGAGCCCCTGGGAGGCCCCTGGGGAGACTCTGGGCTCCTTCCAACAAGCCCCAGGAAGGCCCAGCCCCGGAGGGAGCAAGGAGAGTTTGTGGGCCAAGGGCGCCGAGAGTCCCGGAGGTGAGAGTGTGGGAGTCACAGCTCCTGGGGGCAGGCCCCCCGCTCCTGAGCCGTTTCCTCACGGTCACTCCCGAGCTGCTTCTGCGCGGCCACTCCTCACCCTGTGGCAACTGTTCTCTGTGCTGCACGCCCACCAAGCCATCAAGGTCAATCGTTACTCGTCTCTGAAGCAAAACCTCAAGGTTGGTTTTATTTTTCTGGATTTACAGATGGAGAAACTAAGGCTCAGAGAGGGATGGTCTCTCAGTCCCCACATCAATTTAGGTTTCTGGAACAGTCCACCCAGTGCTTGAAACCCCGTGAGATGGGAAGAGGTACAGAGGCCCCACCTGGACCCCCAAGTGCCCCGGGGCTGAGTTGAGGGTAGGGCAGGCTCCCCCTACGGCCAGACTCGCAGAGGACTGCAGACTCCTCAAAGGAAACAAGCAGATGACGTGAGGAAGCCCTCCAGCGGGCTCCCCGGCCTCCCTGCCTCAGTGCAGGGCCCAGCCCTCCCTGGAGCTCGGCCTTCCTTCCATAGCCGTCTCACATGTCGCCTGGCCCCAGCTTCACAGCTGCACTTGCCACATACTCAGCTCTGGCCTCTCGCCGTTTTCTCCCAGCCAAGGGACTCAGCCGACCCTCGCCTCTTCTTCTCCCTGCCCTGAGGACCCCCAGAAGCTGAGAGGAGTGAGGTGGGGGCTGCAGAGATGGGGCTGGGCTCCCGGGTCAGAGTCTCCCCGGCTGGCACTGTGTGAGGGGCAGAGGCAGGAGCCACCATCCTGGCTGCCACCTGCCTAGGGTCACATGGCCCAG
Organism: Piliocolobus tephrosceles; assembly: GCF_002776525.5. Taxonomy (NCBI): domain Eukaryota; kingdom Metazoa; phylum Chordata; class Mammalia; order Primates; family Cercopithecidae; genus Piliocolobus; species Piliocolobus tephrosceles. The sequence continues at coordinate 4,791,410 of NC_045441.1, read as the reverse complement.
GAGCCCCAAGAAATCAGCTGTGGGGCCGGTCACTGTGGACCCCTCTTCTAAGAGTCTCTGCATACACTCACCTGTCCATTCCACAAAGTCCCTGACACCCATCGAAGCTGTGCCAGGCTGGGTGCAGCACGGCCTGAGAGACTCGACTCTATCCTCATCACCACCACCTTGCAGAGCAGTGGGAGAGGCACAGTAAATGCACTGATGGGTCACAAACAGGACCCTGCACACAGCAAGGAAGGCGGTGAGGGCAGAGGATAAGCCGGGCAGACACTGTGTATGGGGCAGCCAGGGAGGTGCTGTGGCCCCATCATTCAGAGGCTGGAGGTGGCCCCACCATGTCTCTGCTTGGGACTGAACCAAAAGAGGTGATTAAGTGGCATGAGGGTTTGGGTGGCCCCAGTCCAATCTGACGAGGGCCCTTATGAGGAGACCAGGACACACACAGAGGGATGGCCCCGTGAGGACAGGGAGAGGATGACGTCCATGAGCTATGGAGAGGCCTGGAGGAACCAGCCCTGCCACACGGTGACCTCAGACTCCAGCCTCCAGGACCGTCTGTGGTTGAAGCTGCCCCGTCCATGGTGCTGTTATGGCATCCTGAGTGGAGTCACGCAGACAGCCTCCAGGAGGGGCTTCAAGGGGCCTGAAAGAAGGGAGGCAGTGATGCCAGGAGCAGGGCCGGGGGTGTGGGTGGAGAAACGCAGCAGCCATGCCCACCCTGCCATGTGGGGCTGGCCCAGAAATGCCAATGTCGGGACCCACAGCCATGATAGAATTAAGTTAGTGTTTAAACAGACATGCCCCAGAGTCTGGACTGATAGAGGGGAGGGCTCCACGCAGAAGCAGCTGTCGCCATCATCTGGCCACCACCACCAGGGTAGCAACCACAGGGGAGGAAAAGTGTGCAGATTCCAGGGCCGGGGAGAGACCAGCAGGACCTGCTACGGGACTGGAGGCAGAGGAAGAGAAGGAGAAAGTGTGACCTCCAGGATCTGACCTCAGTCAGGGCATGGGGCACCCTTCACCGTGGGGTGTCAGAGGAAGACCCAGAGGGGCAGAGGAGAGGCGTGCGGAGTCCCCGCAGGCACCAGATGACAGCAGGGCTGGGTATAAAACGTGGTGCTGCCAGCACAGAGCCAGAACACTGAGGAGGGCGGCACGAGACCCATGACAGCTCATGCACAGCTGGAGTCTGGGTAAGTGGAGGGACAGCAAGGGTGGAGCTAATGGTCCAGACAGAGCAGACGGCCCTTGCTGTCCACTATGGAAAGACACACAAAAACCATCACACATGTGAGAGCCTTTGGCATGAGAGACACAAAACCACAGGGAAACACGTGGCGTGGAGACTGTGCTGAGAGCAGAGATGTGGAGACAGCAGAGATGAGGAGATAGCAGAGAGTGGACGAACGAGGAGGGCGTGGGGCGGCTGGGGACAGCATGAGGTCCAGGGAACAGGAGGGGCGCTCATGCACCAGCATGGGTGGAGAAATGAAACAGGATGAAGCCTCAACAGAAGGAACAGGAGATGAGACTGAGGAAGGTACCAGAGAGCAGCAAGGGAGACCAGTGACTGGAAAATGAGAAAAAAATCCACTGAGCCCCGGCAGCAGCCCCAGTGCTGACCAGCAGGGGGCACACGGCAGAGAAGAGGAAGTGAGGAAATGGAAAAAGAGGGTTGACCTGAGCTGAAGGACGTGAACTTCCATATGAAATAGTCCCAGGGCTGGGCATGGTGGCTCAGGCCTGTAATTCCAGCACTTTGGGAGGCTGAGGCAGGAGGATTCCTTGAGTTCAGGAGTTCGAGACCAGCCTGGGCAACCCAGTGAGACTCCCCCATCTGTACAAGAGACATAAAAATTAGCCAGACACAGTGGCTCACACCTGTAATCCCAGCTGCCCCAGAGGCTAAAGCAGAAGGATCACTTGAGTGCAGGAGGTCAAGGCTGCCGTGAGCTATGATTGCATCACTGCTCTCCAGCCTGGGCGACAGAGTGAGACTGTGTCTCAGAAAAAGAAAAAAGAAAAAACTAATAATTAAAAGTAAATAAATCATCCTGGTTTCTAACAGAATAAAAGGAAGGTCAGCAGAAAGGCCAGGACGGCCCGAAGGAACTTCAGTGCTCTGGCGTGGGAGGTTCCCAGGTGAGGAGAGCCTAGTTCCAGCTCTGGAACCGGAGCACCTCTACCTCCCCCATGGGAGGGCTAGGGCTGCGAGGTGGAGCCATCACTTCCGGACGCCGGGCGAACGGACCTCCCCGCAGAAGCACAGAGGTGAGGGCATGGAGTCACGTTCCACACACAGGATCTAGACACGGCTCGTGGCCCACACACTGGAAACCAGGATGTGCGTCAGGGAGGAGGAGGAATGGGGCACAGTAGGGTGGCAGAGCCCCCGGGTCGCTGACGAGAGGACCCCCGAGGGGAACATGGAGACAGGAGCAAGAGGACCCTGCAGAGAGGGGTGGGCACCCACCCAGAAAAACAAGCCAGGGGAAGAGGTGAGGATCCTGGTACAGCCGGGACGCCGTGGCTCAGCCATGAGTGCGGCCACAGACGCATCATAACAGGAGCACCCAACGTCATTTTTCCATAAAGAAGAAGGCGATATCACCGTATTGGGGAAGGGAGTGTTTGGGGAGATTTTGAGCTGTGACATAAGCCTGTTATTTGGAAACACGGAGGTAAATACAAAAATCAAACACACCTAGCAAAACAAAGAAGGTGATTTTCTCTGGGTCCTTGCCAGGAGCAGGAAGGGCAGGGCCTGCTGCGTTTCATGATTGCGGTGCCATTTCAGACTTTTTAAACACTATCCACTGGTGTGATGCTATTTCAGACTTTTTAAGCACTATTCACTGGTTTGATACAAGGTCAGAATGCAGTTTGACACCCACCAGCTGGGTCAGAGCTGATGGTCTCCCGGGCAGGGGTCAGCTCGGCCTCACGGCAGCCCCGGTGCATGCCCATAGTGAGGCCTGAGTTCATCTTACCTGCTTTGCTCCTCACAGTTACTCAGGGGTAGGAATCGTGGCCCTGTGTGCCCACGTCACAGCTGTGTAAACCGGGGCTCAGACAGTGGGACGACTTTCTGGAGCTCAATACGAACAGTGCCTGCGTGTGGACCCTGCCCTGACGGCCCTCCTCTTCCTACCTACCCGCAACACCCATGCCACACACAGAGCCACGCACCCGCAGAATCAGGTGGTACAGAGAGGGGACGGGGGCACGAGACCGAGGGCTGAGGAACAAAAGGAAGAAAAAGGGCTTTCAATTAAGTTCTTTCCCTTGGTGCGGGCTGCTTCCCACGGAGCACTAAGCTGCCGCTTTGTCCGCAAGTAGGACAGTGTCTTGCCAGAGGGGTCATCGAGAAGCGTGGGGGTTGAAATTCAAACATGATTTTTTACAAACCCAGGGGAAAATCTGGGATTTCACTCCATAGAATTGAGGGTCAGAAAGGGGGTGGCTCACAAGGGGGCTTCTGCCTGGCACTGGGATCCCCGCCCCTGAGCCGTTGGGGCCGCGCACCTGGCAGAGACCACGGGGCTGAAGGTGGGCACCACTCTTCTCTGAATTAAAGTAAATGAATGAAGAGATAAATAAATATATGAATGGGGGCTCGTGTGTGGCCCGGCCCTCGGGGGCCACAGGACAACACCTGAAGAATACGCTGCCGGGGAATGTGGGTGGTGGGCACAGCCCAGCCCGGATGCAGAAACCTGCTCTGAACACAGAGGACATTACCCACCCCAGCCCACAGGCCACAGCCCAGCCCGGCTGCCAAAGCCTGCTCTGGACACACAGAGGACCCCGCCCACCCCAGCCCATAGCCTAGTCTGGTTGCAGAAGCCTGCTCTGGACACAGAGGCCACTGCCTGGCCTGAGGCCACCTCACAGAAGGGCAGGGTTCTCGGCCTGCCCAGGGAGCTCCCTGGAGGCACCTGCACCATCCTCACCTGGGAGTGAGTTCCGTATGCAGATTCCCAGGCCAGGTCCCCAAGCCCAAATGCAGAGGTCAAGGGCAGAGGCCTTCAGCTGGCTACCCAGGGGGCCTGGACGCAGGGGCTCCCAGGCTGTCCTTTTGGGACTCACTGTTCAGTCCTTCCCCACCCCCTGGGGGGTCCTCCCCAGAGTAGCCCCTGACTGCACAGACACCCTCGGCACACCTGGCCTGCAGCCAGTCTGTTCCACAGAACCCCCACGCCACTGTCCCCCAGGAGGGCCTTCACCAGGGCAGATGACGAGAGAAGGCTCCAGAAGCCTCTGCCTGCCCAGGTGGGCCTGAGAGGGGCGAGGAAGATGGATCGGCCCAGACCAAGCCGCTGTCTGAGGAGCAGAGTTCCAGCTTCCGGTGTGTGGAGGATGCGGACATCTTCCGTGCACAGAGGGCTCTGCTGACCCTTTCAGTGGGCGGGGGGGAAGGTCGCCTGCATTTGGAAGAAGGGGTTTGTGGCTGGCAGCCTGCTGGGAGGGCGTCCTCCAGAAGGGGAGGCATTTGCTCCCGCCCTTGCAGCTTGTCCTGAAGTAGCCCCTGGGAAGAGTGGGAGATAAATTAGGAGAGCCCCAGAGCTGCTGCTGTGTGGGGTCTGGGCGTGACGGTGCCTGCTGGGCCCATATCAGCCATACCCCTAGCCCAGGGTGCCCAGGTCGGGGACCCAGCTAGGCTTCTGTAGGGGGCTCCGGCCAGCCAGCCCCTTCCCAGAGCGCCTGCCCCGCTCGTCTCTGTGGGTCCCAGGGCTCGGCCGTCCTGTGAGCTGGAGGGACCCGCAGGTCCGCAGGTGAATTCAGGCTCCCGGGACACCTGCTCATGTCTGGTCCGCGTGCTCCATCTAGAGGACAGCCGGGGAAAAGCAAGAACCAGCATCCGTGTGAGGGGCGGCCCCAGCTGAGAAGCAGGTGTCTTATCCTTAGCGCCCAGGGTCAGCGTGGCTCCACCGCCTCCCTCAGCCCAGCCCAGAGCCCAGACCGCGGGAAGCCTGTGCGTCGCCCACTCCCGCCTCCCCAAGACCCAGCTCAGTCCTGGCAACTCCATAACTTCCTGCCAGGTAACCGGGTTCTTCTCCAGTACGTCCATTCTGAATGAGCATTGGGCAAGTTCAGTACCCTGCACACCAACACACCTATGACACCCTGCCTTAAACATGGAACCAGAAGCCTGCAATTACCCTGGGGGGCAGCGGGAGCTGTTGCAGCCCCCCGGCCTTCCGGAGCCTCCGAAGCCCCCCGCATGCATGGAGCCTTGGGGCCTTGGCATGGCTGCCCACTGGAGCTCTGCCCCTGCCCAACCCCTTCACTTCATTAATTCCTATCCTGACATAGCTCAGATGTTTCATCTGGGAGGATGGGTCAGGTGCACACCACCACACCCAGCCAATTTTAAAATTTTTTATAGAGGTGGGGTCTTTCTATGTTGCCCAGGTTGGTTGTCTCAAACTCCTGGCTTCAAGTGATCCTCCTGCCTCAGCCTCCCCAAAATGCTGGGATTCCAGGCATGAGCCATCGTGTCCAACCCCGTTTTCTAAACAAAATCACATTCTGAGGTTCTGGGAGGACATGAATGTTGGGGGTACCCATTTAACTCACTACTGCCTTCCAATCCAGATGAATTTTATCTCTCGTTCATAGCTCAGTCCATTTTGTTTTCAAGCGTTCTGTGAGTCTTAATGAGGATAGCAAATGCCACTCCCCATTCAGAGTAAACCATCATCTCATTTAAAAAGACAGTGTGCATTAGATACAAAAACTCAAAGATGTTTAGATGTGAATGTGAATGTGGCAGAGACACAAATTAACTGCACATCGCAGCTGTCATTCAGGCCAGATTTCCCAAAGAAACACGCCCTGTCTAAACGTTAAGAAACATTTCTTAAAACTCATGGCTATAGTGACTTCCAGATTTGGGAGAAGTAAAAGGCCATGATTGGTGTCCCGCGTGGCACAGAAATCCTTATTTCTGAGGAAAAGCTGCACACCAGCCAGGGCGGCTGAAAACCCTGTCCTGAAGAACAAATCCAACTTTCCCATCAGCTGCGCCTCAAAGAATATGAACATAAATAGAGCCTCACTCCCTACATCCCAGGCCAAAGGCCGCAGCTCAAACCTGCATAGTCCTGAGTTCTGCCTGGCCCAGTGTTTATGCATTGGCCACATGTAGAGATTCTGAGATGAATGAGAGACACATCTGTGTGTCTATAAACTCAACACGTGTTTGCTGAGTGCCTGCTATGTTACAGGAAATGCCCATGATGCTGGGATGGAATGGGGAGCAAGACAGGCTCTGTCCTCGGAAGCCGCCATCCTGGGACCGCCAGCAGGTCGGGGCAAGTGCACGAAGGCCGTGGGCTTCGGACTTTATGGGCGACAACTGGGACCGCTGGAGGACATTCGGTAGTCTCTGGAGTGCACAAAACGGAGGTTCTCCTCCTGTCCCCTTTACACTTTCCTGGCCACTGGAGGACGGCTCAGCGGGCCCCGAATCCCTGCAGTCAGGGCAGGTCATTGACTTTGGTGTCTCGGCCTCAATTCATGAGACTGCTGAGTCCAAGACGTGACTCAAAGCTCTGCCCTTGCCCCTGGGCTCAGTCGCTTCCTCCCAAGGCTTAGGCTGCAGGGGGCTTCTCCATTCTCTGCCCTCCTTCCCTGTCCCCAGCTTGCTTCGCTGGTGGGAAAGGCAGGGAGGGGGCCGGGGCGCTGAGTAGAACCTTGAAGCTGCCTCCGTGGTCCGGTCCAGCAGTGCATGAAGACCCTCCTCTCATCTGGGGTCATCTTTTCCCCTGTCTGGTCCTGGAGGGGTTTAGGGACCCTCCTTTCTCCTGGAGTTATTAACTCCTCGGTCTGGTTCCGGAGGTTTCCAGAGACCCTCCTTTCTCCTGTGGTCATGTTCTAGCTCTTTGCACCTCTCCTCTGCTCAGGGGCTCACAGAGACCCCCTCCATTCCTGGTGGCCGCGGAAGCCCCGTCTTAACCCAGGGGGCCCAGAGCTCCCCCTTGGCCTCTCACTGCTGGCCACTGTCCTGGGCCTCTCCTGTCCTACCTCTCCTATACAGCATCCATGGGAAACCCTGGCCCAGCAGCTGCCCGGGGAGCCTGCGAGGGGCAGCCGTGGCAAAGCCACCCTCTCCTCGCCCACCTTTCTTTCTTTTTATTTACTTATTTATATATTTTTGGGACAGAGTCTTCCCCTGTTGTCCATGCTGGAGTCCAGTGGCACAATCTCGGCTCACTGCAACCTCCACCTCCCAGGTTCAAACAATTCTCCTGCCTCAGCCTCCCAAGTAGCTGGGATTACAGGCACCTGCCACCCCACCCGGATAATTTTTTGTATCTTTAATATAGATGGGGTTTCACCATGCTGGTCAGACTGGTCTCCAACTCCTGACCTCATGATCCACCCGCCTCAGCCTCCCAGAGTGCTGGGATTACAGGCATGAGCCACCACACCCGGCCTCGCCCACCTTTCTTAGCTGTAAGTCAGGGCTTCTGGGCCTGATCCCCACAAGGACCAGGGGTGAGCACGAGGACACCCACAGTGGTACCCGGGTCACTCGGATCCTCAAGGATATCTCTCAGACCTCCTGCCAGCTCCAGCTGGCCAAGGGGCCCAGAGTCATGGTCTGGTCTTCTAAACACCCTTTGTGAGTTCCTCATGGGGTGAGGCTGGGGCGTCTGCCTCCCAGGCACTCAAGAAGTTCCCATTGTGTAATTTGGGGCCTGTCAGAAGTTTCTGTAAGGAGGCAAGACCTCTGCCTTCCCCAAGGAGCTGGCAGAATGGACCAGTACATCTTCCCCCATCTCCAGCCTCCCCAACCCCAGCGGCCTCTCCTGCCCTCTGGCCCGAAGGCAGAACCTCCCACGGCCGCCCAGGCTGGCCGGCTGCCACTCTCATTCCCAGAGACCTGCGCCACAGTTCCTCAAGGTCTGCTCACCCCGGGCGAAATTCGTTCATTCTTTAATTCCCTTCAGTGAAAGTTTGAAAGTCTGCAAATTGAGTTTCCTGCTTAAAGAACAAAGAACAACAACAAAACACACACACACTAAGTTGGGGGTGTGTTTTAGATTAGAGGAGAACAAGTTGATGTAACAATCAGTGCAATATGTGATCTGTGAATACTTGAATCTAAAAATATATAATAACTTTCATAGGCAGAGGCAGGAGGATCGCTTGAGACCAGGAGTTGGAGACCAGCCTGGGCAACATAGCAAGACCCCCATCTCCTCAAAAAATTAGAAAATTAGCCATGCGTGGTGGTGTGCACCTGTGGTCCCAGCTACTGAGGAGGCTGAGGTGGGAGGAGCCCCTGAGCCTGGGAGTTGGAGGCTGCTGTGAGCTGTGATTGCACCACTGCACTCCAGCCTGCGGTGACCTCGTCCCAAAATATAAAAAAATAAAAATAAAAACAGCAGGATATTTCAAAGGACATCTTGGAAACAACTGGACAGATTTGCCTGTGGGCTATACGTCAGTGATATGATTGTGTTGACGTCCCATTTCCTGGGCTTGGCCCTGTGTCCAATGGAGGAGAGTGTGCTTGTCCTTGGGAAAGGCAGGCTGAGGTCTTCAGGATGAAATGTAACAGCATCTGCAACTCACTTTGAAATGTTTCAGCAAAAAATACTCACCAGGAGTTCAATAAGATGACTAAATTCAGCTCGGGGATGAAATTTCACCCACAGAGTATAATTAGAAAAAAAAAATACATTTTATGCAAACTACGTTCTTCTGTCAAGTAAGTGAGTCAAGATGTTCACGACTGGCAGATTTAGGAGCTGAAGCATTTGTGCGTGTTCACTGCACTGTTCTTTACGCTTTTTGGTGGGTATAAGAGAGTGTGCACCGTCCTCATGAATTGTCTGGAGGAAAAGATGTGTTCGCACAACTCAGGACCCTGTTTAGGGACAGGAGTCAGCTCCTGCCCTCCCATTCTCCTCTCCTCCCAGGCAGAGGCTGAGGATGTGGAGGAGGGGCCGTACCTCAGGCCCCTGCAGGGAGGAGCGGGGAGGGAGCACTCCAGAAATACTTCCCAAGTCCATGTTCCTGCATCCCAGATTTCCTCTCGCGGGGATGGCTGCTGGACCTCCCAAATTCCACCAAAGCTGATCCCGCACTCTTCCCCTACAAAAGGTTCTCCCCACGCAGCCTTCCCTTGTCATCAATAATAACGCCCCTGACTCGTCTCCTCCCCCAGCACCCCTCATGAGCTCAGCTCCACTTCTGGAGATGGAAGGACTGCACCGTCCCTCCCTCCACGCCCCCACCCTGCACATTCCCAGACACGGAAGTCGCCTCCTCGTTTTGAATCCCAGCGGCCTGCACAGTGACCCTCACAAGAGCGCCTCCTCAGCACGCAGTCCAAGGGATCTGTAAATGTGTGAGCAGATCACACCTCCTTCTGCTTCAGGCACCATCCCTGTCCCACACGAGGCGGAGTCCTCACAAAGGCCTTCGGGGTCCTCTGCAAGTGGCCTCAGTCCACTTGCTAAGATCATCCTGCATCTCTTCCTGTCACCGGTTCTCTTTTAGCCCCAGGCCCGGCTGCTTCTCGGTCAGTGGGCATTCCCCCACACAGCCCCTCTGCCCTGACGCCTCCCCCAGCCTCCCATGGCTGTTGTATCACCTCTTTTGGGTCTGTGCACAGATGCCATCTCACAGGTAGCCTACTGTGACCAGCCCATGACCATTCACACACCCATGCGTGCACACACACACCCAGGCACAGAGGGAGCCTACTGTGGCCAGCCCATGACCACACACACACCCATGCGTGCACACACACACCCAGGCACATACACCCTGGACCCCTGATCCTGTTATGTTTCTTTCCCTATAGTACTTTTCTCACCTAGATTATCATTTTAGTCACCTTTTGGTCAATAATTTTTCTCCTCCAATAGAACCTAAGCCCATGAAGATGAAGACAGGGCAGATTTTTTACTACCAGCATTGTTTGCTGGCATAGCCCAACCACATCGACCACATTGTAAGCTCTCGATAAAAAATAAAAATGACTCAACACGACAAAAAGAGCCACCATGTGGTCAGAAGGGACCAAACCACAGACCCACTCAGGTTGCGAGGCATTTCTCTCTCTGCTTTCAGGACTCGATGGCCTTTGACAACTTCGTGAGGATCTCCGAGTTCACCTTCCTTGGAATTCACTGAACTTCTTGGATGTGTAGAGTCATGTATTTCATCACATTTGTGACTTTTTGGTCATTATTTCTTCAGATGTCCTCTGTCCCTTCCTCACTCTCCTCTCCTTCTGGGTCTCCTATTATGCACAGTTAGTGGCTTGTGGGGCCCACAGGTGTCTCCAGCTTTGCTCATTTTTCTCTGTTCTTTTTTCTTTCTGATCCACAAACTGGATAATCTCAATTGACCTGTCTTCAAGTCGCTGATTCTCTTTTTCTGCCTGCTCAAATCTGCCATTGAACCTCTCTAGTGAAATTTTCATCTCGATAATTTTAGTTTTCATCTCTAAAAGTTCTGTTTGGGTAATTTTCATAATTTCTGTCTCTTTATTGAAATTCTCTATTCAAACATTATTCTCCTGGTTTTCTTTCTTTGCCCATGTTAAATCCAACTAAATATGGCCTGAGAAGGACTCTGTACTTCTATATTTGAGTCCTTGTGGACGAACTGCAACCTAGCTTAACAGGTAGACAAGATTGAAAACTTAACTTAGGACTCTGCACCTGTACCAATAGCTGAGTCTTGTCCAATCCCAGCAGCTATAGTTCAACCACTCATACACTGCTGAGTGTTCAAACTGTGTTCAAATAAAGCAAACACCGAGCTGTAACCAACCCAGCCATTCTGTACCTCACTTCTGATTTCTGTACATCACTTTCCTTTTTTGTCTATAAATCTTCTTCCACCACATGGTTGCACTGGAGTCTCTTTGAGTCTGCGGTGATTCTGGGTGCTGCCTGATTCATGAATCTTTCATTGTTCAATTAAACTCTTTAAATTTAATTCAGCTGAAGTTTTTTTTGTTTTGTTTTGTTTTGTTTTGTTTTGTTTTTTTAATCACCCACTGTTTCCTTTAGCTCCTGAACATACTTTAAATGTTGATTAAAGTCTTTGTCTAGTAAGGCACATCAAAGTCTCTGCTGCTTCAGAGAGAGGTTCAGTTGATCTTTTTTTTTTTTTTTTTCCGCTTTACCATCTATGGGCCATATTTTCTTGTTTCTTTGCATGCCTTGTAATTTTTTGCTGAAAAGTAGACATTTGGAATATTATAATGTAGCAGCTATGAAAATTTCCTCTCTCTCCAGATTTGGAGTAGGGAACTCCAAAATCCATCTGTTCACAAAAGCAATGAATAAACTGACAAAAACAATCAGAACCAAGTCCTTGCTGCTTATTTAGGTTTTTTATTTTTAGTTTATTTTGTTGCTGCTTATTTTTAGTATGTGTCTATTTATTTAGTAACTTTTCTGAGCTAATTTTATGAAGTCTGTGTTCTATGCTGTATGTGGTCAGTGAAGTTTCTGTTCTGTGAGTTCAGTCTCAGCTAATGATTCTACAGAGTGAAGACTAAGCTCTGGCTTTTTCTTATCTTGCCCATATTTCTATCTAAGGGGTCTGAGGAGTCATGCCCTAGGAACCATAAATTCTCATCAGATGGGTTTTATTTAACCTTGTGTATTGTGACTTACTTTCCAATCTGTCTCTGGCATAACATTACGTGACAAAGAAGAAAACAAAAATAGTTTTCCCGAAGACATGTTTCTTTGCCATATTCTGAAATGGCCCTGCAAAGCCATCCCTTGTGGGGAAAAACTTGCATCTGTAAAGAATCTCTAGTAACATAGCTAGATCTTTTTCTTCCAGGTCCTCCCAATCCTGAAGGGATTAACTGAGAGTCTAGCACCTTGTAAAGCTCTGAATAGGAAGCATTTGTCATTGATTGTCTCTAAGGGCAGCCATTATGAGACTCCAAAAGAACCATGGTCTCCAAAATCTTTTATCTTAACCCGAATATTTCGTTTCTATTGATCCCAGGTCTTTAGACAGTCTCAACCAACGGTCAACCAGAAAATGTTTACATTTACCTATAGCCTGGAAGCCCCAGAGGTCCGCCTTTGAATTGTCCTGCCTTTCTGGCCAAACCAATGTATTTCTTAAATGTATTTGATTGGTGTCTCCTGCCTCCCTGAAATGTATAAAACCAAGTGTTAGGGAATCTCTGGGGTTTCAGTTTTCTTCCCAGAAACCCCTGTGGCTGGTGGCACCTTTGCTGAGGTCTTGTCCTGCATCCAAGAAGAATGAGGTATGCAGACAAGTGGAGGGTGAACAAAATGAAGAGGAGGTTTACTGAGTGTTACATCAGCTCAGAGGAGACCCTCAGTGGGTAGCTCCTGTCCGTAGGTGGGTCATCCCCTCAAGTGCTCAGCTTTCATCAGAGACGAGGCCCTGGAGACGGTAGCTCCTATCTGTAGGTAGGTCATCCACTGACTGCTCAGTTCTCAGCAGAGAGGAGGCCCTGGGGTAGTTTCTTTCTGCAACTGTTCACCCTGATGTCTGCAGCTCTCAGTGGAGAAGAGGCCCTGGAGAGGCTGGCTCCTCTCTGCCAGCAGATCATCTCTGTAGCTCTCAGCAGAGGGAGTAGCTCCTCTCTGCATCTGGTTGTTGCACAGTCTCTCTGCCCTCTTTGTCCTCTGGTCATTCTCTGCCCTGCTCTGGCTGAACCCGGGGCTTTTATGAACCTCAGAGGGGAGGGAGTGTATGCTGATTGGTCTATGAGTGGCCATGGGTGGGCCTAGAAGAAGCACTGCAGTCCGGGGGACACAGTCCAGCATCCAGCCTTCAGGATCTTCCTGGCTGAAGGTGGGGCCTTACTGGGGACTTGCCCCTTCCACCCAGGAATCAATCTGCCTCCTGCTGTGGCAGATTGTGGCCCCTGGGGCTCAGACTCAACCCCACTGTGAGATCAGAACAGGCACCCGGAGCAGAGAGAGGCCAGGCAGTGGAATCTGATCCTGGAGCCTGCAGGGACCATAACTGCAGACCTGGGCCTCCCACTCTACAGAGCAGGTAAGAGCCAGGGACAAGCAGGTCCTGCCACTTCTGAGCAGGTGGGGCAAGAGCTCCCTAGGTGCAGCTGTGGCCACCCTCCAAGGCAGAGGACTCGGGCATCTCTGCATCCTGCACCCTCAGGAGCCCAAGAGGCTCCCTCCCTCCCACTGCACCCAGGCAGGCAGGTCCTGACTGCTCCTGGCCCTTCCAAGAGGACAGGGAGGCTCAGCCCACAGCTGTAGTTTAGATGGGTATAGCCCCACCCAGGAGGGCAGCGCTCCCACTAGCTACATGGGGCGTGCAGCCCAGCCGTGCCTCCCTGCTGCAGCCGGTGTGATGGAGGAGCCCACCGGGCATGCAGCCCAGCCGTGCCTCCCTGCTGCAGCCAGTGTGATGAAGGAGCCATTCACCTTGGGTACGTGATCACCTTGGGTACATGTTCTCGGGACCTCCAGAGGGCTGTGTCATGGGCCACGGTCACTCGTATTTGGTTCAGAATAAATGTCTTCAAATATTTTACAGAGGTTTCTGTAAAATTTCATTGACAAGAGGTTTCCTTAAACACTTGAAACATAGCACACACGGGCAAAATACCTCCCAGTCTTTGAAGGAGGGGGGGCTCTGTGTGTGTTCAGGGGCACGCCTTCAACATTGAGGCAATTTTCAACTCAGCCTTAGCCTTCATTTCCTGCTTGCACAGAAGCTGAAGGTCAGCCAGAGGTGAGCACGCAGAGCCTTCTTAGGCCTTTTCTACGTTTGTACACACTCCTGGGTATGCGCCTGGACTTCTAGATTCCAAAGAATATGCAGAAACCCTCAAAATCAGTATCTTCCAAAGCATCTCAGTCTCCAGTCTTTCCTCCCAAGCTTTATGGTTCATCTATTGTTTGCCCCAACTGTTATCCCTGGCCCCAGGCAGCAGTGACTAATACACCTGACTTTAAATATTTCAACAAATGCCTACAGGGAGATACCTAAGAGCTCCAAGTTACGTGAAAGAAAGGCAAGCCCTTTGAGCCTGTCCATCCGGGGGCCACAATTGTCAGGGGCATTTGAGCCAGAGCAACTCCATCTTGAACAGGAGCTGGTTAAAATGAGGCTGAGACCTACTGGGCTGCATTCCTAGATGGTTAAGGCATCCTAAGTCACAGGATGAGATGGGAGGTGGGCACAAGACACAGGTCATAAAGACTTTGGTGATAAAACAGGTTGCAGTGAAGGAGCCGGCCAAAACCCACCAAAACCAAGATGGCGACGAGAGTGACCTCTGGTCATCCTCACGGCTACACTCCCACCAGCGCCATGACAGTTTACGAACGCCGTGGCAATGTCAGGAAGTTGTTCTAAAGAGTCTAAAATGGGGAGGCATGAATAATCCACCCCTTGTTCAGCATACCATCAAGAAATAACCATAAAAATGGGCAACCAGCGGCCCTCAGGGCTGCTCTGTCTATGGAGTAGACACGATTTTCTTAATCAACTTTACTTTCCTAATCAACTTGCTTTCAGTTTACTCTATGGGCCTGCCCTGAATTTTTTCTCGCATGAGATCCAAGAACCTTCTGTGGGGGTCTGGATCGGGGACCCCTCTCCTGCCACACAGCCACACGCTAAGGTCTGTCCCCTCCTCTGCCAGTGCCAGACTCCTGTGCTAGGAATGTGTGCTGTTATCTTCGAGGCCTCAAGCTGGTGAGTGGCGGATGGGTCCAGGGTAAGTGAAAAGGCCACAAAGCTTCCTTACTGAGATTCCTGATGATCACTTCCCTGGTGACTGCAAGCTTTGATTAGTGTGCAGAGTTCCAAGAAACTTGGTTCTGATCGTTTCTGCTGGTTTGTTCACTGCTTTTGTAGACAGATGGATCCGGGGTTCCCTACTCCAGCTTCTTCACTGATGTCTCCGTGGTTGGGTTTGGAAAGTTCTTTATGTGTTCTAGGTACAAGTCCCTTATCAGATATGTGCTCACAAAGACTTTCTCCCTGTTTGTGGTTTGTCTTTTCCTTCTTTTCACAGTGTCTTTTGAAAGCAGAAGTTTTAAATTTTAACAAAATCCAATTTATCAATGAATCATTTTATGGGTGGTGTTCCTTCTCCTACCCCACTGCCCAAATTCTGTTATTTTATTTTATGTGTTGTGATTTTCTTTTCACCCCCAAATTAGATATTTGATTCATTCACTGGTTCTCTGGATTTTAAGAAGTATTAGTTTTTGCTCTGGCCTTTTTTTTCTTCCTTTCTGTTTTTCTAAAGATTGGTATTTGAATTATAAATAAAAACATGTGTATATGCATGTGCACTTATGTTAGTTTGATGTTTAATTAATTCAATATAATATTTTTATTTAATAATGAAAACATTTAAGAATCTTGATTGACCTTTGCTACACTTAGAATATTCATTAAAAAGCCTAAAATTACATCTTAATTAGCTCCTTAATCCAACAGTTGTTTAGCCAAGGGCTTCTTAATTTCTAGTGGATGAGGCATTTTCACATCAACTCTACTCTGATTGCACTCTACTTTTAAGAGGTAGAATGCGTGATGTTTGCATTTGAGACAACTGAGGTTTGCTTGGTTTTGGTCTTTTGGGTTATTTTAGCCTAGTACATCATTTAATATTATATAAGAAATGTGCTATTTATAGGTGACAAAGTTTTCTGTATACTTATTTATTCAAATGTTTTAATTATTCAAATAGTTCAACAATAGAGCCTACTTGTCTTAATTTAGTGCATCCCTGAAAGACTGAGAAAGACATTAAGCTTTCTTCACCATAAGTGCCTTCTGTTGATGTCTCCCTTTATTTCTAATCATTTTTGCTTTATATTTTTGAGAACTAAGTAATTCAGAAAAAGTATGTGATGTTTTCACTGAAGAGTATCCATTTTATGAATATAAAATGACTCCTTTAATATTTTTACTTTAATTTTATACTGATGTTAAGATCAGCACTTTGATTTTTCTTTATTTACATTTGCCTGGTAACCTTTCAGTCATTCTTTTGTATATGTGTATAACTTTTATCTTCCTATTTTCATGAGGAATCTAAAACACTTACATTTATTATCAAAACTGAGAGATTTGGCTTTATATATATATATTGCTTTATAGTTTCAGATTTTGTGTTTCTTTGTAGTTTTGTTTCTTTTTGTCTCTTTGCTTTACATAATAATTTCCATTTGCACTTATTTCCTGTACCAATTTGACAGGTAGCAATTCAGTTCTTCTATAGCTGTTGCTGTTGAATTTGTTCATTGCGTCCTGACACAGTCCCGCCATTGTCAGAGTCAAGAACAGGCCCTCACCGAAGCCCACACACCTTCTCCTCCAAATTCAGGATTGGAGCAATGGAATAAAGGAAATCTTCAAAAGCCAAACCATTGTGGAAGCCTCTTCCTTGTGAGACACAGGACGAGAATGCTCCCTTTCCCTCCTAAGGCAGGAGAACGTCCAGGGCCCTTGTCAGTTCTGAGCTGCCCAGAAGTGGGGCCTGGGTGGACATCCACTCACACCCCGGGATGAGCCAGGAGGGCGGGGGTGGTCCCGCTTTGAAGAACTTGGGATCCAGGATCACAAAGACCAGCCAGCAAGGCCTCAAGTCCTAACCCCTCCTACGTGCTCTGCAAACTTGGGCAAATTATTTCACTGCTCATGCCTCAGTTTCCCCAATATAAGATGGGATGACAATAGTTCCTCCTCATGGAGTTGCTGCAAAAATTAGATGAGATTGTGTCAGAAACGCCAGCAATTGTTATAATTTCTTGTTATTACTATATGCAAAGAGCTGGGGGGTCTTGGTGAGGATCTAGAAAATGGGCAGGGGTATGTTCCTGGGGGTGCATCAGGCAGGGTTTTCAAGACGGCCCCAATGACATCCATGGAACATGTCTGGCAACTTTATTTGCTCAGCCTTCCCCCTTCCCCACCGCCCAAAATGGCCAATTCCTGTGGGATCCAGCACCACTCATTAAATATTGGAAGATTTTCCTCGGAGGAGGTGGAAATGCCGCTCACGTGACTTCCATTTGACATTGTACTGGTGCTCTAGCTATCCACTGCTGTGCTAGACCACCCCGCAAATCTAGTCCACTCCTGTGCTAAACCACCCCGCAAACCTAGTCCACTGTTGTGCTAGACCACCCCGCAAACCTAGTCCACTCCTGTGCTAAACCATCCCGCAAACCTAGTCCACTGCTGTGCTAATCCACCCCGAAAACCTAGTCCAC
>NC_045441.1:4718326-4774157 GCF_002776525.5 Piliocolobus tephrosceles | reverse complement strand
GCTAATCCACCCCGAAAACCTAGTCCACTGCTGTGCTAATCCACCCCACAAACCTAGTCCACTGCTGTGCCAAACCACCCCGCAAACCTAGACAACTGCTGTGCTAAACCACCTAGTCCGCTGCTGTGCTAAACCATCCCACACACCTAGTCCACTGCTGTGCTAATCCACCCTGCAAACCTAGTCCACTGCTGTGCTAGACCACCCCGCAAACCTAGTCCACTGCTGTGCTAGACCACAGCAAACCTAGTGACTCAAGTCTAGAGCCATTGTCTATTTGCCTCTGAAACTACAGCTTGGGGCAGGCCCTCACCGAAGCCCACACACCTTCTCCTCCAAATTCATATTTTTGAGAACTCCTGGCTGGGGCCAGGAGGGAAGGTGCATTTCTCCGTGGATGGCATCAGTTGGGACAGTGGAACTGGTTGTGTACCCAGCTAGTGAGCATCTATGGCTGGGAGCTCAGCAGGAACGTCAGGGAGGCCCCGTTCCTCACGGACGTCATGTCTTCTGTAACTCTCTGGTAATACTAAATCCGCTTGTTGGTAAATTCTCTTCTGTGTGTTTTGTTCATCCTGTGACAGCCAGAGTCAGTTCCTCTCATGTTGAAATTGCTGCCTTTCTTCCTGGACACCACATCCCTCAAATATTTGATGTTCTCAATGGAACAGAAAGGAGAACCCAGAAATAAAGCCACATCCCTACAGCCATCTGATCTTGACGAAGTCGACAAAAAATAAGCAATGGGAAAAGGACTCCCTATTCAATAAATGGTGCTGGGATTGCTGGCTAGCTGTACACAGAAGATTGAAGCTATACCCCTACCTTTCATCATATATGAAACTTAAGGCTGATTAAGGATTTCAGTGTGGGACCTCAAACTATAAGAATTCTAGAAGGAAACTTGGGTGGGACCCCATTAAACTAACGGGCTTCCACACAGCAAAAGAGACTATCAACAGAGTAATCAGACGACCTAGAGAATGGGAGAAAATATTCACAAACTAGGCATCCAGCAAGGGTCTAATATCTAGAGTCTATAAGGAACGTAAACAATTCAACAAGCAAAAAACAGCCCCGTTAAAAAGTGAGCAAGAGACTCAAAGACTTCTCAAAAGAAGATATACAAGAAACCAACAAGCATATGAAAAAATGCTCAATATCCCTCCTCATTAGAAATGCAAAATCACAATGAAAGGCCATCTCACACCAGCCAGAACGGTTATTATTAAAAAGTCAAAAAACAACAGATGCTGGTCATGCTGTGGAGAAAAGAGGACATTGAAACACTGTTGGTGGGAATGTAAATTACTTTAGCCACTGTGGAAAGCAGTTTGACGATTTCTCAAAGAACGTAATACAGAGCTACCTTCCAACCCACAATCCTATTACTGGGTATACACCGAAAAGAAAATAAATCCTTCTACCACAAAGACACATGCACTCATGTGTTCACCTCAGCACTATTCACAAGAGCAAAGACACAGAATCCACCTAGGTGTCCATTGATGGTGAACTGGATGAAGAAAACGTGTGTGTACACCATGGAATAAGACACAGTCATATTCATAAAAAAGAATGAAATCATGTCCTCTGCAGCAACATGGATGGAGCTGTCGGCTGTTACTTTAAGTAAATTAACACAGGAACAGGCACTTTGGGAGACCAAGGCTGGTGGATCATGAGGTCAAGAGATCAAGACCATCCTGGCTAACACGGTGAAATCGCATCTCTACTAAAAATACAAAAAATTATCCAGGCTTGGTGGCGGGCACCAGTAGTCCCAGCTATTCGGGAGGCTGAGGCAGGAGAATGGCGTGAACCCGGGAGGCGGAGCTTGCAGTGAGCTGAGATCCAGCCACTGCACTCCAGCCTGGGCGACAGAGCGAGACTCCATCTCAAAGAAAAAAAAAGAAAAAGAAAAACAGGAACAGAAAAATAAATACCACGTATTCTCTCTAATATGCAGGAGCTAAGCATCAGGCACTAGTGGACGTAAAGATGGAAACAGTGGACACTGGGGACTCCCAGGGCAGGGAACAAGGGGGTGAGGGTTGAGTGTGCATTTAAATATGCTTACTGTATAGTCAAGGATCCTGGAAGAGTAAATGTTTTTAACTTTTTCCATTCTTTCTAAAGACTCAGTAAGGCGAGGCACTTGGCAGCAGATGCTGACTCCGACGCCTGGACCCTCCAGCCAGAGCGACTCCACGCACGTTCCTCTCCCAGAACTGCCTGAGAGAAGTGCTCGGCTATTTAGGTCCAGAGAACATTTGCTTTAGACTGAGGCAAGGCTCTGTAAATACTTTCTCTCTCTGGAAGCTTGGATAGACGGATTGTGCTCCCTGAGCCGACAGCCGTGTCACCCTCTCAAAGGGGCAGTCACACTACCAGCGTCATTAATATATAATATGTGATCTATGGATTACATCATTAACACATACACCAAGGTGAGGTCGACATCCCCTAATCAAATTACACAATCTCCAGGCTCAGCAGCCCTGTAGAAGTGATCTTTAAACGTGCGTCCTCATATCCGTGTGGCAGAAATGAGGAGGAACTGTGAATGAATACACCAGGCTCACCGAATTTACGTCCTCTGGCAGATCAGGGAAAATGTTAGGAGAATCATTAGGAAAGCAGTCAGCTTTGCTGGGGAGCCTGTTCCTGCTTCTTCTTTTTTTTTTTTTTTTTTGTCCTTCTCTGAACTAGATGGCTCCTAGGGAAGCATGAATTCTTTCTTTTTTTCTTTCTTTCTTTCCTTTTTTCTTCCGCCTTTCCTTCCTTCCTTCTTTCCGCCCTTCCTTCCTTCCTTCCTTTTCTTTTCTCTCTCTCTCTCCTTCCTTCCTTCCTTTTTTTTTTTTTTTTTGAGATGGAGTCTTGCTCTGTCACCCAAGCTGGAGTACAGTGGCCGGGTCTCAGTTCACTGCAAGCTCCGCCTCCTGGGTTCACGCCATTCTCCTGCCTCAGCCTCCCGAGTAGCTGGGACTACAGGCGCCCGCCACCTTGCCCGGCTAGTTTTTTTGTATTTTTTAGTAGAGACAGGGTTTCACCATGTTAGCCAGGATGGTCTTGATCTCCTGACCTCGTGATCCGCCCGTCTCAGCCTCCCAAAGTGCTGGGATTACAGGCTTGAGCCACCGCGCCCGGCCCTTCCTTCCTTTCTTTTTGAGACAGAGTTTCCCTCTTGTCAGCCAGGCTGGAGTGCAGTGGCGTGATCTCAGTTCACTGCAACCTCTGCTTCCCGGGTTCAAGTGATTCTCCTGCCTCAGCCTCCTAAGTAGTTGGGATTACAGGTGCCGACCACCACACCCAGCTAATTTTGTATTTTTAGTAGAGACGGGATTTCACCATGTTAGCCAGGCTGGTCTCGAACTCCTGACCTCAAGTGATCCGCCCGCCTCGGCCTCCCAAAGTGCTGGGATAACAGGCGTGAGCCACCGTGCCCAACAGAATTTTCTAAAATAAAATAAAACATCAGTTCCCAGAAAACCGTTGCTCACTTTGAATTATGTGGTTTCAGCATTTCAGCTGATTACAGCTATACTTGCACATCTCAAAATTCTCCAAAGAAACAAGTCTAATGCCAGCGCTTTTTATAAATGTGTGCTCATGGCTGCCTTTTCTTCAGCAGGAGGGAAACCTCACCAAGCGATTGCAATGATATTCTGCCCCTTGCAGATCAGGGCCACCACCTCCCAGCCCGGCTCACCCAAGCCTTGAGTTTACTCTGCCTGCCTGAGTTGGAGTTCGCCCTCCCTCCCTTCTGGGGCAAGTGGAGGGGATGCCAGCCGTTGTGCTGTTTCCCGAATACCTACTGTGGGCTACGTAGTGTGAGACACTTCACGCTGGAGTCAGACAACCCGGCTGAGACACCTGGTTAATAATTACACAGGTCTGATTTACCCACGTAATTAGACCCGTCACAGAGATGAGGATGCTGAGGCTTGGGAACCTGGTGGTGTGGGGGTCGCCGTGGGCCACCTCGCAAGCAGTCGGCGTTGTGTGGTCTCTGCGAGGCCCCTTTGCTCTGAGGCTTGGGAGCACGATGGTGTGGGGGTCCTCGTGGACCAGCTTGTGAGTGCTCTGCATTGTGTGGTCTCTGCGAGGCCCCTTTGCTCTGAGGCTCGGGAGCACGATGGTGTGGGGGTCCTCGTGGACCACCTTGTGAGCGCTCTGCATTGTGTGGTCTCTGCGACGCCCCTTTGCTCTGCACGCAGCTGGCCCCGGAGAGGAGCCCTGGAAGGGAAGGCGGGCAAGGCCCCGGGTTCCCTCTAGGGTGCTGGCTCCTTCAGAACCAGGGAACAGGCCAGCACACATCCTGGTTCTGCAGCCCGGTCCCAGCGTGGGGACAGAAAGGGGCAGGGACTCTCCTTGCCTTTCTGTGGGCCAAAGCATGCTTAGTGGGGTCTCCAGGCAGGTCTCCAAATACGTCCGGGTGATGAAGCAGTCAGGGGAAATTCCTCCTGGACTTCGGCCTTATTTCATTTTCTTCCCCACCCCTGGGGCTGTGGCCGGGATTTATTGTGTTTATTTTGTGAAGTGCAGCTTTTACGATCTGGGGTCCGCTGAGGGGGGCTCAGACGTGACCCTAAGCTGGGCCAGGTCACACTGTGCCGCTCACTTTGCTCTGCCCACATGTGCGGCCCAGGAGGAGCGCCCGGAGTCACGGGCCTGGAAAGCAATGATGCCACTCACCATCTACAAGAGTCTCTTTCCCTGGGAGAGGATAAGGCCCCTCCCCTAAAAATTCTTAAAAGAAACGAGTCTAACGCTGGCAATTTTTATAAATGTGTACTCATGGTTCTTTCTTTAGCAGGAGAGAAACTCCCCCAGTTTATTTCATTGTGGCCGACATGGTTGTTTTGGGGCGCCCAGACTCTGTTCCCTCTTTCTGTTAACAGACCCCTGACTCTTACATGGGGCCACCCCCTTCCCGCCTCAGTCCTCGGGGTCTGGGTAGGGTTGACCTCCCTTTCGGGCACCAGCCTGGCATTTCCAGAGGGAGGACCCTAACCTCCTGGCGGAAGTGACTGACCGAGGAGCGAGGGTGACTCTCCCAGGCCAGCGAGAGGTGAGGGCACTTACTGGGCCAGCGGGAAAGCCATTCTCAGCAGAAGGACCTCATGTGAAATGCTGGTGGCAGGTGAAGGGGGTTTACCAGCCCCATTTCGAGGGCAGAGTTGATGTCGCAGGCTGTGTTCTTTCTTTTTCTTTTTCTTTTTTTTTTTTTTTGAGATGGAGTCTTGCTCATCGCCCAGGCTGGAGTATGGCACAATCTCGGCTCACTGCAAGCTCCTCCTCCCAGGTTCATGCCATTCTCCTGCCTCAGCCTCCCGAGTAGCTGGGACTACAGGCGCCCGCCACCACGCTCGGCTAATTTTTTGTATTTTTAGTAGAGACGGGGTTTCACTGTGTTAGCCAGGATGGTCTCGATCTCCTGACCTCGTGATCCGCTCCCTCGGCCTCCCAAAGTGCTGGGATTACAGGCCTGAGCCACTACGTCCGGCCAGGCTGTGCTCATTCTTTAGCGGCTCTTGACACCAAAATGCAGGGTTCTGTAGAGCATTTTTGAAGCCTGAGACATTGTAAACGCTGCGTTGTGTCTCTGACGTTAAGGCAGCAGCGACTGCGTGCCAAGGAGAACCTCGGGATGCTGATTTCCTCGTCTGTGCTGGCTGCTGGGAGCACGATCAATGCAGGGACGCAAACGTGTTCCCATGCCAGCTAGGCCGGGCTGCAAAAGTGACGTGCGTCTCATTTCTGTTTCTCCCTGAGCCTCTCCACGCATCAGGCCCGCGTGAGGCAGAAGCAGAAGAGCCAGGCTCCTTCCTCCTCTGAGGAGTTCCAGCAGCACCGACGGGAGAAGACCAGGCCGACCCAAGGTCCAGGTGGCTGTCAGGTGGGAAGGGCAGCTCACGGGGTCAGAGGCTGGTGGGCGCTCAGATGGGCAAACCTCGAAGGATTCTATTGTTTTTTTGTTGTTGTTGCTGCTGTTTGTTTGTTTGTTTGTTTGTTTGTTTGTTTGTTTGTTTTGAGAGATAGGGTCCTGCTCTGTCGCCCAGGCTGGAGTGCAGGGTTGTGATCACGGCTCACTGCAGCCTCGACCTCCTAGGCTCACCCCATCCTCCTGCCTCAGCCTCCCAAAAGTTGGGACTACAGCCATTTGCCACCATACATGTCCCAGGCTTCTATTCTCAAAAAATAAAATAAAAAATTAATTCCTAGAAAATAGTTCCTCACTTTGAATTATGTGACTTCAGAATATGAACTGATTTTATTTTTGAGAATTTACGCCTCTCTAGTAGCTGCCTAGTTCAGAAAATGACTAAAAAATACTGAAGGAAGAGCAAGCACCCAGCAAAGCAGACACTTCTCCTAAGGGTTTTCCTAATAGTCTTTTTAAAAATTGTGTCTGATGGCCGGGCACGGTGGCTCACGCCTGTAATCCCAGCACTTTGATAGGCCAAGGTGGGCAGATCATGAGGTCAGGAGATGGAGACCATCCTGGCTAACATGGTGAAACCCTGTCTCTACTAAAAATACAAAAAATTAGCCAGGCGTGGTGGCGGTGCCTGTAGTCCCAGCTACTCGGTAGGCTGAGGCAGGAGAATGGCGTGAACCCAGGAGGCGGAGCTTGCAGTGAGCTGAGATCCGGCCACTGCACTCCAGCCTGGCCGACAGAGCGAGACTCTGTCTCAAAATAAATAAGTAAATAAATAAATAAATAAATAAATAAATAAATAAATAAAAATTGTGTCTGATGTCGAAGAAAATTCAGCACTAATAAATCTATAGTTAGATATTGGCAGGCGATTATTCATATTATGAGGTTCCTGACATTACATGCTCCCCAGATACATTTAAAGATGTTCGATAAATGAATTCTGACACATTCAACAGTTCGTAGACATCAGAAATCAAGCTTTTGAACCATATTCTATGATGACAGTTTACAAACAGCACTGACACTCCAGAATTAGAAACATAAACTTCACAGTGTGAGCTGCGGCCAGCTTGGAATGACGGAGTTCTAGGAGATGTTTTATACCTCCCTCTATTTTATAAACTTTCTGCAACAAGAACTGCTTTTAATTAAAAACTACAAGTAACGTATAACCTGGCGAGGTGTGGTGGCTCATGCCTGTAATCCCAGCACTTTGGGAGGCCAAGGCAGGCGGATCACTTGAGGTCAGGACTTCAAGACCAGCCTGGCCAAATGGTGAAACCCCATCTCTATAAAAATACAACACTGAGCCGGGCGTGGTGATGGGTACCTGTAGTCCCAGCTACTCTGGAGGCTGAGGTGGGAGAATCGCTTGAACTCAGGAGGCAGAGGCTGCAGTGAGCCAAGATTGCGCCGCTGCACTCCAGCCCAGGCGACAAGGGCGAAACTCTGTCTCAAAAAAAAAAAAAAGACATAACCAGATATCACAGAAATAACCCTAAAGTCCCCCATGTTCCCCACCAGTTCCATCCTCCTTTATCCCCCTCTAGGCCAAATGCAAGCATAGATTTGCTGTTTATCAAGATTACAATTTTATATTTTTGCCACCTAGATATGAGTCAGAAACAGCCTAAGTCACTGTTCTATTTTCGGGGTTGATTAATGGTGTCTTATTACACGTGTTGTCTAGAACGCACGCATTTCGCTGGATGTGTCTGAGAGCCGCCGGATTCGTGAGATTCACTGCTGGTCTTCGTGAACGTCCCCAAAACATGCTGCAGCTCCCCACTGGCTGATGGCCTGCTCTCTGTTTCCCTTGCACGTGTGTGTGGGGGAGGCCCCTCCCGCCGTGTTCTGAGGGCTGGGATTTGCTGGCTGGGTGTGGCCCTTGCTGGAGTTGGGACCAGGGTGCTCAGGCGGGACCCACCTCACAGCCACAGGTGGTGAGACAGCGGACGGAGGGGCCAGCCACTTCCCTGGAGACACTGGATGGTTCACGGATGGTCACGGGCCAGGCGACGTGGAGGTCCTGGCGCTTGGCCGGCACTTAGTATGTGTACGTCGGCCGCTGGCGTGTTGTCATTGTCATCGCTCTCGTTCTTATTATTATTGGTGTTTTAGGCAATTTTGGGCTAAACGTTAGAGAAGCCCTTCCTGTCACTGCCAGGCCCCAAATAAATCAAGAGGTTATTTTAGAAGTAAAGAAAGCAAATGTTTCAGAACACTATGAAACCCAAATTCATAGCGACAGCAAAAGGTTTTCTAACCAACCAAACTTTATTTTCTATTCAACAAAATAAGTAGACAACTTATGTTGCTTTTTTTCCAGCATCTGTTTTTAAGGTTCACTCATTTCCTGCTTCAAATCCCCTCCCCTCCGCCAGGGCCCCATGTGAGCAGACAGACGAAGGGAGAGATCTCAGGGTGGACAACGCTGGCCTTCAGCTCACGCGTTTCTGGTTCAGCGGTGCACAGTGAACGGGCTTCTCCTGATGGCGGACGGCGGCCACACAAGGTAAAAGCAGGCGAACATTCTCGGGACGTCATGTAAGATGCCAAAGACGTCGGTTCTTTGTTCAGCTCCCTGGATCTGCTGAGTCAGCTGGTGACAACAGAGAAAAGCATCACACAAAGCAGAAAGCGTCACATAAAGGCCTAGGCGGGTTCAGTGGCTCTTGCAGGGTGGCCCAGGGGCCCTGGCAACCCGTCCCTGGGCAGCGGTCACCATCTTGGGTTTTGGAGTTCCCTTTCAGAGGTGAGGGCTCCTGTTTCGGGTGATGACACAGACGGCCTTCTTCTTCCTGCGACCAGCGCTGTCCCCAGGCCATGGCACCTCTCTTGGGCTGGAGCCCAGAGGCCTGCAGCAGCCATAGTCTCTGTCCCTGCCGGGTGTTCATGGTTCTGGTCCTAGAGGGCGTTGGCGATGTTCAAGGTGGCTGTGTTTTTCCTTAATTCTAAAGGTTTGCCCAGACATGGGCTGTAAAGCGTGAACTCAACACCCTGCCTTCACTGCAAGTTCTCCTTACTCACAAAAACAGAGAAACACACTTTTACATCTTACGTAGGAACGTCCCCCAGCATTGCTCTCACGTAAGGAGATTTAATTAAACCACCAAGGTCCAGCTCCTTTCTGGATTGTAAGAGTACATGATGCTGTTTGATTCACTAAACACACTCCTTTTATTAAAGTTTGATGCCTTTGGAAATCTGCCTGTGGTTTATCTGATGGCTTCAGGATTTCTCTTCCGCAGCTTTGAGATAGGAGACAGGACTTGATTCCGGAGGTGAGGCTCATACACTGGACCAAACAGAGGACTAGATAGAACACAACCAGGACAAGGCAGGTTCCCATAAGCCACGCCCACCAGAGCCCCGTGGGTTTACATTGCTGTGGCAACGACAGGTGTTACCGCCGCTTTCCAAGGCAATGACTCGGCCACCCAAAAGCTACCATCCCTTCTCTGGAAGTCTCTACATGCACTGCACCTTAATCTAAGTGGGTATAAACACGGCTGCAGAACTGCCCGAGCCGCTGCTCTCTGCCTGCCGCTAGCCCTGCTCTTCTGGGGCAGTCATGGAGTCGTAACCCTGCCGCTTTGATAAAGCTGTTTTCGGCCGGGCGTGGTGGCTCAAGCCTGTAATCTCAGCACTTTGGGAGGCCGAGAAGGGCGGATCACCAGATCAGGAGATCGAGACCATCCTGGCTAACACGGGGAAACCCCGTCTCTACTAAAAAATACAAAAATCTAGCCGGGCGAGGTGGCGGGCGCCTGTAGTCCCAGCTACTGGGGAAGCTGAGGCAGGAGAATGGCGTAAACCCGGGAGGCGGAGCTTGCAGTGAGCTGAGATCCGGCCACTGCACTCCAGTCCCGGCGACAGGGCGAGACTCCGTCTCAAAAAAAAAACAAAACAAAACAAAAAAAAAAGCTGTTTTCTTCCCTCTACCACCAACTGGCCCTTGAATTCCTTCCTGGTGAAGCCAAGAACCCTTGCGGGCTAGGCCCCAGTTTGGGGCTCACCTGCCCTGCATCAGCTTCCTTCTGATGCCTGGATGTGTGGGTGGATGGATCCTCTTTCTCCTGCTCAGTGCGCAGGCCCCCTTCAGATCAAAGAACCTCTGCTTTCCTTCATATTTCCTTCATACTTTGAAAAATCTCTGGTCATCATTCCAGTGCTTCCCTGCCACACCTTCTCCACAGCCTCTCCACCTGCCCTTCTTGTCTCTCCACTGCTCTGTCAGCTGTTTTTGTGTCTCTGGGTCTTGGTGCTGCTGTGTTCTTCAATTTGATATTCCAATTTCCTTTTTTTTTTTTTTTTTTTTTTGAGACGGAGTCTCATGCTGTTGCCCAGGCTGGAGTGCAGTGGCCCGATCTCAGCTCACTGCAAGCTCCTTCATGCCTTTGTGCTGCCTCAGCCTCCAGAGTAGCTGGGACTACAGACGCCCGCCACCACGCCTGGCTAATTGTTTGTATTTTTAGTAGAGACAGGGTTTTACTGTGTAGCCAGGATGGTCTCAATCTCCTGACCTCATGATCCTCCCACCTCGGCCACCCAAAATGCTGGGATTACAGGTATGAGCCACTGCACCCGGCCATTCCAATTTCCTAGTTATATCTTCAATGGCATCTGGTCTACTTTGCTTAGTGGCTATTTTTCATCTCTAAGATCATCAAAGTGGTTTTTAAAATAAGATATAACCTGGATACTGTGAAATCCATGCTTCTTAGTGTACCGTTGGGCAAGTTTGACAAGTGCATTTCGCCATGCAGTCAACACTACAGCCAAGACAAGAACAAGTCCATTGCCCAGAACCTGTCTCCTCCCACCCCCAGCCCCTGGCAACTGCTGATACGTTTTCAGTCCCCATGGTTTTGTCTTGCACCATGTTGTGTAAGTGGAATTATTCAGTAAGAACCTTTGACCACATTGCTTTCATTCAGCATAATGCACTGGGGTTCAGCCTTGCACACCTCAGTGGTTTTCCTTTTTCATGGCTGCGTAGTATTCCAGCATATGACGATAACACAGCTCATTTGCTCGCCAGAATATTTGAGTTGTTTCCAGTTTTTAGGGACAACAATTAAAGCCACTATAAACCCTCATACACTGATAAACAGGTTTTTCTATACCAGTTAGCATTTGACTTGTCAAACACCTAGGACAGGGATGGCTGGGGCATGGAATAAATATATATATGTAACTGCAGGAAACTGCCAGACTAGAGTCCCAAATGGCTGAGCCACTTTGGATGCCCATCAGGAACAAGTGAGAGTTCCAGTTGCTGTGTCTGCTCTCCACCACTTGGTATTTGGAGATGGTTTTCGTTGGTGGTTGTATTAGTCAGGGTTCTCCAGAAACATAGAATCAACAGGGGTGTGTGTGCATGCGTGTGTGCACGCATGTGTGCACGTGTGTGTGCATGTCTGTGTAGCAGGCACTGGGAGAGGAGAGACAATTTAAGGAGTTGATTCATGTGCCTGTGGAAGCCTGGCAAAATCGGATGGCGTAGGTCCACAGACTGGAGACTCCAGAAGGAATGTGAAGGCATCTGCTGCAGAATCCTTGTGGCTTGGGGAGCTCAGTCTTTGTTCTACTGAGGTCTTTGACTGATTGGATGAGTCCACTCAGTCCTGGAGCGCTGTCTGCATTACTTAAAGTCCACTGATTTCAATGTCAATCTCATCCAAAAGACACCTTCACAGAAACATCCGGAATAATGTTTGACTAAATATTTTAGTGCAGAGGCCCGGTCAAGTTGACACATAAAATGAACCATCCCAGTTTTGTTCTCTTTTTCCTCTTAGCTGCACTAACAGGTGTGTGGAAGTGTCTTGTTGTGGTTTTAATGTACATTTCCCTGATGGATGACAACGTGGGGCAAATTTTCATGTGCTGTATGTTCTTTGGTGAGGTGCCATCTTAAAAACTGGGCTGTTTGCTTTCAAATATTTTCTCCTAGTTTGCAGCTTGTCTTGTAATTCTCCTGTCTTTTAAGAGTAGAAGTTCTCAATTTAATGTGCAAGTAATGCATTTTTTTGTTTATAGATCATGTTTTTGGTGCCAGATTAAAGAAATCTTTGCCTAATCAAAGGTGATAAAGATATTCATCTTGCCGGGTGCAGTGGCTCACGCCTGTAATCCCAGCACTTTGGGAGGCTGAGGCAGGTGGATCATGAGGTCGGGAGATCGAGACCATCCTGGCTAACACGGTGAAACCCCGTCTCTACTCGTCTCTACTAAAAATTAAAAAAAATTAACAAGGCATGGTGGTGGGGGCCTGTAGTCCCAGCTACTTGGGAGGCTGAGGCAGGAGAACAGCTGGAACCTGGGAGGCGGAGCTTACAATGAGCTGAGATTGCGCCACTGCACTCCAGCCTGGACAACAGGACAAGACTCTGTCTCAAAAAAAAAAAAAAAAAAAAAAAGATATTTTTCTATGTTTTCTTCTACAAGCTTTATAGTTTTATGTTTTACATTTAGATCTATGATGCATTTTGAGTCAATTTTTGTTTATTTATTTACTTTTGAGACAGGGTATCACTCCGTCTCCCAGGCTGGAGTGCAGTGGCTCAATCTTGACTCACTGCAACCTCCACCTCCCAGGTTCAAATGATTCTCCTACCTCAGCCTCCCATGTAGCTGTGATTACAGGCACATACCACCGTGCCCAGCTAATTTTTGTATTTTTAGTAGAGATGGGGTTTCACTATGTTGGCCAGGCTGATCTCGAACTCCTGACCTCAAATGATCGGCCCACCTTGGCCTCCCAAAGTGTGGGGATTACAGGCATGGGCTGCTGCTCCCACCCTACCCCAAACGTTTTCATCATCCCCAACATAAGCTCTGTGCATGTTAAAGAACAAAGCCTCCTTCCCTTCTCCTCCAGGCCCCCATAACTGGCGGTCCACTTTCTGTCTCTGTGAATTTGACTACTCCGGGGACCTCAAACTAGTGGAACCACACAGCATTTATCCTTTTGTGTCAGGCTTATTCCACTAAGCGTGATGTTTTCAAGTCCATCCGTGTTGTAGCACATATCAAAATTTCACCCTTTTTTGAGGTGAATCATTTAACTCTTAGAAAAACAATTGGTGAAGATCTTCATGACGTTAGATTTGACAAATCCATGAATGTGTATGACAGCGAAAGTACAGGCAACAAAGAGAAATCGGCAA
Source organism: Piliocolobus tephrosceles (assembly GCF_002776525.5). Classification (NCBI taxonomy): domain Eukaryota; kingdom Metazoa; phylum Chordata; class Mammalia; order Primates; family Cercopithecidae; genus Piliocolobus; species Piliocolobus tephrosceles. The sequence continues at coordinate 4,761,035 of NC_045441.1, read as the reverse complement.
ACTGGACTTCATTAAAATTAAGAACTTTTGGGCACAAAAGGACGCCGTGAAGAAAATCCATGGAATGGGAAAATGGGAGACAGTATTCACAAGTCATTATCTGACAGGGAATCAGCATCTTTATTTTAAGGCATCAGGTTTTCATCCAACTGCTCCACAAAGCTTATCTGATCACGAGTGGATTCCTTTTCCAATTGTGGACTTGGGTGGCCGCCTTTCTTTAGATTTCCATGGGCGTCTCGCAGTTTGGGTGCACAGGCTCACTTAATGGAAGAGTCTTGGTTCTTCCTGTTCTCTGTCTCCCTCGCTCTCTGGGTCCGGCCCTCTCTGTGGTGGGCTGTGTTTTCCAGAGGTGGCTGCATGACCCTGTGATCCCACCTGTTCTTCGCACAGTGTGACCTCAAGCGCTGACTCTCATGTAAGGGGAATCATGTTGTCTGCAGCCTCTACAAGCTGCTTTTCACACAGTTGAGATTCACCGAGACCAGGGCATACATTCGTGGTTTGTTCCTTTTTGTTGCAGAGCCGTACCCCACAGCGTGGATGTACCATGGTTTATTTAACTGTTTACCTGTTGACAGACATCTGGCTTGCTTCCAGTTCGGGGCTATTAGGCAGAAAGCTGCTATAAACGTTAATTAGCAGGGTTTTGTGTGACCATAACCGGGGTTGCACTCTGGGAATAGATGGTCACCAGTGTAACTTCTGGATCATGGTGGCTACATGGTCAGGTTTTAAAGAAACTCAAACTGTTTTGGAGAGGGGTTGTACCATTTTACCTTTCCTCGTTCCTGCGTAGTTAGTTTTGACATCCGATTAAGGGGACAATACAGAGTCACTGAGTGTGTTCGGGCCTGAGTGTGACTCAGATCCCGAACGAGGCCAGGCAGCCACAGTGCCCACCCCAGAAAGGGGAGTTGCACGTGCCCACCCCCAGGTGCCAGGTTTCTCCTCCCAGGGGGATCCCAGGGGTGCTGAGTCCACCTGCAGATGTGGCTTTACCAAGGGCAGCGACAGCTCCAGGCACCCCTGGGGTCAACTGGGTGCAAGCAGCGTAAGTCACCTCATATTTTAACAAGTTCATTCATTCGTTTTTTATAGAGACAGGGTCTCACTCTGTGGCTGAGGCTGGTTCCTAACTCCTGGCTTCAAGTGATCCTCCCACATCGGGCTCCCACAGAGCTGGGGTTTCAAGTATGAGCCCCCATGCCCTGCGTCTGGGTCGTTTCAGAGCTGAAGGTGCTGCTGTGAAGGCGACATTTCCTGGAAGAAGATTGTGTCTATCCAGGGCTTTCTGGCCTCAGACCGACTCACAGACACGGCTCTCGGTCAGAATTCTGCAGGTGATTCCTGGAAATACTATTCAGTCTCATGTCTACCTTGAAACAAAGCCCCCTACTCCCGTAAGATCCCACCTCTCTACTTTTCTGCAGAATTTCCTAATCCGGATGGCTTCTCTTCTCTTTCCTCTGCGTGCGCCTAAAACGGAGCTTCGGCCCAGAGGGGACCCGTGAAGCGGCCACTCTGCGATGGGAAGTGCCCCTCTCTCGGGGCCCAGGCGGGGACTCACTTCCAGGCACTGAGAGCACCGGGCGCTGCAGAAAGCGCTGGGACCTGCGTTTCTGGCTCAGCTGACCCACTGACCAAGGCCAGGAGACGGCCGCCGGGCACCACGGATTTGGCCTGGACCCCCGGCCGCTCTGGGGTGGAAAGCAGCGGACAGTGCAGGTGGCGGAGGGGGCCACAGTCCTGGTCTCCGACGCTGACTCCGGGCTGTGCTCTCTGCTGAGACCCAAGTGTCCGCCGGGGGATCCGGGCACCCGGAAAGCACCACCGAGCCTCAGGCGCCCCCAGGGCGCACAAGACCGGGGCGTACGAGACCGGGGCGCACGGGATCGGGGCGCACGGGACCGGGGCGCACGGTACCGGGGCGCACGGGACCAGGGCGCTCCGAGGAGACTTCCGCCAGTGCAGGGAGGCTGCGAGGACACCCCAGGCTGCCTCCAGGGACGGAAACGGAGCGAGCCCTGCCCTGAGCGCCCCGGGAAGGGAGCGGGGGCCGCCCCGCCCGTCGGACCACCCAGCGCGCCGCCTCCTCCTCCCTCCCCCGCAGCGGTCAGAGGGTCACCGAGACGCCCAGCTCCGCTCCCCTGGGCCGCTTTACGGGTGGCTGGGGCCTCCCCCGCGCCGGGATTGGATGCGAGAGGACGGGGTGGGGGCAGGCGGGGGACCCCAGAAGCCCAGGTTCCGGCTCCGGCGGAGAGAAGCCCGCAGTGCTGTAGCTGCTGGGCCGCCGGGAGACGGCTCTGCGCGAAGCCGGCGGACGGCGCGGAGGAGGCGGCAGCTGTAGTTCGGCGCCCCCAGCAAGCGCCGGGCGCGCCAGGATGTTTGACAGCTCGCAGTATCCCTACAACTGCTTCAATTACGACGCCGACGACTACCCCGCCGGCAGCTCCGACGACGACAAGAGGCTCACGCGGCCCGCGTACAGGTGACTGCAGGGGTGGCGGCGGGGGTTTGGGGAACAGGGACCTCCCTGCAGGGGTCCCAGGTAGCCGGGACCTGCCTGGGACGAAGGAAGGGCGAGGGGGTTTTCTTCTCTCCGACGGAGCTCAGAGAAAGGAGGCATTTGTCCCTACTTTGGGGAGAGCCGGGGAACGTTCTTGGCCTCCCGGGGAGGGGCCTTTCCAGCCCGGGGAAGAGCTTCTGGGGTCTGGGTGGCGCCGGGGGCCGCGAGCTGCGGGGGGCACTTTCCCCAACACCGCCTCACTCCTCCGCCTCTGCGCCCCACGGCGCCCTGCGGGACGGGGAGAAGGAGGGGGCGTCGGGGGGGCTGCCCCGCGGAGACCCCGCCTGACCCCCGGGCTCCGCAGCTACATCGCCTTGATCGCCATGGCCATTCAACAGAGCCCCGCGGGGAGGGTGACCCTGTCCGGCATCTACGACTTCATCATGCGCAAGTTCCCCTATTACCGCGCCAACCAGCGCGCCTGGCAGAACTCCATCCGCCACAACCTGTCCCTCAACAGCTGCTTCGTCAAGGTGAGCGCCGCCCCCGACGGGCCCCAGCTGTCCCCGCGTGGCGACACCTGCGCCAGGGCCTCGGTGGCGGGGAAGGGAGGGCACCGCTGTGGCTGCGGAGAGGTCGGTCCTCAGCCCACGGGGCCGCCTCCACCTGCGCAGTGCGCCACCCTCGCCCCGGTCCAGGGCGCCCCGAGGGGACAAGGCGGGCGGGCGCACAGCCCAGCCGAGCCGCTCCCAGCCCCTTCCTCCGCGCGCGCAGGTGCCGCGGTCCGAGGGCCACGAGAAGGGCAAAGGCAACTATTGGACTTTCGCGGGCGGCTGCGAGTCGCTGCTGGACCTCTTCGAGAACGGCAACTACAGGCGGCGGCGACGGCGGCGCGGCCCCAAGCGCGAGGGGCTGAGGGGTCCGCGTGCGGGAGGCGCCCAGGGGCCCGCGGGTCCGCCTGAGCCGGCCGCTGGGCAAGGGTCCCTGGCCCCGGACAGCGCTGGCGAGGGCGCCCCGGGACGGGACCCCCATGCCACCCCCGCCAGCCCCGCCCCTCCAGGGAAGGAGCAGCCTCGGGACCTCAAGTTCAGCATCGACTACATCCTGTCCTCCCCAGACCCCTTCCCCGGACTCAAGCCGCCCTGCCTCGCACAGGAGGGCAGATACGCGCGGCTGGAGAACGTGGGTCTCCACTTTTGGACCATGTGATGTGGGGCCACCCTGGAGGCCCCTGCAGTTCAGTCTGGGGTCTTCCCCAGACCCTCCCTGGAAAGACGGTTCCAGCCTCACCTTGAGTGAGGAAGCCAGAGTTCGGCAAATCCTACAATTTCTCCTGCAGAGGGAAGGTCAGGTGCCACACCAGGCCTGGATTGGGGGGACAGGCAGAGGTGGAGCTCCTTAAAGGTACAGACTGTGAGGCTGTGACTCTACCTGTTCGGAAAACAGTTCTCTTGCAGGGAAAACCCCACTGGGTTCCAGTTTTACCTGAGGGTTTGCTCTGCACTGGCCTAGTGCTCTTGCTCTGAGGAGTAAACACAGGCTCATGTTCCCTAGAGTCGGGAAACATTTCATTCCTTGGTCACTTGAGGGTGAGCTTTCTGGACAGCCACATCCCAAAAGCCACAAGTGCCCATTGTGCGGTCAGTGGGCTGGTTGAGTTTCTCCCCGTGGTTAAAATAATAGTGGTAAGGCACAAACCGTGAAGAGAGATGGCAATTGGCCCCATGAATTAGTCACCCCGAGGCTTATGATGGTGTCCGTGCTAGGGGTGATGTGATCGGAAGTGACAAACGTATCTTGTTGTGTCAGCCGAGTATTCTGGTGACAGTTTAAGAAATCAGTTGTGCTTTTTACACCAGAAGGGAGAAAGGCAAGGTGGGAAGGAGGGGCCCAAATTTGGGATGATACTGGGGCAAAGTTCAAATTTCTTGATTCTTCTGAGCAGGGAGTAAGCCCTGATTCAGGCACCTTCCGTCAACTGGCTTCCCAAAACATCAGGTGCCCAAGAGAGCAGGCTGTGGATAAAATTCCTGCAACACCTCACAGGGCACGGTCACAAGCATCCGAGGTGGGTGCACTCCACTTGAAATGTAAATGATTTAATTACTGTGTAGAGATGGGCATTCTAAAAACACACAGTTATGCCCAGTGAAACTATTTGACCAGCCTTATCATTTTTCACCAGCCCATTTTTGCAGAGTTAATTGCTTTCAGTGACTTCATTGGAACATTAGTATGGATTACACCTAATCCGATTCGCTCGGTGACAATGATGGGCTAATTTTGTGAATGGCAAAAAACGCACCCAACAAGGCTGGCTGGCTCGTTTGGGAATTACATAGTCTTGCTTTATCGGACCCTTAAAAACAGGGACTGGGCGGCCGTGAAGGTAGGCGGGCTGCAGAGACAGACCAGAACATGCAAAAGATGCTTGGCCCTGGCTTCATCTCTTTTCGGAAAAATCCAAGCATTCCCCCACTCACCTGCCCTGTAAATAGACTTGATGTGTTTGGTTAATTGTTTTGAGAAGAGGAAGGCCGTTGCTGACAGACGCTGTGAACGCCTGACCCCGTGGAGATACGCCCACTCCCCAGCCTCCCGGCTCAGACAACTGCAGCCTCTGCCTACAAGGGCACCCTTCGCCCAGGGAGAAGGAGCCAGAGCTCAGCCTCAGATGCCTGTTCCTGGAGGTGGAAATGCGGCTTCCAATGTGGACACCTCTCCTTTGCAAATGTCAGCTTCTGGTTTCCAGAACTCTCTGCTGGGAGAGCAGCCAGCATTCCCAGTGCTCCCGCCGCCCACCTGGTGTAGGATCCCAGGAGATGATGAATGCTGCGGCTCTCATGCTCGTTTCACAGATGGGACCCTACATCGCAGGCATGCAGCTCCAGTTTGGCTCCTCGCCCTCTCCATGCTGGCTTGTACAGGCTATTGGCATGGTGTGTACACGTGTGTGTGTGCATGTGTATTGTGGTGTGTGCCCTGTGTCTGTCTGCACTCTTGTTATTTATATCCCTTTGCTGGTTGTGCTACAAACATAGATTTAAATCGTACAAGAAGTAATTTAGACGGTCATAAGAGGCAGATGCTCCCATACATAAGTATATGGCAAAGAAAGTATCTGAAGATATATTTTTCTGCTGCCAACAGAGGAAATAAAATTTACATTTTATCTTTTGAGTTCCTGCACTTTGTTCTGGTAAGCAAAGCCTGACTTGAAACAACAACAAAACCTCTTTTCCTAAACAGGACGCTCCTGGGGGGCCTCATAATAAGTCAAGGTCTTTATAGCTCATCCTCTCTGAGAACAAATTTGTGGCCAAATGCAGACTCGATGCCCGGGAGAGGCAAGGGCGGCACTGGGGGAAATCTGTGTACAATGAGGTGTAGCATTTGTTTTGCCAAGGATATCAATCATATTTTTAAAAGCAAAGGGACATTTTCAATTTGCCAGTGTGTGATACCCTGCAACTTCAGAAAGGTTCCCAGCCCTTAGAGTGAATGGCATTTAATAGCAGCAACATAACAGGGTGAGGGCTGGCTGTGACCTACTCAAATGTCGCCACCACGCAGACTTGCCCCACACAATTATAATTAAATACTTTATGCCTTTCTTGCAAATCCGCTGATTGATCATCGATATGTACATTACCACCGCATTACCCCCGAGCAGATGTCTGCCACATGCAGGTTACGGATCACCAGGCTTCCATTAACAAAGTTGGGAGGTGCTGCCGGGCGGACGTTCAGCGGCTTGCAAATGACTATGTGCAAATGACTGTGCTTGGGACCAAAGTTCCCAGGCTGGGTGGCACCTGGGCCCTGACCTCCTTTTCCCGAGACTTTAGGGCATCCCTTCTCGCAGAAGCTGGGCAGAGGCTCCTTCACCAAATGTCACAGGAGTGAGGGGATGGCCCATGGTGGTTCCTGGAGGATGGAGAATCCCAGGAATCCCACGTTTATCCCTCCCTCCCACAGATGGAAGCAGGAGCGTGGCAGATTTGAGAGCAACCACCAGGTCCCTGAGTGCAAACTGACCACAGAAGAGACCCTCCCCCGCACTGCTGACTGGTTGGGCGTAGCGTAGCAGCACCCCTTCAGAGAGGCCTCCTTGGCTGACACCTGCCCTTTGCACCCAGCTGAAGTAGGACTCTTGGAATCTGCTGTCCACTGGCCCCTGGTCTGCCTCCTGGGGAAGAAGAGAAAAGCCTTTTCTTCAAATTCCTTCCGTCCTTGATTGCGCAGGGTGGGGGCTGTTTGTTTATTCACTAGCGAACATTCGCGAGCCCTGAGCTGGGAGTTGGGGCGCAACCATGAACCCAAGAGGCCCAGACTGCAGCCCCACAGCACACGGGTGAAGTAGACAGACAGCTCCGCGTGCATGCAGAGCCCTGCACCGGGATGGGTCAGGAAGGGAGCCCACAAGGCTCTGAGCAGAGGATGAGTGCTGCAAAGTGCATGGCCAGGCCAGGCTCTCAGGAGCCGAGGCCGTGATGGTGACGGTGAGCTGGAACAACAAGCTAGGAGCAAAGTGCATCCTAGGTAGGGGGGCAGCCTGTGCCAAGCCCTGTGCTGGGGACCAGAGGCCAGTGTGACTGGAGGGAGGTGCAGCCAGGGAGCCACACACGTGAAGACCCCAGCCACGCCCACCCAGCCCCCACGTCCAGGCCAGACTTACCATCTCTTTAGTCATTGAAATGCAGCTCCTGCATCCACCTCCATTTGTCCCTGTTCTTTCTGATATATGGAACACCTGCACAGCCCAGAAGGACAATCACCTCCCGTGGTCTGGGTGCTTGGCCTTGGTTGATGTGGCCTTGGCATGCCCCACACACTACTCTTGCTCCTGTCCCCAAGCGTTTCTTCCTGGCCAGTTCCATCCTGTGCTCATAGAAGGTGAGGATGGTATACAGAGGGGGGGGTCTCCGTGAGCCCCCTCCTCAGTGTCGCCCAGCCAGGACAGCTGCCCTGAAGGTCTGCAGTGGCGCTGGCTTCCCTGGGACAGAGGAGCACTGGGTTGGGAGTCGTGCCTCTGTGTGTCCACAGCAGGGTCCTCTGACCACTGGAGTCCGAGGCTTCTCGCCCGTGGCATGGGCTGTGCACAGCACCACCCAGGACTTAGGTGAGAGGCTGTTAGCTGGACCCACGGGCTCTGCTCCCATCTCACACCCCTGTGCATCTGCCTGGCCCTGGGACCCAGAGAGGGAAGGGACCAGCTCCCTGGGGTATAAAGGCCTGAGCTGGGCGTCCCCGTGGAACCTGGCTCCCCGCAGTCCCCAGGCCAAGGGGGCTCTCTGGGCACCTCCCTACCAGGAAGCAGCCCCCGGACTCCCTGCCTCTTTCCCTGGGACCCTGTGGTCTGCCCCAGGCGCTGTCAGCTTCCTCATGGCCACCTCCCATCCGACTGGCAGGCCGGGACAAGGACTTCCTCAGGATGACACCAGGGCAGTGAGGGGCCAGTGGGGGCCAGAGGACACGGCCCTCAGTGAGCTGGGACTGGCACGAGGACACAGCTGGGTGTTTCCCGCCTGGATTCTTCCGAGCGGCCTCCACCGGCCTCCACCGGCCTCCACGCAGGGGTCGGGTGACCCCCTCCTCTGTCTTGGCTTCCTCTGTGGTTCTGACCGGGTTTGGGGAGCAAGGGTGCCACCACTCCCACCACCTCCACCACCCCAGGCTGTGACAGGGCTGGGGTCCTGAAATTCCTCGGTTCTAACCTTCCGGTTCCCAGCCCTGCCCCAGGGCCAGGCCAAGTTCATCTCCATGCTGAGGGCCTCAGAGTCTCTCCGTGTACGCTTTCCAGAGGAGGAACCCAAACAGGCTGCTTCTCACCAAAATATGAAACTCAAAACAAGCACAGGGCCTGCCTGAGGCTGCCAGCGGCCTGGGGACTCAAGGTCCGACTTTGCCCCCTCCTGGCACTGCCTGACCACCCCTACAGCCCCCAGGCTCCCCTTGGCCCCACCAGGCCCCACCTTGCACTCCCACATCCCTCTCCCAGGTCCTGCCCAGCCCCTCCTATGCCCTCAGGCCTGCGTGGTCCTCCTGACCCCTCTGGCTCCCTTTGGTCCCTCCTGGCACCCCCTGGTCCTACCCCCAGCCCTTCCAGGCTTCCCCCCTGACCCTTGAACTCCCCCAACTCTCCTGGCTCCCCAAGCCCCTCCTGGCCCTGCCTGGTCCCTCCTGCCCCCCAGCCCTCCCCGTCCTCCCCCAGCACAGCTGGCCCCCAGCTCCCAGGAGTCTGGGAACACCAGCGGCTTCCTCAGACAGGAGACTGTGCTTTCCACTCAGGCCACTGCACCTGAAACAGCCGCACGTGTCCAGTGCCTCAGGCCATCCTGGGACTAGACTGAGGGTTTTATTGACAAAACTCTGCTAAAGATGGGACTAAGGGGGGCAAGGTTTTAAGAGTCTTTGGTCAGGCTGAGGTCCCACAGTCAGCGTCCACCGAGAACGCCTGCCCCAGCCTGGATGATGGGACGCGGGGCTGCAGGGTGGACAGAGAGGTGCTGGGAGGGAGTGGACGCATGGATGATGGGACGCGGGGCTGCGGGGTGGGGGAAGGAGGTGCTGGGAGGGAGTGGAGGGAGCACATTCAATCTTGAGAATTCCTACACGTGGGTCACATCCTCTCCTGCACACAGTAGGTGCCCTGCACACAGATGATGAATAGATTCACGGGGTCCGAGGAGGAAGCTTCTCTGAGGGGAGGAGACGGATGGGGAAGTTACATTGTTCACAAGGACTCTGCCACATCCCAGCAAACCCAGGCCCAGTGTCCCCAGGTCAGCCCAGGAGGGCATCCGAATCCTGGTAGGAACAGGGGCTGGTGTTTGCCCAGGGCTCTCCATGTGCTGGGCTCGGTTCTGAGAACACTCACCCGCCAGGACCCCATGGAGACAGTAACACTCACCCCCCAGGGCACCGGTGAGGCCTGGAGAGGGTCACGTGCCTGGCCAGTGTGTGGAGGGGTCTGAGCTCAGGGGTCAGCAAATTGTCTGGAGGGACCCACAGGGTCAGTGTCGGGGCCCTGAGAATGGCCGATGGCATTTGGAGGAGGGGAGACAGGTCTTCCAAGCCCAGGTGCAGGTCCAAGGGCCCAGGGTCTCCACACACCCAAGCCTCCGGGGCGTGCCGCCACTGAAAGGGAACGATGTAATGACAGTCCAAGAGAGAACGGAGGTGCCCTCTGCTGCAGTGTAAGGCTCGGGGCTGTGGGCGGTGGGGCCCTGGGCGGGATGCTAGGGGCCCCACTCTCATCTCCTCAGAGGTGCGGTCCCCACTCCAGCAGGTGCAGAGGGAACCTCAGTCCAAGTTGATAGGTAAAGAAGCTCGGTTCTCATGGCTCTGCGCTCCCACAGGGGTCCCGCCCTCCCGCCAGCCCCAGCAGCCCTGTAAGCGGAGCACGGGGCAGACTCCACCGCTCCATGGTCCAGAGCAGGAAACTGAGGCTCAGAGGGGCCTCTCAGAGCCTGCTGGGGTAGAGGCCGGACTCGCCTGATCCCAGGAGCCCAGGATGCCCGGCTGAGGGCAGAATGACATCCTCTAACCTGGAAGTTAACGGGCACAGGCTTGAGGCCTCCTCCCTCCCTTAGCTGTGATTCTGTCCAACTCCTGAGCAAGTGTCAGAGACGGTGGGAACATTCCGGATCCCAGGGGTCCCGAATCGGGGTGGGGCCGCCACTCCACACACAGCCTGACCTCCCCCAGCTCTGGAATGTGACTGGCCAGGACTCACTGCTGCGAGGCAGCCCTGCTTCTGGGGGGACACCCCTCCCATTTCCACCAAGAGGGGCCTGGTGTGCTGCGCTTGCCGTCATTAGGAGAGAAACCCAGGAAAGCGGAAGTACACACAACCTATTACCTGTAATTTGATTTTGCTATTCAGCCAAATTAACAATCTATAAACATTTGCAAAATTACATGTTTTCATCCTGCGAAAAATACCAAGTGCCTCTTATGCAAATGTGCCGGGTCCTTGCGCGCCGCCGTTCCGGAGAATGGCTCCTCAGAACCCAGCGCGGGGCTTGTCAAGCCAGGCGGTGCATCGTGGATTGCAAATTAACAGGCCTCACATGCTTGTGTACAATTACATTCCCACCAGCTTTAGGCAACTGTAGACCCAGATTCCAAATAAGATGTGAATTCACTCAACTGAAACTCGCGGTATTAGATTTATAATCAACAAAGAGAGGTCACATGGCGATGGCATTTTTTTTTCAAAGAAAAGGAAATTGAATGACAGCCCCTGAACTTGGTTCAACTTCCCCTCTGCGTCGGAGTGACTTCAGCGCACACCACACACTACACCTGCTCTGCATGGGTTTGCAGTGGTACCCCTGTGGACCCAGTGTCGAGTGAGACACCTTCAGCTTCCCCTGCACTCTGTGTGGAGTGAGGCAACAGAGGAGTATGGAGCCTTCGCCAGCCAATGGAGGCACCACAGCCGGCAACCACACCTGATGCCTGCCCACAGCACCCTCCCAGGCACCTGCCCCGAGCCAGGGCCGAGAGGACCTTGAGGTGTCTGCACTGATGGCTTCCAACATCCACGCTGCTCGCCAAGGAAACCCATCCCATCCTTTGGGACCGGCTAACAGGTCCTTCCACACACCCCAGCAAGCCTGTGTCCAGAAACTCACCCACAACTGCTAATTCTCACCCAGGGACACCACCTCTGGATCCTCCAACTAAACTCAGCTCCTGCAAAGTGAGGTCAGGTAGCAAGAAACGCCGCGTTCTTTGTTCCCGAGTTTGGGTAGGAAGAAGAGAGGGTTTGGACCAGCCCTCTCTTAAGACAGTTACTTGAATCAGTTTGGTTCCACACAGCGAGAAAAATCTGCCCACTTGTGCAATTCATTGTTTAACGTCTGTTAACAGATGGGATGCTTCTTCACAGGTGAGCGTGGTGGAGCCACAGGCCCTTCCTTCTGTGCAACGCCGCACCGTCCTGGGGTCGCGTACAGGGCTAGACAAACAGCAACAGACGTGGTCAGAATGACACCTACAAGGGCCCTGCCGCATGAGGGCACCGTGTGCAGTTCTGAGGCTCCTCATGCTCTCTCGATAGGTGCTTTTGGCCACCAGTAACAGAAATCCTGGGTGATGACGGCGTCGACAAACACAGGAATGGCTTAGCTCCCCCAGCAAGAAGTCTGGGGTGGGGCATACGGCTCCTCCCTGGGGCAGTTTAATGTCTGAACCCAACAGAAGGGATGAGGGCAGCCCCGGCCACAGATCCTGGGCCTTGTGCACACAGGGAAGGCCAGCTGCTTTAGCCAGAGAAAGATGGCACAGGAGGGAAGGCTGCTGCATTTGGGGGAGAGGAAGACGGGAGATGGGTTGCCCCCCTCAAAGACACTGCATCCAGGCCGAGGGCTCGGACAAGTCAGGGCCTTGAGGAAGTTCTGTGAACCATTTCGCCCACAACCTCCTTTGCTTCTAGTGCCCAGGGAAGGTGCATCCAGGCAGCAGAAGCCAGCATGCCGCAGGTGGGTGAGCCCGTTGATGGGAAGTTCTGGTGTTGAAAGTGTGTCTTGTGTATCATCCAGGGCGAGGTTCTGCAGAGGAGACTCCCAACAGCCGTCACCTTATCACCCTGGGAGGCTGCAGGGCAGAGAACACTCTCCTCTGACAAATGGGGAAACTGAGGCTTGTGAGGGCCGTCAACTTTAAAGCAGCCAAACCCAGGAATAAATCCAGCCCTTCAGATTCCCACCCCAGGCTGTTTCAGACAGAGGAGGGAGAAGTGGTTTATTTCACCCAGTTCTCCCACTTGTCCCTAGAGCCAGCAAGTCCCCTCCCTGGTGTCCTGAAGCCTCCTTGCACCTGAGGCTGACCAAGTGCAAATGTGCCTGGCTGCCTACTGGGCCTGCCTTCATAGGCCTGAGATGCAAAGACAGAACATCACATGGACATGCACACACACACACGAACACACACATGTACACAGACATATATGCACACACGAACACACACATGTACATAGACACATATGCACACGCATGGACACACATGTACACAGACATATATGCACACGCATGAACACACGTGTACATAGACTTATATGCACACCAATAGGCACACAAACATGAACATGCATGCACGTACACAGACATATCCACATACACACATGCACATGCATGCACAACAACATAGGCACATGCACATACATGTGTGAACACACAAACATGTACATAGACATACATGCACCTGCACACGTGCACACCAACATAGGCACACACATGTGAACATGCATGCATATACACAGACATATCCACATACGCACATGCGCACACACACGCCTGTATGCTCAAGCACGCACACATATAGCCACACACGTGCCTGCACAGTGCACAGCATGTGAAATGCCCACGGCTATGCTTGGGCAGAGTGAGACTGTTCCTCTCTCTGTCTACAGGATGGGAGAGGAAATGGGTCCTGCTGAGCTGAGGCTGCTGGCTCCGTCTGACCCGCCACGGTCACGCTTCCACGCCCTCACACACGTGGTTTCCCCCCTCTGCAATGCCTTTTTCATCTTCGTAGCCTCGTAAAAACCCACTTGGCTTTCAAGGCCTGGTGCAAAATGTCCTCCTCTGCCCAGCCCCCAGGCAGAGCTGTTTGGGTGCACACTCCCAGGCCGAGAGGTGAGGAAGCATCTCATATTTAACGGGGACATCTCATCTCCTCCCCGTGTCACAGATGAGGAAACTGAGGCACAGAGACCTGCCCAGGGCCATGCAGTTTGAGGTGGGGTAAGGATTTGCACAAATCATGCTGGTTCCAGGGTCCCTGTCGCACACCCGAGGGAGGCCTGAGGTCCTCAGGCTTGTGCCCCCAGCCCCGCCTCCCGAGGCTCCTGTGCCTCCCGGCTTCCCGGCCTGCTGTTGACCCCACACACAGTAGGTGCTGCGATGTGTTTCTTGGCCGTGCTCCTGCCTCCTGTAAAGCCTTGGCTCGCAGAGCAGGCACGTATGTGGCTCAGCCATCCCAAACACAGAGACGAGGAGCCACGTGTGTCTGGAGTTTCTGAAAAGCTGGGAACAATTTCTGAAAAGCTGGGAACAATTTTTCCCACTGTTTTCTTTGTAGATGAACTGATTCGGCCAGATGTGGGCCAGGAAAACCCTGGCTCGAGGTGTCTCCCTCAACACGGAGGAGGCTGGAAGCTGGGTCCCAGAAACCTCAGGCTTCCCTGCCCGCAAGGGGCCCACACCTCCCCTCTGTGGCAAGTGGTCTGAGCCCGGGTGGGTGGGGGGACCCCAGGCTATGCTGGGCCTGGCCTGAGGATCCTGGGATCCCCAAGGGTGTCTGCCCAGCTGGGCCTGGGAGACACATTCTCCCTGCCTGTGACTTCTGGGACCTGCCTGGGCCACAGCTTCCCTGTGTCAGCACCAGTGCACTGGGAGCCTGCTATCCCGGGCCCAAGCTGGGGGACCCCATGGGCCTCCAGAAGCAACAGCCCTTCCAGGCTCAGTCCTCAGCACCCGGCAGCATTTTCAGCCTTCACTGCAGCTCCATGAAATACTGGGTAAGTGGATTTGGTCCCTTTCCGTAGATGGGGGGACTGAGGCCTGCAGCAGAGAGGCCCTGTGATCCCCCAACTGCCCAGGCTCAGGTGTGGCCTCCTGCCAGCCGCGGACCAGGCACAGCGGGGCTAGGAGCCGCTGGAGTCTTTCTGTCCACACTGGTTTGCTTCAATAGGGTAAGGGAGGTTTTCACTTTGGTCCCGTCGTGCCTGGGCCGTTGGGGCCTCTTGCTGGGAGTGTGAGGACAGAGAGCGTCCCGTCTGGAACCAGCCATTTAGAGTCACCTTTCATGGAATTTCCTCTGGGAAGCAGCCCCTCGTCCCCTGCCCGCTGGTTAGGGTGGGGGTGACCTCCTTCATCCTGTTTTTGTGTGTGTGTGTGTGTTTTTTTTTGAGACGGAGTCTCGCTTTGTCACCCAGGCTGGAGTGCAGTGGCGCGATCTCGGCTCACTGCAAGCTCTGCCTCCCGGGTTCACACCATTCTCCTGCCTCAGCCTCCTGTGTAGCTGGGACTACAGGTGCCGCCATCGCATCTGGCTAATTTTTTGTATTTTTAGTAGAGACGGGGTTTCACCATGTTAGCCAGGATTTTTTTTTTTTAAACAAGGTTTGGCTCCGTCACCCAGGCTGGAATGCAATGGCGTGATCTTGGCTCTCTGCCACCTCCACCTCCCAGGCTCAAGCAATCCTCCCACCGCAGCCTCCCCAGAAGCTGGGACGACAGGTGCACACCACCACGCCTGGATAATTTATTTATTTATTTATTTTTGAGACAGAGTCTTGCTCTGTCGCCCAGGCTGGAGTGCAGTGGCGCAATCTCAGCTCACTGCAAGCTCCGCCTCCTGGGTTCACGCCATTCTCCTGCCTCAGCCTCCCAAGTAGCTGGGACTACAGGCGCCCGCCACCTCGCCTGGCTAGTTTTTTTGTATTTTTAGTAGAGACAGGGTTTCACCGTGTTAGCCAGGATGGTTTCGATCTCCTGACCTCGTGATCCGCCCGTCTCGGCCTCCCAAAGTGCTGGGATTACAGGCTTGAGCCACTGCGCCCGGCCAATTTTTGTATTTTTTATAGAGATGGGGTTTCACTTTGTTGCACAGGCTGGTCTTGAACTCCTGAGCTCAAGTGATCTGCTCTCCTTGGCCTCCCAAAGTGCTAGGATTACAGGCGTGAGCCACCACACCCAGGCCACCATCACCCTTGAGTGGACCCCTGACCCAGTCCTCACCAGCTGACCCCTTCCCCTCGGCCGCAGAGACTGGGGTGGAGGCATCACGTGACCCAAAACAAGGAAGGGACCCCGACACTAGGCTTCTGCTGGAATGGATGGGGAGGGAGGGTTCACACAGTGGAATGTGGTCTGGGACTGTCGGTGCCACCTGCAGCCATCCAGGGAAAGCCTGTGGGAGGATGGACTCCACAGCAGAATGCAGAACCAAAGGCAGGAGAGGCAGGTTCCTGAGGGCTTGTTTCCAGCACCTGGATCCAGCCACACCTGAAACCCAGTGTTGCCTTCCAGTCACCTAAGCCAATCATTCTCCACTGGGCTCAGGGCGGTTTGGCTACAGTTGGACAGTTGCAATGGAAGGAATCCTGATTTATACAATAGCGGTTCAATATATGTTTAATAATGGGGGATAAGTACTTTGTTCCAAGAAACATATCCCTAATGGTGAAATCTTGACTGATGAGACGGGCACGGCAGCCTCAGGTCCGGGGGGAAGTGTGGCCTACCAGCCGTTATGTGAGAACTGCCCGGGAGGTCTGATGCAAATGCAGGTTCTCCCACAGGTTCTGAGCCGCTGCAGCTGAGGCAGGGCTGGAGTCTGCATCCCCAGAAGCTGCTGAGGCCCAGGAGAGTCTGGGAGCTGTGGTCCTGGCCTCTCTGCTGCTGGGGACGGTTGTGAGGGGCGTGCCCTCTGGGTGGTCAGGACCTAGGGCTGGGGGCTTGGTCAGCAAGGGGACAGCTCTGCAAAGGCCTTTGGGAAGAAGAGGGGACGGCAGGGGCACTGACCACTTCACCGTTTGTTCCCTGCTGTCCCATCGGTCCCCATCCAGGGCTGGGCTCAGCCTAGGGCCCCTACACGATGCCCGTGACTCTCAGGGTTCCCAGTGCACCGAGCCCCAGGTGCCTGGGCCACAACCTGCCCTTTTACCTGCACTGGCCGCCCTCCCGTTCCTGTCTCCATTCCCCATCGTCTCCTGGAACCCAAAACACACTGCTGTCCCATGTCTGGCTGTGGAACGGCCTGGATCATCCGGCCCGGCCACCTCCGTCCAGGTGTGAGTTGAAGTCCCGTCCTGCACAGGTGCCCTGGGGTGAAGACAGTGCTGGGGCGTCTCTACCATCGGTTCAGCCATCTGCGTGTTCTGTGTGCGAGCGGGCATCCGGTGTGTGCCCACGTGTGCGCCTCTGCTGGGTGTGCCAGTGTGTGTTTGAGTGGGAGTGAGTCTGTGTCCCTGGATGAGCGTGTGTGTATACGTGTGTGTGACTGTGCATGTGAGTGAGCGTGCATGTATATGTGAGTGTGTGTGTGTATCTGAGTGTGTATGAGCGTGCGTGTGTATATGTGAGTATGTATGAGTGTGCGTGTGTGTATGTGTCTGCGACTGTGTGTGAGTGAGCGTGCGTGTGTATGTGTGTGTAAGTGTACGTGAGCGTGCGTGTGCATGAGTTCAGTGTGCATGTCAGTGAGCACACATGTGCTTGTGCCAAGTGAGTCCCCATTAGCATGTGCACACAAGTGTGTGGTGTGGGTTTCTGTGCACTCGTGGGGTGGGGCTGTGACGGGGCAGCTGTGGGAGGCTGCAGACATGTGAGGGGGTCTCTGGGAACCCATATCCCTGTGTGCCAGCTGCACAGTCTCACGTCCCCACAACTGCTCACATCAACACAGAGTTGGCAGCCACCATCTTTTTCAACGCCCTTTGGGCGGAGAAAGGAGTGCACAGGGCCGTGGACCTGCAGCTCCGGAGCTTCCCGGAGCCTGTCCTCCAGTGGAGGTGCTGGGGATGGCGGGGATGCAGCCTCGGCCTTCGTGCAGCAACCTGGGGTCTCCACGAGCGAGCTCCGTGTTCAAGGAGGCACTCGGCCTGGGGACGCGGTGGGAAGAGCTTTTGGAGCAGCCCCTCGGAGCTGCCTCAGCGCAACTGATGAAAGCAATCAGCGCCCGCCTGCGCTGGATGTAAAGGTTAATACATAAATCAAAGGGAAATGTCAGATGCCTTTTAACACTGATTGAGATGTAATTGGGCGGGGGCCGTGCGCCAGGTACCCGCGCTCACAGAACCACAGCAGGCCGCAGAAGAAATTATGTGGCTTGTTTGTTTGTGTGTCTGCAATAGCGTCAAGATCGATGGTCCCTCGGCTCTGGACAGACACCCCCCGGCCTTCTGAGGATGCGAATATTCATGGCCTGGCGCCAGGTCCAGGGCTGGCTGGCGTTGCTGGGCACTGAGGATGCACATGCACGTGGAGTCCAGGCCGTGAGAACCTTCCAGATGTCCCCAAAGAGACCCCCTCATCTGTAGTCATCCCTGGGATCACAGGACAGACTCGAGACAGAATGACCAAACCCCTTGCAGGCACAGACCTCCCATACAGCCTGTGTCCTGTGCCCTCCAGCCCGGGCCTCTGCCCTCTCTGTCCCGGCCCTGGGCACCCTCTGGCCAGGTGGCTCCCAGCCCCAGGGAGGGGCTCCAAACCGACCTGAGTGCCCGCCCAGGGCAGCCTTGCTGTTTCCCAAAGTCAGAATCCTGGCCCAGGGTTTCAAGGTCCAGAGGGAACAGGCTCCAAGCCTCACCTGTGTGAGGGCTGCAGACAAGGACGCTTTATATGAGATGAGATTGCACACAGGCGTGTGT
Organism: Piliocolobus tephrosceles; assembly: GCF_002776525.5. Taxonomy (NCBI): domain Eukaryota; kingdom Metazoa; phylum Chordata; class Mammalia; order Primates; family Cercopithecidae; genus Piliocolobus; species Piliocolobus tephrosceles. The sequence goes on along the minus strand of NC_045441.1, from coordinate 4,743,138 downwards.
GACAGAGAAATGTGTCAAATCACTAAAAGTAAACATTAAACATTTAAATAAAACTTTTAAAAGGTATAGCTCTGTTTGGCCAATTGTCCCATTTTTGAAAATAATCCCCTCTCCCCCTCTTTTTATTTTTAAGACAGGGTCTCATTTGGTTGCACGGGCTGGAGTACAGTGGCGTAATCACAGCTCACTGCAACCTCGACCTCCTGGACTCAGGTGATCCTCCCACCTCAGCCTCCCGAGTAGCTGCCACCACGCCCAGCGAATTGTGTGCGTGTGTGTGTGTGTGTGTGTGTAGTAGGGACGGGGTTTTCCTATGTTGCTCAGGCTGTTGTCAAATCCCTGGGCTCAAGTGATCCACCGACCTTGGCCTCACAAAGTGCTGAGATTACAAGCCACCACGCCCGGCCAATTCTTTCTTTATTATTATTTTTTTAAACATTCCTGTGACTGCAGTAAATACAAGTGGCCTTGTTCCCTCTCTGCCTGGAGAGACCCTGCCCACACCCTGCTCCCCCACCCAGAACCGGGCACCCTCAGCTCCCTCAGTTAAGCCTGCTTTCCTCACTGGTTCTCTATCAGCCTCCGGAGATGCTCTCTGCCATGTTTTTTGTCTGCTAAAACACAAAACGTTAGCTCCTCTGCTCCAGGAGGGCATCTTTCCCCCTCTCAGCTCAGCTAACCCCTATTTGTGCCCTGAGATGCAGCTCTAAGGCTGCCTCCTCCAGGAAGTCTTTCCTGATTGCCCCTCCTCTGCAGGTGGGGTTGGAGACACCTGCCCTGGTATTTCTGACTTTCAAGCACCAATTTCTGTCTATTTTGATCACAGCACCTCCTAGAAGGGCCCTGATGTTCACCAGGAAGGATGCCAACCTCCCCTTTATTCCTCTTGGTGCAGAGCCCACTGGGTACCAGGGCCCTGCCTGCTTGGCCTCCACCTCACCTGCCATGTGGATCCTGATCTATCACCAATGGCTTTAGACTGCCGTCTGCTAGAAAATTGGCATAAAAAATACACACATTTATAGGGTCTACAGTGTGAGTGGTACTTCCTGATTGTGCAGTACACAACCTGTACAACTATACTCAGCAGCCCTGCAAAGTCTCATCTGTTACTACATCCACCTCCTCATCCAGCACCTCTGGGTAATGTTCACTCTTCTTCCGGTTCAGTCATAATCCCTGCTGACAACCAATGTCCTAAAATGTAAAGGTTAAACCCCACCACACCACCCATGTCAGGGTCTCTCAATCTTGGCACTGTTGACTATCGACATTTAGGGCTGGATTATTCGTTGTGGTGGGGACTGTCGGGTGTTTGCTGGGATCCTTGCCCTTTCTCAGTGGGAACCCCTCAGTCATGACAACCAAAGATCTATCCAGACTTTGCCAAATATGCCCTTGAGGTAAACGACCCCCGCTGAGAGCACTGCCTGTGCAGGACGGGGCAGCAGGAGAGCGAGGGGGAGGAGACCCGCAGAGACGTCAACCCAAGACGGCATCACCTCACCCCTGAAGGCCTTGGGAACGCGCTTGTGTTTTTGGTGGTTGTGATGACTTGGGAGTACACTGACAAGCAATGGGTGTGGACTGAGGTGTTAAACTCAGCAGTAAATGAGACCACCCCACACAATGAAGAAACGTCCTTCTCAAGATGCCAGCCTGCCCTACTGAGAAACACTGTCCAACCTGGCGGGTGCCAGGCAGGGGCGACGGTGAGGCTCCCAGGGAGGAGCCCCCAGGGCAGGGCCAGGCTTTGTTTCTGGCTGGGCACATTCCGAGTGCGAGTGCCCTAAGATATTAAGTGTGCTTTCTGCTTAAACTTAGCCAGACCAGATGCGTTGTTTGCAACCAAGTATCGTGACTGATACAAGTTCCAGCTTGTTCTTATAAACCCCAGATTACTCACTGTTCTTATTGTTTTATGTAGCAAATGCCTGGATACATGTTTCCAGATGTTTGCCATTTTCTTCACTCATAGTTTGTTCCCGGGTCCTACTGCTTGCTTCTGGGATAGATTTCCTTCTTCCTGAATTAGATCCTTAAGTAGTTCTTTCTGTTGATGGTGATATCTCCGTCTTAGTCTGAAAAGTAATGTCTTCCTCCATCTTTCCCTCCCTCCTTCCTTCTCTTTCTTTCTTTGTTTCGATTCTAAAACAGGATTCCATGATCTCCTGGCATGGATTGTGGTTGTTTTAAAATCTGCTGTCTATCAATTGGTCAGTCCTGACCGTTACCATCTCTTGGTATTTCCCACTGACATTTCATTACGAAAATTTCAAGCAGGAAGAATTGCGCAGTGAACAGCCTTAGACCCACCGGTTAGATTCTGCAACTGTTACCATTTTGTTATATTTGCTTTATTATATGACATGTATCCATCAAATCTTTTATAAACTTCAAAGTGAGTTGCTTACATCGGTGCACTTGGCCCCTGAATATTTCAGCGTGTATATAACTAACTAGAGCTCAACACTTGTTTGCAGAGTTTTATTTTTTTAGGTAAATTGTACCTGGAGTGGAAGGCACCCGTTTTAAAGGCGCCGTTGTGAGTTTGGATAAATGTATGCAGTGGGTGGTCGGACCTGAAGGAAAAGAAAGACCATGTCCCCGACTCCAGAAAGTTCTCTCCTCAGTCAGCCCCACAGGCAAACCTGTTCTGATGTTTTTCTCCACAGATGAGTTTTGTGTGTTGTAGAACTTCATACAACAGCTCCTTCCTGGGACAAGGCTTTGAGACTTGCCTGTGTCTTGCGTGCATCCATGCTCCATTCCTTTCCATTGCTGAGTAGGGCGTTTTGCTTATTTATGTTGGCATTTTCTCTTTTTCATATTTGAGTTGTAGGACTTCTTTGTACGCTCCTGATCAAGTCCTACAGGTTTCACACAGCTTTTTCTCCCAGTCTGTGTTTAGCTTATTTATTTTATTCATGGAATATTGACAAAAATAATTTTTAATTTGATAAAGTCTGATGTGTCAAAAAAAAAAAAATTATCTCTGCCTTAAGAAACCTTCCCTATACCCAGGTTATAATTTTGTCTAGAGGCTTTACAGTTTCCTGTTTTACATTTGGTAATATGCTCTGCCTAAAATCAAGTTTTGGGTAACAGTGTCAGATAAGTGTCAAAGTTTTTTCCCCATACGATCATCCTGGCGCCGTTCGTGGAAAAGATTTTTTTCCCCAATGAGATTGTTTTGATGTCTTTGCCGAAATCAATTACCTATGTGTGTGAGGGTCTGTTTCTAAACTCTCTGTTCTGTTCCATTGCTCTATTTGCCTCTCTTAACATAAACACCACGGTATTGATAACTGTAGCTTCCCAATCCATATTTAAATCAGGTCGTGAGAGTCTTACAGCTTTTCTTTTTCAAAGTTATTTGGGCTATTCTAGGTTCTCTGCAATTCCAAAATAAATTGTATAATCAGTTTGTCAATGTATATGAGAAAACCTGCTGGAATGATGATTAGGATTGTGTTGAAGCCAAAAATCTGTTGTGGAAAGTTGACATCTTAGCAAGTAGTTCAACTTTTTATAGGACTCTACATGACAGTTTTAAATTTTCCATTTCTGATTCCTTCTCAGTATGCAGATATGAAATTAATTTTTGTCTGTTGATTTTATATTCTTCCATCTCACTAAACCCATTTATCGGTTGTAATTGCTTTTTGTAGATTCCATAAGATTCTCTACATGCAGCCTGTCTTCTGTGAATACAGGTTTACTGTCTTATGTCCAGTCTGGATGCTTTTCACTTACTCTCTTGCTTTACTGCACTGGCTGGAGCCTCCAGGACCATGTTGAATAGTAGGAGCGAGAGTAGACATCCTTACCTTGCTCCTGGTGTTACAAGGGAAGCATTCCATCTTTATACCGGTTATAAAGTTTATAGGCCACAAGTTTTTAAACATAGATACCCTTTATCAGGTTGAGTAACTTTCCTTCTATTCCTAGTTTGCTGAGAGTTTTTATTGGGAATGGATGTGAGATTTTGTCCAATGATTTTTCTGCATTTCCTGGGATAATTATAGGGATATCCTTTTCTGCGTTACTAATATGCTTCATTACGTGGATGGCTTTGCAAATGTCAAATCATCCCTGAATTCCTGGAATAAACTCCATTTGGCAATTATATGTATACATACGTGTGTGTGTTTTTAGAAACAATGTTTTATTGTCATCCAGGCTGGAGTGCAGAGTACAGGGGCACATTCATAGCTCAGCCTAGCCTTGAACTCCTGGACTCAAAAGGTCCTCCCACCTCAGCCTCCCCAGTAGCTAGGGCTACAGGCTTGTGCCACCATCTCTTGTTAATTTTTTTAAATAATTCTTTTCAAGACAGATCTCCCTGTGTGGCCCAGACTGGGCTCGAACACCTGGCCTCAAAGTGGTTCTCCTCCATCAGCTTCCTGAGTAGCTGACATTACAGGTGTGAGCCTGGCCCGGCTCTAGTAGACTTTTTATATGAGGAATATTAGTCTTTAGTTTTCTTTTCTTCTAATGACTTTAATCTGTTTGGGGATTAAGGTAATGATGACTTTATAGAATGAGCTAAGAAGCATTCCCAGCTTTTCAATTTTTTGGAAGAACTGGTGTAGAATTAAAATTCTGGTAGAATTCACCAGTCGAAGCCATGTGAGTTTTCTGTGTAGGAAGGGTTTTAATTGCCAATTTGATTTCTTTAATAAATATAGAGCTATTCAGGTTATCACTTTCTTCTTCAGTAAGTTTGGTGATTTGTGATTTTTAAGGAATGAGTCCATTTCCTATAAATTGCTGAACTTATTGGCACAAAAAAGTTCATAATATCTTATTATTCTCTTAATAGTCATAGAATCTGCTAGGATGCCACCTCTCTCATTTCTCATATTAACTGGCATTTTTCTCTTTTTTCTGATCAGTCTACCTAGAGGTTTATCGACGTTATTGATTTTTCCAAAGAACACACTTTTAAATTTATTTTTAATATTTCATTTGTTTCTGCTCTGATATTTATTAGTTCCTTTTTCTACGTACATTGAGTTTAATTTGCTCTTATTTTTCTTGCTTCTTAAGGTAGAATCTGAGGTCATTGATTTGAAAACTTTCTTCTTCTACAAAACAAGTTTTCAGAGCTATAAAATTCTCTTTCAATACTGTTTTAGCATCACCCTGCTCATTTTGGTATGATGCTTTTAAAATTTTTGTTCACTTCAAAATACTTTCTAATCTTCCTTTTGATTTCTTCTTTTACTCCTGGATTGTTAAAAGTGTGTTATTTAGTTTCCAACTGTTTTGTGATTTTTCAAAGATCTTTCTGTTGTCAGTTTCTAATTTAATTCCACTGTGGTCAGAGAATATATCTTGTATCATCTGAATCCTTTTGAATCTACTGAGACTTGCTTCCTGGCTCAGAACATGGACAACCTGGTCAGTGTTCCGTGCGCTCCTGAAAAGAATGGATATTCTGCTGTTATGAGAGGAGAGTTCCATAAAAACAACTAGGCTAAGTTGGTAAACAGTGTTGTTCAAATATTCTGCATCCTTAATAATTTTCTGTCTACGTATTTTATCAATTACGGGGAGATGGTGTTGAAGCCTCCAAACAGAGCAGGAGATTGATCGATGTTGGTGGCAGCCCTATTAGTTATTGATTCCTGTTTTATGACAGAATATTATTAGGGGAATAATTTACTTAGAGTTATTTTCTTGTTCGTTGACTCATTTGTCCCTATGACATAACCTTCTTTATCCCTGGTAATCGTGTCCACTCTGAAATTTACTTTTCCTAATGTTATTACAGCAGCTCCAGCTTTCTTTTGATTAGTATTAGTGCAGTGTATCTTTCCCATCCTTTTACTTTTAACCTATTTGCTTTTATATTGAAAATGTGTCTCTGCAGCCCACAGTGGGTCTTGCCGTTTGTCTCATCTGACAATGTCTGCCTTATACGTGGAGTATTTAGACTATTAACCTTTTGTTTTGTTTTGTTTTGAGATGGGTCTGTCTCTGTGGCCCAGGCTGGAGTGCAGTGGTGCAATCTTGGCTCACTGCAAGCTCTGCCTCCCGAGTTCAAGCGATTCTCCTGCCTCAGCCTCCCGAGTAGCTGAAATTAGAGGTGCCCGCCGCCACGCCCAGCTAATTTTTGTATTTTTAGTAGAGACGGGGTTTCACTATGATCTCGATCTGCTGACCTCGTGATCTGCCTGCTTCGGTCTCCCAAAGTGCTGGGATTACAGGAGTGAGGCACTGCGCCTGGCCAACTATTAACCTTTAATGTGTTTCTTGATATGGTTTGGTTCTATCTTCTTGCTGTTTGTCTCATCTGACAATGTCTGCCTTACACTCGGGGTATTTAGACAATTAACCTTTAATGTGTTTATTAATACGGTTTGAGTCTGTCTTCTTGCTGTTTGTTTTCTTTTTGTTGTTTCAGTTCTTTGTTCCCCTCTTTGCTTCCTTTTTTGATTGAATACTTTTTATTATTCCATTTTATTGTCTTTATTGGCTCACTAGCTATAACTCTTTGCTTTATTATTTTAGTGGGTACTTTGGGGTTTACAATATACTTCTTTATCTTATCACGATCTACTTTTAAATAGTATTATATCACCTTTCTTTCAGCATAAGAACCTTACAATGGGATACTTCCATGGCTTTTGTGTTACTGTTGTGATATAGTTACTTTTACCTACATTATGGTCCTCATGATACACTATTATTATTTTCTTTCTTTCTTTTATGCTTTCACAAAAAAAAAGAAGAGTCTCGCTCTGTCGCCCAGGCTGGAGTGCAGGGGCACCATCTTGGCTCACTGCAACCTCTGCCTCCCAGATTCAACTGATTCTCCTGCCTCAGCCTCCCAAGTAACTGGGACCACAGGCGTCTGCCACCACGCCTGGCTAATTTTTGTATTTTTAGTAGAGACGGGGTTTCACCATGTTGGCCAGGCTGGTCTCGTACTCCTGACCTTGAGATCCACCCAACCTCAGCCTCCCAAAGTGCTGGGATTACAGATGTGAGCCACTGTACCTGGCCTCTTATTTTCATTTAAAGAGTCATTATCTTTTGAAAAGACTTAAATAAGAAAAATCTCATATATTTACTCATGTGTTTACCACTTCTGGCGCTCTTCATTCTATTTCCAGCTGGTAGCATTTTCCTCCTGCCTGAAGGAAGTGTCTGCCTGACTTTCTATATTCTCTCGTGATTGGGGTCCAGTGGTGGCCAATTCTTTCAGCTTTTATATTTTCCCTTCATTTTTGAAAGATATGTTTGCCGGGTGCAGAATTGCAAATTGACATTATCATTTTCCTTTTCTTTCTGTGCTGTAAAGATATTTCTCCACTGTCCTCTCACTTGCATGGTTTATGATGGTAAGTCTGCAGTCAGCTTTGGCTTTTCTCCTCGCTATGGAACATGCCTTTTTTTCTCGGACTGCTTATAAAATGCTCCTTTTGCCATTGTTTTTAAACATTTTGATTATTACATGCCTTGGTGTGGTTTTCTTCATGTTTATCATGCTTGGGGGTTCATCAAGCTTCTTCAGTCTATGAGGTCATTATTACTGTTACATCAAAATGGGACTTTTTAAGCCATTATTTCTTTAAAAACTTTTGCTGGCTGGGCACGGTGGCTCAAGCCTGTAATCCCAGCAATTTGGGAGGCCGAGACGGGTGGATCACGAGGTCAGGAGATCGAGACCATCCTGGCTAACACGGTGAAACCCCGTCTCTACTAAAAACTACAAAAAACTAGCCGGGTGACGTGGTGGCACCTGTAGTCCCAGCTACCCGGGAGGCTGAGGCAGGAGAATGGTGTGAACCCGGGAGGCGGAGCTTGCAGTGAGCTGAGATCCGGCCACAGCACTCCAGCCTGGGCGACAGAGCAAGACTCCGTCTCAAAAAAAAAAAAAAAAAAAAACTTTTGCTGCTCCACCCTCTGCCTACTTTCAGGCACCCCAGTTGCACATACATTAGTCTCTTCGACGTTGCTTCTGAACTCACTGATACCCTGGTCATTTTCTCACTCTGTTTTCTCCATGGTGTTACCTTAGATCGTTTCTACTGTTATGGCTGTGAGTCCACTAACCTTTTCTTCCACAATGTCTCATACATTGTTAATCTCATTTGTCTGTTTTTCATCTCAGACGTGATAATTTTCATCTCCGGAAGGGCAATGTGTGTTTTTTAGTATCTTCCACTTGACTACTGAACTTTTCGGGGGACACGTAAAGCACAGTTATAATAAGTGTTTAATGTCTTTGCCTCTGCTAATTCGAACACCTATTCAGTCCGGGCTGGTTTCGACTGATGACGTCTTCTCACTCTGGGTCATGTTTTCCTGCTCCTTACATGTGGTCATCTTTAATTAGATGCTAGACATTGTGCATTTTTCTTGATTGGATTCCGGGTATTTTTATATTTCTATAAATATTCTTGTGCTTTGTTTTGGGAAACTTCTCAGCCAACATCCCTTCAAATATTTCCTTTCCCCATTTTCCCTGTGAAACAACAGTTAGACATATTACAGCATCTTAATGAAGTTACTTGGAAACAGTTTGATCCTGAGTGGAAAAGATCCATGCTGGGTTTACGGCCAAACAGTTCCCGCTGTGGAGGTAAGACTCCTCTATGTTCTCTGTCCCATGAACATGAGGCTTCCGACCTGGCTGGTGAGAACAGGCACTATTCCCTTCTCCGGTGTGGGCACCAGGAACTCGTACCACTAATCCCTTCAGATGGTTCACTCTGCAGCCCTGGGTATTTTCGTCACATAAAAATAATGCTGATGAGTATTTAGCTGAATATTCAAGCAGCAGGGGGTTCCTCAGCAGATACCAGAACTCGCCCGTGCTCCTCTCCCCTCTCCTTCACTCTGTCCTGTGAGCTCTATTGTCTTGGTTTGTTCTTCCTGAACCCTCAGTTCTGTGTCCTAACTCCAGGAGTCTGCCAGGCTCCCCTGGGTTCTGCCTCCCTGAACCATGCCCTGAGAACGTTTTCAAGGCAGTAAGCCGGGGTGGTTGTAGGGCTCACCTTGTTGTTCCTGTCGCTCAGGGATCATTATACTTTGTTATACGATGTCTCTTTTCTTGAACGCTCTCATTTCACATAGTCTGCCTGGGTTGCGTTATTTTAGGTAGAAGGGTAAATCCAGGTCCTGTTACTCCATGTTGGCCAGAAGCAAAGGTCTCCAGTTGCCTTTCTGAATCATCTTTGCCTTTAGTTTTCTTCTCTTTCATTACAACATGCTGTGTGAAAATTCATTTTTATTTAACCTGCTCAGGACTTAGGATTTTGAATCTGGAGACGCATGACCTCCATCAGTCCTGGAAATCTCTCAGCCACTATCTCTTCCAATGTCTCCCTTCACCAATTTTGCCTGTGCAACTCCGATTAGACACATATTACAACATTGTAATCTATCATGTAGATAGATCTGGGAAAGGGGACATTTAAAGAGATAATGGCTGAGAGATTAACTTCCAAAACAATAACTCTTTATCTGTCTGTCTCATTCTTGGCAATTTATTCAGATCTATCTTATGAGTTCTCAGTAGCTGTATCTAAACTGTTTTAATTTCAGTGACTGTATTTTTCATTTTTAGGAGATTTTTTGTTGTTGTTCTTTTCCAAATTTGCCTGGTTTTCTTACCTTGTTTGCTGGTCTTTACTCATTTTTTAAGATATCTTCTTTCCATACTTTTAATTGTTTGAAAAATGTTAACGTTGCATATTTGATGACTCTTTTGTCTGAATTTCTTGAAGATGTCGTCTTGCCACTGCACTGCTTTGCATATTTTGCATTTCTTCTTTGCAGGGCTTGTAGGTTTCTACTGTGAGTTCACGGTCTATAGTTTTATCTGGAAATGCTGTGTGGCCTCTGTTGAGGATGTGTCCCAGGGTGGTTTGCAATTTACTCCTGCTAGAGGCCCCCAGGGCTTTCCAGGCTCATCCCACTTTTCTCCCAGTTCCTCATTTGGGCATTCCCGGGTCTCCTGGTGGTGTATTTTTTCAAACTGACCACAATGCAGGCAGTTTTATTGTTATAATTCTTAGCAGAAACTTTCTTTCCACCAGAGCTCAGACTAAAACAAACAAGCTCCGCTAAGGCCTGGGCTCCACCCACGGTCACGGTTCTAACCCCCAGTGCGTGTGAGTCCAAGGCCTCATCTCTTTTCTGTTGATGGGCATCGAAACACAGGCTCTTCCCTGCTGAGCCTGGTTGCCCACCCCTGGAACGGCTGCACCATCTGCTCACACACCTCCTGCAGCTGTTTTCAGCTTGGATTTTTCCCAGTTTCTGAAAGTACAGCTCTGCCTTTGAAAGGAATCTGCCATGTTTTGGGATCTTTCTTTTTTTCTCTCTCTCTTTTTTGAGACGGAGTGTCACTCTCTCGCCCAGGCTGGAGTGCAATGGCGTGATCTTGGCTCACTGCAACCTCTGCCTCCTGGGTTCACGCCATTCTCCTGCCTCAGCCTCCCGAGTAACTGGGACCACAGGCGCCGTCATCATGCCAGGCTATTTTTTTTTTTTTTTTTTTTGTATTCTTGGTAGAGACGGGGTTTCACCGTGTTAGCCAAGATGGTCTTGATCTCCTGACCTCGTGATCCAACCATCTCGGCCTCCCAAAGTGCTGGGATTACAGGTGTGAGCCACGACCCACAGCCTATTTTGGGATCTTTCTAAGGGATTTACATCATACTAAATGACGTGTTGGAGGTGCTTTTGGGACAGTTAGTCCACAACATTGCTTACACCAGATAACCCCATGTTACAGGTAAGCAGACTGAGGCCACAAGCCTTCCTTCCCCAGTGACACAGGCTAACACGTGCGGGGCCTTGGATGACAGGGAAACTTGCTCTGGTGAAGACAGCAGAGATGCCTCAGTCAACAGCAGGGAGGCAGGACGCACGCATTCTGAGGGCACATCCTTCCTGTATCTGCACCAGACGAAACCCAGAGAAACTCCAGCAACTTCCAAAACAATGGCTCACCAGGAACCAAGGATTACTGCTACACCTGGCCCACTCTAATACATGCTGAATTTCCTCTGTGCAGATCCCATGACTTCTACATTCCATTTCTGGCATTCTGGGATTCAGCTGTTGACAAACCTGCCCCCCCGGCCAGGCCCAGCCAGGCCGGTCCTGAGAACAGGGTGCCACTGTGCCTGCGAATAGCACACCATCAGCTGGGAGGGACGGAGAAGCAGCAACTGCACCGGACATCCGCCAGGCAGCATCGACGGCCACGGGGCACGGGGGCCAGCCAGACGCTCTGAGACAGAATCAGCACCCCTGTTTATTCTAAGCCTCCTTTTCTCTCTAAAGAATAACAGATTTGGTCTAAGTTTCTTAGATGATGGAGCAAAAGGTGAAAACCCCATTTACCCTCCCTTTGTATGCGTCAGCTCTTGCCATGATAATACAGGGAGAAAGCCACCCTGGCACCCAGGGGCTCCGGCAGCAGTAACCGCTGGTCAGGGTGGGCACAGTGGGCAGCCGTTCATGGGGAGCTGAGCAGCTCCAGCAACAGTAACCGCTGGTCAGGGCGGGCACAGCCAGTGGCGGTTCACAGGCTTGGGCAGCAGTAACCACCGGTCAGGGTAGACACAGGCGGTGTCTGTTCACGGGGAGCTGAGCTGTGCTTCACCTTGTGGGTTGTTGGGCTCAGCCATTTGTGCTTTTTTCTGGGGCGCAGGCTCAGGTGGCAGCTACCCAGGGGGACACTTGTTCCAGATGGCTCAGGAGAGGTTCCAGAGTGCAGTTCCCGCAACGCACACTGCAGCTCCCACTAAAACCCCATGTCCAAACAGTTTCCACGCCAAGCCCAGTGTCAGGGAGCGGAGACATGCCCTCCTTCCACAAGAGGGTGGGGATGAACATATAACAGTTTATAACAGTTTTATCCACCTCACCTGCCTCCCTTCAACCCCAAATCTCAAAGGCAGCTGCCCTGAGCACCAGCACGTGCCCTCTGCACACTCCTTTCTCTGCAGATACAGACTTCACATTCTAGCTTTTGTCACACAGATTGGATCCCGCTCTGTGTGCCACTCTGCCCTTTCCTCCCCAGGACTCCCTCCCAGGTATTCGGGTCAATATTTGCCGAGCTCTATTTCCCCAGCTCTGTGCTTGTGCAGCTGCCAAAAAGCGTCCGGCGCAGCCTCTCATCTCTGGAAACGCACACCCAGCATGCGTCTCTCTGTTTGTCTGATTTGGCTTCCTTGAGAGAGAATCTGAGAACAGTCTGGGGTGACAGCACCCTCCTGTTTATTGCCTGATACCACATGAGCTCTCAATCAGCCTGGGAGGTCCATCCCACAGGTTAGCCCTATTTGGGGTGAGGGCTCAGGGATGCTAGAGACGTGGCCAAGGTCGCAGAGCAGCTGACAGGCTAAGCTTAGTCCAGCCCCAGCCGGGGCAGTGGCAGAGCCGTGTTCTTGACCCCTCTCCACGCACAGGGTTGGATGGTGCTGGAAGCAGATGATCTTCCTGATTCCAGGTGGTTGGGGGAGTGAGAGGGGCAGCCACGAGCACTTGGAGATCAGTGGGGAGAAGGCTGAGGTCACAAGGAGTCCCAGTTACAAGGGTCAGGGGAACTTGGCTCGACATCATAGGTTCTGGGGGAGGGCAAAGGTGGGGCAGGATTGGGGTGGGGGCCTTTGCTAAGGAATGCAGGAGGTGAGCAGAGCAGGAGTGTGGGATGGGTCACCCACAGCCTCCCCCTTCTCCCCGCTACCCATCTGTAAGTTATCACTGGCTCACACACGGAGGCTGCAGTGGCGGGGAGAACTCACACCCTGACCAGACAACTGGCCCTTGCTTGAGAGCACTGTTTGCTGAGCACTCGAGAACTTTATGCAGAGCCCAGGTAACTTCAGCCAGAGCGGGAGTGAGATTTAACATCTGGCCTAGACTCAGCAGTAAAAAGACAAATAATTCAACTTAAAAATGGGCAAAGGATTTGGTAGACATTTCTCCATAGAAGATACACAAATGGCCACTAAGCACCTGAAAAGATCACCAATGTCACTAAGTTATTAGGGAAACCCAAATCAAATCCACGATGAGACTCCACTCCACACCCACCAGGATGGTTATAATTTTTTTAAACAGGAAATAACAAGAGTTGATGAGGATATGGAGAAACCAGGACCCTCACACACTGCTTGTGGAACGTAAATAGTGCTGCCACTTTGGAAAACAGTTTGGCATTTTCTCAAAAAGGAAAACATAATTACCACATGATCCAGCCGTTCCATTCCTGGGTATACACCCAAAGGAACTGAAACACGGACTCAGACAGATACTAGGACACAAATGTTCACAGCAGCAGCACTCATAATAGCCACAAAGTAGGAGCAACCTACCTGTCCATCAACAGATAAATGGAGAAACAAAGGGTGGTTTGTCCGTGCAGTGGAATATTATTCAGCCATGAAAATGAAGGAAGCGCTGGCCCAGGCTCAACCTGGATGAGCCTCAGAGTCACCTAGATCAGGGGAAGGAAGCCGGGCACAGCAGACCACAGATTGCAGGATTGCATTTGTATGAAATGTGCAAAATGGACAAATCCACTGGAAGAGAGAGCAGATAGGGGGCTGCCAGGAGCTGGGGAAGGGACACTTGGGAGGGACAGCTAACAGGTACAAGGTTTCTTTTTAGGGTGATGCAGATGTTTTGGGATTAGGTAGTGGCGATGGCTGTACAATATTGTAAAAATACCGAAAACAGCTGGCTTGTACACCTTCAAATAGTAATTTTCTGTTACAAGAATTGTGTCTTTTTTGTCTTTTCTTTTCTTTCTTTTTTTGGTCACAGGGTTTCACTGTCGCGAGGCTGGAGTGCAGTGGCACGATCTTGGCTCACTGCAATCTCTGCCTCCTGAGTTCAAGTGATTCTCCTGCCTCAGCCTCCCGAGTAGCTGGGATTACAGGCGCCCACCACACCCAGATAATTTTTTTTGTTTTTTGTTTTTTTTTGTATTTTTAGTGGAGACAGGGTTTCACCACGTTGACCAGGATGGTCTCAATCTCCTGACCCCGTGAACCGCCCACCTTGGTCTCCCAAAGTGCTGGGATTACAGGCGTGAGCCACCGCACCCGGCCCTGTGTCTTCGTTTTAAAAGGGCACGCACACAGTCTGGCCCAGGATGAATCCTGCAGCCCCTTCCTGCTGGCGAAGCCAAAGCACTTCATCTCTCTCTGAGCCTTCAGCTTCCTTGTGCCTGAAATAGGGGCAATAGTGCCTGACTCACCGGCTGTTACACCAATTAAGCAAGATAAGGAGAGAAACACCCAACACTATTGTGCTGAATTAATGAGATCATGCAAACAGTGTAACCCCGGGATCGAAAATAGGGCCACTTAAAAACGTCACTTGGCCCTGTTCCCGTCACACCTGTGGGTGACTTAGCTTGACACCTGGCAGTGGGCCGTAACCTCCCTGGATCTCTCCCCACAGCAAATCCTTCAGCCTCTGTGCTGAAATCCTAACAGCCTGGCCCTAAGCCCCTTTGCCCAGGACACTCACCTGAAGCCAGCATATCCCTACCCACTCCAGCCAAGCCTGCAGGCAGGGTGGGACTTGAAGCCACATCATGTCACACTCCTTTTCCCCGCAGCCCCCTTTAGGAAACCCTGCCAGGTACCTAGAATAAAGTCCACCTCTTTATGGCCCACAGAGCTCTGGGATCGCCCTCCTCCCCCTGCCCCAGGCCTGGGCAGCAACTGGCTTCATGCATCACTCCACACCCAACCCACCCGGCCAGAGCATTGCCCACGGGACAAGCCCAGGCTGTGGCCTTCCGGCTTTGCTGTGTTTTCCACTGCACTTCCCGTGTGGGAAGCAACTATGCCATGCTTTCTGATGTTAGGCTGCGTTAATTGCATGACCGTTTTGTGCGCCTGTTTCCTTGTTTGCCCCACAGGCTCCATCCACAGACCAGGAGGTGAGTGGCGGATGCATGGGAGGACTACCCTTGGGAAGTGCAGTCACGGCCTTTCTAGCCTCAGTTTCCCAGCTGGAAAACGAGGGGAGCGGGCCCCTGATGCGCAGCCCCTCCTAGCTCTCGAGGTGCAGCGCGGGGCTCCCCAGCCCAGGTGGTGATACGTTTGTACAAGCCCCTGTCCCTGTCTGGGCACGGAAGCCAAGGCGTGACCGGACGCTGAGGAGCCGGCAGCTTCCCCGTCATCCCACCCTCTCCAGATCCACCCCTAAAGCGGGGCGTCCTTCTTCCAGGAGCTCAGTGCACCTGCTGTCCCGCAGTTAAGGCCGAGGCTGCACGGCCACGCCTCGCCACCAGGTGGCAGCAGAGCGCCAGAGATGGGCCGGACCTTGGGCTGGGCCAGGCGCAGAGGGCGGTGATCCGGGCCCCGCCCCAACCCCGGCAACGCCCCCCGAGACCCAGGCCCCGCCCCCGCTTCCCCGCAGACCCAGGTCTGGGGTCCAGGTCTGCAGCCCGACGCCCCCAAAGAGAGCAGCGCCCTGGACGGAGCGGGGTTGGGGTGGCAGTGGGAGGGCTCCACCAAGAAGGCTGGCTCTGCAAGCCCCCGACCCACAGCCACCCTGTAAGAGGGTCTGAAACGTGGTGAGCGCTTGCAGAGCAGCTGTCCTGGGGCGCAACGAGACAGTGACCCGCTCAGCCTCTGGCGCCCAGCCGCGCTGCCCTCAGGCCTCTCCGTACCCCATCTTTTCTCAAATGCTCTTTAGGGCCTCTGCACCAAATTGAAGCCGAGTGGTCTCTGGATTCACTCGTGTCCTTACCTGGGAGGGGTATTGCCCAGACCCCAGGCCAGGGGCCTTGCTGGGGCCGGGAGAGCAAGGCGGGGAGGGGGACCCGGAGAGGTTGAGCTGGAGACAGATCCAGGCCAGAGGTTTGCTGAGGACGGGGGGCAAGGAGGGGCCCCAGGGACCCTAAGCAGCTGCCCCAGAGAGAGACCCCAGCCAGGGGCCTTGCTGAGGACAGAGGGCAGGGCAGAGGGGGCCCAGGGACCCTGGGCAGCTGCCGAGAGAGAAACCCAGGAAGTCCAGCCTCTCAAACTGAGGTGCCCTCCACTCCCCTTGAAGGAGCCTCAGAGGTGGGAAATCCAGGCAGATAGGAGGGTGCCCCCCTAGTGTCTTCTTCCTCTGTGGTGTTAGTTATATAAACATTATGGAAGACCATGGTTTTGAACTAAGTGCCTGCTCTGGGCCCTGCATGGGCCAGACTAAAGATCAAATGCAGTCACCCCTGCTCAGGCTGTCCGTCAGGAAACCCAAACGAAGTTGTCATCTGGCCTTCCCAAAAATCAAGACAGGGCGATTGGCCAGGCACGGCAGCTCACACCTGTCATCCCAGCACTTTGGGAGTCTGAGGCAGGAGGATCGCTTGAGCTCAGGAGTCTGAGACCAGCCCGGGCAACACTGTCTGGAACCTGGAACCCCGTCTCTATAAAAAATAATAAATTCTTTAAAAAAGAAAAAAAGAAAAAGAAAAAGAAGAAAGAAAAGGAGAGAGAGAGAATGGCCAGTTTCCCAAACAGGCCTGTTCCAGTCTTCAATGAGCATGGAATGAAGTTCCTCTGCTTTAATCCTTAGCCTGAAGTCACCCGATGTGAGACAATTAGTTACTGCCCTGCAGGGACAGTGACTTTGAAACGACCCCTCTGCCTGTGTTCTTCACCTCTGCTTTCTTCTACGAAGCCCTTTCCATCTCTAAAGCCGCCCCCTCTGCTCAGCTCACAGAAGCACTAATTCTGTTTTACACAGGGACACGTTGGCCAATTCTAGAATTGAAATAGAGTCCATTAAGGTCTTTAAACGATATATGTTGTCATTCTGTTCGTGGACAGTGGAAAACCGTTTAACGCATTGTTTTGTACTAAAGCAAACACAGATGTCCTCTGGAGTCGAATGCAAAGTTTCCATGAAATCCTATTTAGAAAACAGAAATGTCTATGAAATTTTGAACCTGGGGGTGCTGTTTGAGGTGGTGACCCCAGATCCTTGTGGGGCCACACATTTGGCATCCTCTGATTTTCAATGCCCACAGAGATGTTTGAGAAAATGCACGAAACCCACGGTCCCCACTAACAAGGTCGTAGGAGAGAATTTGCTGGAAGTCTGGAGGGGCAGCAGTGCAGGTGTGGGCAGGACACCAATGCCGTAGGGTTGGGTGCGGGGCTGGCCCACCATGGCCACTCCAGCAGTGACTATTCCAGCCTCACATGCATCGGGGGAGGCCAGCGTGGGGGCAGTGCTATGAGGAGGAACTTGCAGACAGGCCAGGAGGCAGTACTTACAAACCTGTCCCTGCCACGTCCCCAGGCAGCGCCTCCTCCCATCTTCCCCTGGACCTCCCACCCCAGGCTCCCTCAGCTCTGCCCTCTCCGGAGCCCCAAACCCACCTCTGATGGTCAAGTGTCGTATTTTAAGTGTTGGATTTTAAGGTAAAAGCATGACTATCCTACAAATATGAAATGTATCAAGGATTTTATTGAACACCTTAATTAGCAAGGAAATCAATAAGATGTTAGAACTGGCTCACAGGAGAATTCAAAGCACATTATATAGAAAATAAGGAATGGGCCGGGCACAGTGGCTCACGCCTGTAATCCCAGTACTCTGGGAGGTCGAGATGGGTGGATCATTTGAGGTCAGGAATTCAAGACCAGCCTGGCCAACATGGCGAAACCCTGTCTCTACTAAAATTACAAAAAATTAGCCAGGTGTGGTGGCAGTTGCCTGTAATCCCAGCTACTTGGAGGCTGAGGCAGAAGAATTGCTTGAACGTGAGAGGTGGAGGTTGCAGTGAGCCAAGATCACGCCACTGCACTCCAGCCTGGGTGGCGGAGCAAGACTCTGTCTCAAAAAAAAAAAAAAAAGGAAGAAAAACAAGGAGCACCGAAGTGGATTTACAGAACATTTTTACAGATATGCATCATTTATATTATTGTATTATTGTCAGGTGTCTGCAAAAGAGTGTGTAAGGCGGCAAGACCCCGGAAGGGTGCGGGAAACGGGACACACAAGCCTTTTTGCCCATTTCAAAGTCTTAAAATTTTCCCGACACAGGTAAAACTGTCTACTTACCCACCATTGTCCCAAGCTCAAAAAGTCAAAAGCCAAATCTGTCCTCACCTCCCCTGTCCCGCCAGTCAGCCCCATGACCGTCTCCTCAGGTGTCTGGGTCTTCACCCATCTCCTCTCCAAGTAGGAGCCTCTGGTCTGCCCAGAAGCCGCCACCAGCTGCCTCCCTGTTCCTCAAGGGTGTCATGTGGGAGTGGGTTCCACAGGCCCGGGTTCAAACCCTTTACCAGCTGTGTCATCTTGAAACCTGTGGTTCCGTGTCTCAGTCTCCACATTTGAAAATGGGAGTGGCACTGACAGCCACCTGTCCACCCTTCTCCTTCCACGATGAGGGGAGACGCTGCCGCCAAAAGGTTGTGAGGATGGAGTGAGTCCACAGGGTGGAGCGGAGCAGACTCCATAACCCCTTCTCCAGCTGCATAGACCTCCCTCCCTCCAGCCCAAAGCATTCCTAGCTCCTGATCACCTTAAAAATAAAACCCAAATGCCTTGTTCAGCAGGCAAGCTCCCTTCCATCTGGCCCTGAGTTCCAGCTCCGAGTTCCAGCTCCGGCTCCACTGTTCAAGCATTCATCCCTCACCCATCCGTCTCCGTCTCTGTGTGCTTGGGCCAAGCTGCCCACAACCCCTCTTCCAAAGGAGCTGTGGTTCCCTCATGTTCGTCACACAGTCCTGTCCCCTGGCCATGTGCTCACATAGCCCAGGCATCTAATCAGGGTCCTCCTCATGCAGACTGCAGGGACAGAGACATCCTCTCTCCTGGGCAGGATGGGATGCAGATGTGAAGCCTGGCACTGCAGCAGCCATTTTGTGCCCATGAGGAAGAGCTGGCTTTGGAATAAGGCCAACTATGCAGAGGGCAGAGATGGAAAGAAATTGAGGCCATGACTGCCTTGTTGAGCCCCTGGGTCAAGCCAAGCCTGAACTTCACCTGCCTCGGGCCCTCCCTGTCCCAGGTGTCAGTCCATTCTCTCTCAGTGAAGGCAATTGATTTGTCTATTCTGCTCCATGCAGCCCAGTGCTTCCTAACTCATTCCTTCCCCTCATCTGCAGCTCTTGCTGGTTTCTGTCCTTGTACTGTTTTCCTGGATGCCCCAGGCACTGGGTGGTCTGCTGTCTGTGAGTCCAGCCCGCTCTCTCCGTGTCCCGCCCACCAGCTAGCTGGCACTATGGCCAAGTTTCCAGAGACCCACAGAGGTGGCCACTGCCCAGAAACAAGGCTTGTTCCAGGGGCGACTGAGACAGAGACAGGCTCTCATCCCCACGTGAAGCTGTGGATGCACCAGTGAGCAGCTGCCATGTTCAGACCCAGGACCCAGCACCCGGAGTGGCCGCCCTGGCTGTCCTCACGGCTCGTTTTAAGAGCACATTGGCACAGATGTCAGGGGCCCATGGGTCTCCCTTGGCCTGGGGGATTTAGAAGTTTTCTCTGTATTTGTTTTACCCTCTCCAGCACTTTCTAATATACAGACTAAAACCCCACCTCAGTGGGAGGCCAGAATATCGACGGGCTGGAGATTTACGAGGGAAGAGCCAGGCCCCACCAGCAGGCCCTAATAGCTCCCTAATTCCTCTCATTAGTCAATGAGAGCCCCTAGATTCTCTCCACACAGCAGCTCGAATGTAATTACCAGCCGGGAGTGCTGGGCACGCAGGCCCTGTATCCTGCGTTTTGCAAAATTCCCTGAAATGCACTTCATGATTCTGGAAGCTTCATCGGCCTGCAATTACAAGTAGCCCTTATTAAAAATCCATGCAGCCTCCCACATCAAACAAAATTAATCAGTAACAAGCTGTAAGGCTATTAGGTCATTTCCCAACACACAGCAACTCAGGAGCGGCCCTATCTGATTGGCCCAGGAATTCTCCCATGTTTCTCCGAATGCCGTGAGCTTTACATGAGATGTTTGTCTTTGCTTGAATTACAGTTGGGTGTTATTCTGCTGAATGTATTCCAATTGGCCCGGCAGGCTTGTTTTGCAGCACATATACCACCAAGATGGTCATCTCATTTTGGCCAAGAGCGTGAGGAAAGGTGTGGTCCCTGTTAGGGGAGGACCTCAGGTGTGGCCAGGGGACCAAGCAGGTGCTGTGGGACGCTTTTCCGTCTCTGTTGCAACAGGGTCCTGCCCGGTCTCCCCACACCTACCTTGCCTTTTGCACGCAGCTCTGGTGCAAAGGCAGCCGGGATGAGTCCTTTCAGTCTGCACTTTGAATCTCATAGCCACTGTCTTCCCGTCCACCTGGCTCATCCCCGCCTGCCAGGTGCCTGCACCATCAGGTCTCTGCCGATCTCTATGCCTCACCCTTCACTCTGCCTACTGGCCGCTCCATGATGGACACAACGACATCTCCCAGCCCAGCCAGGGGCTCTTCTTATGAGAAACTGATAGGAAGGTGGGGTCCAGGCCCCTGCCCTGGCCTCCTGGGTGGGCTTGTGGTGACAGCAGAAACAATCTGCGTGACTTGTGGGGTCTGAAGTCACAGGAGGCGTCGGTGTCAGCCTGGTTTCTGGGAACAGGCACTTGCAACCCCGAGCAGCTGTCCAGTTAGCCCTCTGGATGCTCTGAGGCCACCGTGCTGTGAAACGTGCACATGGAGAAGCCCGCGGACCACGGGGAGAGAGAGAGATGCCCGCCCTGCCCGTCCTGCCCACCACGGCTGCCAGACCAGAGCCTTGGCTCATTCTATGCCCTCTGCCTGGACCGCTGTTCCTCCTCCCTGTCTCCACGCGGCCGGTCCCTTTGCATTCTTCACCTCTCTGCTCAGAGGCCACCTCCCCTTCAGATCACCCTCTGCGAAGGACACGCCCGCTCCATGATCCCCCACAACTCCCTCCCTCAGTGCCCCGCGCATTCCCTCTTGTGGGGTGACGCTGGTCGCAGCTAACGCTTCCATATTTACTTGCTGACTTGGGTGTTGTCTGCCTCCCCAGCCAGAATGAGACTTCCCACACCTGCCCGGTTCTCTGTTGCTTTCCTGGGGTGAGACGGGTGCCTGGCACGCGGGACACGCTCAGGGTCACGGCCCACTGTGCCGCTGCCCAGATGGGTGCATAGAGGGATGGTGGCCATTCCCCCGGCCTCTGTTCCTGCTGAAGACTCCTACCCAAGGTTTCAACGTTGAAGGAAATCTTTGCCACTTCATTGGGCCACTAGAGTGTCACTTTTTTTAAGCACTGGAGAGGAGGGTGTGTTTTCTCTGTGTTCATCGTGGGTGTTCTTTTTTCTCTTAGAAATTGCTTGGCCAGTCCTCTGCCCGTGTTGCTGTTGGCCAAAGTCCCCTTTCGACCCTCCCTGCTGCCACCCGGAAGGCCTGAGCACAAGTGCCTGTGATGACCTCGGTACCTGCCCTTCACCTGGGGCCGCCCACCTGTCCCCATCCAGGCTGTGTCTTTGTGTCTCTCTCCCCATCCAGGCTGTGTCTTTGTGTCTCTCTATGTCTTTTTCAATCAATTTTGAACAACTTAAAAGCAAGGATTGAATCTTCTACTCTCTTGTCCCTTCAATGCCCAACAGGGCAGCTTCACTCCGACAAGACTGTGAGGACGACATAGAGACTCAGTAAGCTCTTGCTACTTGCCCGGTTGGTTGGGTTGACTTTGTTTAGAGTTTCCCGTAGCTCTGGCCTCGGTTACCAAAGTTAATGAGATTAAATAGCATATTTTAGCAGTAGCAAAAACAACAAACTTCTAGGCATAAGCCTAATAAGAAATATGCAGGACATCGGTCAGGCGCGGTGGCTCACACCTGTAGTCCCAGTATTTTGGGAGGCCTAGGCAGGCAGATCACCTGAAGTCAGGAGTTCAAGACCAGCCTGGCCAACTTGGTGAAACCCGTGTCTACTAAAAATACAAAAATCATCCGGGCATGGTGGTGGTGCCTGTAATCCCAGCTACTCGGGAGGCTGAGACAGGAGAATCACTTGAACCAGGGAGGGAGGTGGGAGTTGCAGTGAGCTGAGATCGCGCCACTGCACTGCACTCCAGCCTGGGTGACAGAGCGAGACTCCGTCTGAAAAAAGAAAAAAAAGAAAGAGAAGAAATATGCAGGACATACATTAAAATATTAAAATACTACAAGCCAAAGTTAACAGATAGCCCACCAACTGAGGAAAAGGTATTAGCAATTCATACAGTAGACAAAGTGCTGCTTTCCCAAATACATTTGAAAAAAAAAGCCTCCGGGCTGGGCGCAGTGGCTCAAGCCTGTAATCCCAGCACTTTGGGAGGCTGAGACGGGCGGATCACGAGGTCAGGAGATCGAGACCATCCTGGCGAACACGGTGAAACCCCGTCTCTACTAAAAAATACAAAAAAACTAGCCGGGCGAGGTGGCGGCACCTGTAGTCCCAGCTACATGGGAGGCTGAGGCAGGAGAATGGCATAAACCCGGCAGGCAGAGCTTGCAGTCTTGCAGTGAGCTGAGATCCGGCCACTGCACTCCAGCCTGGGCGACAGAGTGAGACTCCGCCTCAAAAAAAAAAAAAAAAAAAAAAGCCTCCTGAAAACGATGAGATAAAGACCAGCAAACTCATCAAAACATGGGTAAAGAACTTAAATGGGCAACTGGCATTTTAACACATAGAAAGACGCCCAACCATACTCGTAACAAGGAAACGCAAATTGAAACTAAATGGAGGTTCCATTTTATGACGGGTCAGACTGACAAAAAGCAAAATGCCAGGCAACCCTCGATGTTGACAAACTTGCGGGGAAGCAGGCGCTCTCGTACATAGCTGATGAAAGTACAAGTTAGCACAATGTTTATGACCACCAAGTTGGCAACATCAATAAAAATGTAAATGCATCTGCCCTTTGGCCCGGCAATTTTGCTTATCCTATAGATACCATCAAGCACAGGTGAGGTCGTCTATGTGTGAAATTACTCACTGCAGCATTATTTACAAAGGCCTAAAAGCCCGTTGATAAGAGCTTGTTATATAAATCATAATAGATCCATAAAATGAAACTCAACTCTAAGGAAAACGAGGAGGCTGGGCACAGTGGCTCACACCTGCAATCCCAGCACTCTGGGAGGCCGAAGTGGAAGGCAGCATGATGAGACACCATCTCTACAAAAATAAATTAACTGGGCATGGTGGTGTGCACCTGTGGTCGTAGCTACTCAAGAAATAGGCTGAGGTGGGAGGATGGCTTCAGCCCAGGAGGTCGAGGCTGCAGTGAGCTGTGACCGCATCACTGCACTCGGCCTGGGCAAAAGAGCAAGACCCTGTGTCAAACAAACAAACAAACAAACAAACAAACAAACAAACACAACAACATAAAAAGAAAGGAGTCTGCTTTTGGCGTCCATCAACCAGGTTGGAGAAAACAAATGACCACATGTATTCTAATGTGTCAGAGAACTACCAAGGCAGCCAAGACCTGAAGGCCCAAGATATTGTGGGGGAGGCAGACACGCTGAGGTGAGCTGAACTTCTACACCCTTGGAGCAACCGCAAACCCATAACTGGCATGAACGGAGATGCTGAGAAGCTGAGCAGGGAGGCCTGCTGAGAATCCGAGAAGCTCAGAGGAGCTTTCAACACTGGCATGCCAGCAGGAAGATGAAAATCAGAGTTCAGGACTGCTCACATAGCCAGGGCTTGGAGAGACAAGATCCTGGGGAGAGAAAAGGATCCCAACCGTCCGGGATGTCTATGTGCCAGCAGCACAGGGTGAGCTCAGAGAGGCTGAGCAGAGGCTGCTAGGAATCTAAGCGGAACTGTGGGAGACCTGCAGTGCTGGAGAGGGAAAGATGGGCTCAGACCTGTCGTGCCAGAGGGTCCCTCGGAAGCACCTGAAGCTTTCATACGGACCCCTGGAGGGCAACCTCTCCTCTCAACTCTAGATTTAAATCCAAGAAGCTTCTTGACCTTGACCTTGACCTCCAGCAGGCATCTCAGCCATGACATTTTCAGAACAAGCTCCCTGTTGTCCTCCCTGCACTGTCCATCCCCATGTGCCACCTGGGTCGGTGTGGACTCATCCTTCTAGCGAGTTAGGTAAGACCCCGGGCTCAGATCAGACCCTCCCATCCTCTCATCCCCACATTGACTCTGTCAGCAACTCTTGTTGGCTTCACCTTCAACACATACCTGGAATCAGACCCCTTCTCCCAACTTCAGCACCGCCCTTTGGCCCAAGCAACCATCTCCTCCCCCACTCCCCCGGCACTGGTACCCAAGCCACCATCTCCTTCCTTCTGCATTGGTGTAATAGCTGTCCAGCTGGGATCTCAACATCCACTTGGTCCCTAGAGACACAGCACCTGCAATAGTAAAAGTCATTGTGCCAACATTCAGAGCAAAGCCCAAAAACCTTAGAGTGACCCACAGGATCCACCTCAGAGTGACCCACAGGATCCACCTTGGAGTGACCCACAGGATCCACCTTAGAATGACCCACAGGATCCACCTTAGAGTGACCCACAGGATCCAACTTAGAATGACCCACGGGATCCACCTTAGAGTGACCCACAGGATCCACCTTGGAGTGACCCACAGGATCCAACTTAGAGTGACCCGCAGGATCCATCTTAGAGTGACCCGCAGGATCCATCTTAGAATGACCCACAGGATCCACCTTAGAATGACCCACAGGATCCAACTTAGAGTGACCAACAGGATCCACCTTAGAATGACCCACAGGATCCACCTTGGAGTGACCCACAGGATCCACCTTAGAATGACCCACAGGATCCACCTTAGAATAACCCACAGGATCCAACTTAGAGTGACCAACAGGATCCACCTTAGAAT
>NC_045441.1:4687829-4718226 GCF_002776525.5 Piliocolobus tephrosceles | reverse complement strand
CAGGCGCGGTGGCTCACGCCTGTAATCCCAGCACTTTGGGAGGCCGAGGCAGGTGGATCACCTGAGGTCAGGAGTTCAAGACCAGCCTGACCAACGTGGAGAAACCCTGTCACTACTAAAAATAAAAAATTACTCGGGCATGGTGGCACATGCCTGTAATCCCAGCTACTCGGGAGGCTGAGGCAGAAGAACGGCTTGAACCTGGGAGGCGGAGGTTGCGGTGAGCCAAGATCGTGCCATTGCACTCCAGCCTGGGCAACAAGAGCAAAACTCCGTCTCAAAAAGAAAAAAAAAAATTATCTTTCTGGTTACAGGGTATCCTTTAGGCATTCCTTAAAGGTAGGTCGGCTGGCAATAAATTCTATTAGTTTGCCTATCTGAGAATATCTTTACTCCTCCTCCATTCCTGAAGGATAGTTTTGCTGGATAGAGGACTCACAGTCGACAGCTCTTTCCCCTGTACAGTTGAACAATGGCACCTCACTTCCTTCTGGACTTTTGTGGTTTTGGTTAAGAAATCTGCCTTCATTCAAACTGGTGTTCCTCTCTAGGCAAGACATCATTTCTCTCTGGCAGTTAGTATTTTTCCTCCCTCTGTCTTTAGTTTCCAGGAGTTTAATAGTTTGTGATGTGTCTTACTATGGGTTTTTGGAGGGCTTATCCTACGAAGGCTTGTTCAGTTCTGGAATCTGTGGATTTATGTTTTTCATTGAATTGGGGGAGTCTTCAGCATTTTTTTTTTTTTTTTTTTTTTTTTTGAGATGGAGTCTTGCTCTGTCACCCAGGTTGGAGTGCTGTGGCACGATCTCGGCTTACTGCAACCTCCATCTCCTGGGTTCAGGCAATTCTCCTGCCTCAGCCTCTTGAGTAGCTGGAATTACAGGATGCGCCACCATGCACAGCTAATTTTTTTATTTTTTAGTAGAGATGGGGTTTTATCATGTTGGCCAGGCTGGTTTTGAACTCCTGACCTCAGGTGATCCGCCTGCCTTGGCCTCACAAAGTGCTGGGATTACAGGCGTGAGCCACCGCGCCTGGCCTGGTTCTTATGACTGCTTTAAGATTCTTGGCAGATGATTCTAACATGTGACCTATATGGAATTCACATCCGTTACCTTACCATGGTCAGATTGTGGCTTTCCTGGTTCTTGGTGTGACAAGTGATTTCCAGATGTATCCTGGACATTTGGGTTACGATGTTTGCAGACTCCTGGTCCTACTTTAACCTACATTAGCAGACAGTGGCTCTGTTCAGGTTCAGGGTGTAGATTTCAGCCTATTTTTGCAGTCTGTCATTCCAACAACAGTTTTGTCTTCAGAGCCCTGGCACTGCCCTCCTGGTCTGCTTTATTCTTCTGGCCTTCCTGGGGCTGCTGCTCATTTCCCATTGGTGGCACCTGCAGGGGTGAAAGGTACCACCCTGGGCCACCTGGTGTCACTGGGCTACATTTTGCTGTGTCAAGATAGAACATGCTCATTCTGGGTCTGTTTGTGCTATGAGAGGAAGGGCAGACTTCAGGCTCCTCTGACACTACCTGTGCCGTGCAGACTGTCCACTGGAACCACAGTTGTGCAGCACAGGTTAATGCACCTGCAGTGGCTTTCAAATCAGCCCTGAAAGCAGACTGTGGAGTGGAGGTGGTAGGTACCCTCTGGGTCTCGGTTGGGTGTCCCCTTTCCCAGGGCTTTGGCCAGGGAGAGGAGGCTTTCCTTGGAGAATTTCCGTCTGTGCCTGTTGGCTGTTCTGGGCTGCAGGCTTCCCTGGGGACTAGTGCAGGAATGCATGAGAGAAAAAGAAAACCCAGGGGACCTACCACCTTCCTGTTCCTCCAGTCCAGAGGTCTCTAGCCCATCTGTCTTGCTGTCAACTCTCAAGCTCCTTTCCTCATCACCTGCTGAGTTATGTGCAGGGTATTTTGCTGTATTTCAATGGGAGGAGCAAGGAAAAGTGAAGTCCCACCACTGTAAAGTGCTTATTATTTCTCGACTTCATCGCTGCCACAGCCTTCCAAGGGCTCCTGACCAATCCGTTCAACAGAAGCCAAAGGGGTCCTTGAAAAACGCAGACTCGATCTTGCCAATGCTCCCACCTTGAAATCCTTAGTCCCCCATGCTTTAGGACAAAGGCCCCCATGGCCAGGCGCCACCGATCTGCTCACGCCCTGCCTGCTCCCGTGAGCGGTGTCAGCCTCCCTCCGTTTGCTACCTGGAGCTGCCACAACAAACACCCCAGGCTGGGTGGCTGAACGAGAGAAACTGATTTCTCAAGATCAGGGTGTCAGCAGGGATGGCTCCTCCCGAGGTCCCTCTTCATGCTCATACTGTGTTCTCCCTGTATGCACGTCTGTCTCCAAAATTTCTCCTTTTATGAGGACAGCAGTCACATTGGATGAGTGCCCAACCTGATGACTTCATCTCACCTTGATCACGTCTACAAAGACCTTGTCTCCAAACGCCTTGTCTCCGAACAGGGTCACATCCTGAGGTATGGGGGTTAGGACTTCAGCATGTGAATTTTGGGGAGACACCATTCAGCCCATATCACCACCCATGAGGCCTTTGCTCATGCTATTTCCTCTCTCTACAACAACTCCCCATCCCCTACGCCCACCTTTCACCTGGCTATGTGATGTGGTGTGGCTGTGTCCCCACCCAAATCTTATCTTGAATTGTAGCTCCCACAATTCCCACGCGTTGTGGGAAGGACCCAATGGGAGGAACTGAATAATGGGGGTGGGTCTCTCCTGTGCTGTTCTCATGATAGTGAATAAGTCTCACAAGATCTGACGGTTTTATAAGGGGAGTTTCCTGCACCAGCCCTCTGTCTCTCTTTGCCTGCTGCCATCCATGTAAGATGTGACTTGCTTCTTCTTGCCTTCGGCCATGATTGTGAGGCCTCCCCAGCCATGTGGAACTCTGAGTCCACTAAACCTTTTCCTGTATAAATTACCCAGTCTCAGCTATGTCTTTATTAGCAGCATGGAAACAGACTAATATACCATGTTTACTTATTCTTCATATTTTGCCTCTGCCACCATTTGTTCAGGGAAGCCTTACAAGTCTAGTTCAACATCGCTTGACACTCATTCTCCCAGGGCCACTGTGGTTAAACACATATTAATTTGTCTTTCCATTAAGGGCTATCTCATCCTACAAGATAAGATCTGGGAAAGCAGGGACCCTGGCCAGTTTCTACATCATTGTCATCCTGTCCCATGTGTTACAGATAGTGCCTGGTCAAACAAATGCCTGTTGGAGGAAACAATGAATGAAGAAAGTTACTGAATATGCTACATAACAACATTTAAGAGGTCCTGATGGGCTGGGCATTGTGGCTCACACCTGTAATCCCAGCACTTTGGGAGGCCGAGGCCGGTGGATCACGAGGTCAGGAGATCAAGACCATCCTGGCTAACACGGTGAAACCCCGTCTCTACTAAAAATACAAAAAAATTAGCCAGGAGTGGTGACGGGCACCTGTAGTCCCAGCTACTCGAGAGGCAGAGGCAGGAGAATGGCGTGAACCTGGGAGGCAGAGCTTGCAGGGAGCAGAGAACGCGCCACTGCACCCCAGCCTGGGCGACAGAGCAAGACTCCATCTCAAAAATAAATAAATAAATAAAGAGGTACTGATGAACACCACCATTTTGCAACATGAAGATCAACAACAAAAAAGAAGGTCAAACTTGACGTTCAGTCCTAAAATTACACACATTCTGCTTTTAGAAAACTCAGTGCACGGTCACGGATGAGAAGTGCCTGGCTAACCAGAGTTGGGGACTCCTAGTTTGCAGTGAGTGCTGTCAAATTCCTGTTCCAGGCTGGGCTCACACCAACTCCGCCGCCAAGCTGTTTGGGCACCTCTGTCTCCACTCAAGTCCATACTCAAGGTCACTACTGTGAAACACTGTCTTGCTTTTAATTTCCAAGCTGCCTTGTTATTTCTTGGGAGTAGGCCAAGCTCACTTTAGGAGGAACTTGGTTTATAGTTTAACTTTGAAACAGAGATGATAACAGCCCTTTCCTGAAGCCAACCTCCTTCTTGCCTGGGGACCAGAATGCCTTTGTAAGACTAAGACATGGGCCACAAGATTAGAAATTGTGGTTTGAGTCATGCAGCTAGAGGCCACAAGATCCCAAACCTCCCGGATTGCTCCTTAGGATAACATCACTATTGTAAACTCTAAGATTGGTGCTCCAGATGTTTTTCAGGCTCTGCATTCTGATGCACCAGTTGCCACCACCCACACTCCTAATCTGGCTCAACCAGTTCTGTGATCCCTCCCGGGAACAGAAGACAGCAAGAGAATCAACTTTGACGCTCCACTGTTTCATCTCCAACCCGACCAATCAGCACTGCCCTCTCCCTGGCCCCCTACCTGCCTAATTATCCTTAAATGACCCGTCTCAGGAATTTCAGAACCCGCTTTGCGTAATAAAGCTCTGGTGTTGTTTAGCCGGTTTCTGCATGCATTAAACTCTCTATTGAAATTCCCCTGTCTTGATAAATTGGCTCTACCTGGGCAGTAAGGCGAACCTATTGGGCAGCTACACCTGAGATCAAATCACAGGCTGCACGTGAAGCCCAGAGCAGGAACCCGTCTTACACCACAGGGGGGATCCAGTCCACAGAACCAGCGCCCTTCCCTCCTGGAACGGACATTCCCAAAGCCAGAGGGGCTCTAGACGGCTCAAAAAGGGGTTTCCCGACTACCCTGGACCGATGCAGGGCACCCAGGTTCCTTCTCCAAGCACTCCAGGCCGCAGGGCAGGCTTCCCTAGGGGCAGGCCCAGGCCTATAGCCCGGGGCCCGCATCCCAGGCGAGCTGCACCCTCCCGAGACCCTTCCCATCTGCGCAATGGGGACAGGGTAAGGCCCAGCAGGCCGGCTGGCGGGGGCTCCTGCGACAGCGCGGGACAGCAGGTGAGCACGGTGGGACCAGGGCCCAGACCCACGTGCGCACCTGCGGGGAGGAAGGAGCCCGGCGCCTCGCCCCCAGCGCGGACCGGAAGTGCTGCCGTAATCCGCGCCGAGCGTCGCGAAAGCGCCGTTCCCCTTAGTGACCGGCGACGCGAACAAGATGGCGGCGCCGGGGGTGGCGGAGGCCGTGGCGGCCTCACACCCGGCCGAGGGGGCCGAGATGACGGAGGCTGCAGAGCTGAGCCGCGCCCTGAGCCGCCTGCTGCCGGGGCTGGAGGCCGACAGCAAACCGGGCCGGCGGCGCGCCTTGGAGGCCCTGCGGCGAGCGCTGGAGGAGCCGGGCCCTGCCGCCGACCCCACCGCTTTCCAGGGCCCCTGGGCGCGCCTGCTGCTGCCGCGCCTGCTGCGCTGCCTGAGCGACCCCGCCGAGGGCTGCCGCGCGCTGGCAGTGCACCTGCTGGGTCTGGGCCTGCGCCGCGCCGCGCGGCCCCGCGATGCCCTGCCGCGCCTGCTGCCCGCGCTCGCCGCGCGCTTGGCCGGCCCCGAGCCCGCGCGCCGACCGCCCGAGGCCTGCGAGGAGCTGCGCTTGGCGCTTGTGCAGTTGCTGGGTCTGGCCGTGGACCTGTGTGGCGCCGCGCTCGCGCCCCACCTGGACGACGCCCTGCGCGCGCTGTGCTGCTCCCTGCTGGACCCCTTCGCCGCCGTGCGCCGCGAGAGCTGCAGCTGCGCCGCCGCCCTGGCGCAGGCCACGCCCGGTGAGCACCCCGGGCCCCGCTCCCACACCCCACACTTTCACCCCCACCTCCACGGCCCCCCTCACAATCCCCGCGGCTCGGCCCCACCCCGCAATATCCCGGCCCCCACCATGCCCCGCGTCCCCCACCCGCCTGCCCCAAAGCCCCCCGCCCGGCCCCCTCCTGTCACCACCACTGCGTCCCCTGCCTCACGTCCCGCCACCAACGCGCCCTTCACCCGCTCCCTTGCCCTCTACGCCCACGTACCTGTTGCTTGCGCGGCCACCTGCTCCTGCTTGGCCCTCACTCACCTCACCCCAGTGTCCGCTCCCCGCCTCCACCCTCCACGCCCCAAGCCCCGCCCCTACCTGCCTGCTCCCAGTGCCCCCTCCACCTACCTATACTCTGCGGTCCTCCTCTTTGCACTCCGCCGTCCCGCGACCCTCACCCCCCACCCTCCTCCCTGCCTGAGCCCCCTTACCCAGGCCCACGAGCCAGCTCTCCTATCCAGATCCCTGGAAACCACCGCGGAAATTCCTCTTAAGCGGTTTGGGGTGGGGTGTGCCCGGATAGCTGCCTCCTTTCCTTCCCTCTGGGGGCTTGCAGGACTTGCATCTAGTTGAGGAGACACGCTTTGAGACTCTGCTCTGGTCATTTCACTTTCTGTCCCATTCATCCTACTCCACTGCGTTCCCTCTCTGGTTTGGACCACTGTCCTAAGTGGAAGGAGGCCGCTTCTCCCCTCCACTTTCTAACGTTCCGCATCATTTTTAGAGCTCTGATCTGATCCGGTCGTTCTGTTTCCTTAACTGGCCATTCCTGCAGGGCCTTGCCCTTTCCCTCCTCTGGCTGGGATGTGGAATGATAGCAGGCGCCGGCTTCCTGCTAGCGGGAAGGCTTTCCAGAGGGGGGAACACCGATGCTATAAATCCGTGGGCGATAGGGAGCAGGAAAGCAGTGAGAGATCTGGCCAGCTCAGGCCGTCCCAGTGATATCCCGATGATGGTTTGAATGTATTGGGAAGTGCAGGGGGTGTAAATAGGAGTAGTAGACCCGAGTTCAGGTTCTTAAAAGATCACTGCAGCTGCGTGGAGAAGAGGTTCCGGCAGTAAAGGAAAAGCTGGACTTGGGGAAATGGCGAGATTTCCACGTTGGTTAACTTTGGATTTCACATGGTCCAGAACTCCTGTGGAGCTTGGGGAAGAGCCTTGGGCTGGACATGGCCATTGAGAATTCCTGTCGTTTAATGTATTTCTCTTCAGAAATACAACCACTTCCCTACCCCGTCTGTGCATCAGCCCCACGGGTGCTCCTGCTTCCTCCAGGGAGCTCCTCCCGGCCTTGCCACGTTCCCTCCCTGGACCGTAAGTTCCATAGGACAGCACCATGCCTGCCTGTGCCCCTGCCCCGAGCAGAGCTTGCCGGGGTATGTGCTCACTGGTTGCTGTGGGGTGAGGGACTGTGCCTCTGCCTGGAGCATCCCCTCATCTCCAGCACCTCTGGCCCTCCTCTCCCCTGGGTGGAGGGCCTCGCCTCTGGCCTCGGTCACACTGGGCAGTGGCAGAGAAGTTGAAGAGCTCACCCAAAGTCTCATTGGAATGACCATTTCCCAGACAAGCCCCAAGTAGTGCAGAGCTGAGGCAAGAGGCAGTGTGAATGCCAGAGACCCTTTGGTTCTGACTTTTTTTTTTTCTTGGAGACGGAGTTTCACTCTGTCTCCCAGGCTGGAGTGCAATGGGGTGATCTCTGCTCACTGCAACCTCTGTCTCCTGAGTTCAAGTGATTCTCCTGCCTCAGCCTCCCAAGTAGCTGGGATTACAGGCGCCCGCCACCTCTTGTTCTGACTTTCTGCGGGAACTTTACAAATAGGAAGTGCAGTGGCTTTTCCTGGAGTGGTTCTGGCCCAGCTTCCTGGAGGAGCCTGGGGACTGGTCTCAGTTGGGGCTGGAAGTGCAGCCTTCCCGCCGTCCTCTGGTCTCGGCTTCTTTCCTGTGGCCTCCAGTGTCCCCCTCAGGCCTCCACCTTGGCTTCAGCAGGTCCAGGCTCTCCCATCTTCAGCCACGATGGGGTTGCACCCCCAGCCTTTCCCTGCTGGTCCCTCTAAGCCCCCTGGGTTGCACGAGTGTCATCAAGGTGGGACACTTGTCCCTGAGCCTCTTCCTGTGCTGGACGGTACAGAGCTCTGTTTGGCAGCCTGGGTTGTTTACTGTTCTGCAGCAAAAGGACCTGGAGGGGAAGAGGATGGGAGGTGAGGAGCTCACAGGTGGGCAGCTGTCCTCTGGAAGCCCACAGAGCTGGGCAAGGCGTGTGGGAGCAGCTCTGGTAACTGGGGGCCTCCCTGTCCCTCAGATCACTTCCACATGCAGTCGGAGTCTCTGATCGGGCCCCTGATGCAGACCATCTCCCACCAGCACTGGAAGGTCCGTGTGGCCGCCGTCGAAGCCACAGGTGCGGTGATCCAGTTTGGCAACGGGAAGTCCGTGGACGACGTGCTTTCCCATTTTGCTCAGCGACTGTTTGATGACGTCCCGCAGGTAACTGGTGTTTCTCCCGGACAGTCTGTTCCTCTCTCCACCACAGGCAGGCTGACGTGCTCTTTTTAACTAATGCACTTGTTCTTTTTTCAGAATGCTGCATGCACCAAATGTCCTTTCATTATTCCTACTCACAGGATGTTCCTATTCACATCTTGGAAAAACTAGGAGACAGCTGAACTGTTTTAATGTTTGGTGTTATGAATTCCAAAGGTGTGAGAAAGGATGGCTTGTGTAGTTATTGTCTCTTAGACACGGTGTGTGCTTCAGCAGTTGCAGGAGCTTCCTTAGTGCTCCCATCCATCAAGATGCACTTTCCTGAAAAGCCACCGTGGTTGGTGGACCTGGCCTGGGAAAAGAGTGCAGTCGGGGTTGGTTTGTTGGGGATAATTATGTTGTTGGGCTTTGGAACCCACCGAGAGACGGGCAGGCAGGCAGGCAGGAGTTCTACAGATGGGACTGAGTGTCAGCTTTACTGCTGGCAGAACCTGGCTGGGAGGGCATGTCTTGGATCTGAGGCCCCAGTGACTTGCTAAAACGCCACACACTGTGGCCACCAGGGAAGCTGAGTGACCTCTGATCTTCCTGTGTCTGGGTTACCTGTCAGCGTAGTCAGACGTGTGATCTTTTGTGTCTGGCTTCTTCACCACACATGGCTCCAGGTTTCAGCTTTGCAGAGGTAGGTTTCCTGATGGGAAATGGCATGAAAGTGGTGAGTTGAAGAGTCACTCAGGTATTCTGGGGCGGGGATGGAAGCCCTGACTCGCTCCCTCATCTGTGTTCTTGGGGTCCAGCCGTAGGGCCGGCTGTAGGTGTGACACAGCACCTGCCCAGGATGCCCCTGCTTTGCCTCCATGGCCAGGCTTCATTCTCGGGCTCTCTCCCTCCAGCGGCAGTGTGGCTGCCTTGGGGCTGTGCGCAGAGACACAGGGGGACCCTTTGCCACCAGGAGCCTTCGTTCACCCCCTTGGTCTCGTCAGGCCAGCGGAAGTTGAGTCACCATGTATGCTGGCCGGCCCCTCCTGGAGCTGGTGTGGGTTCAGCACCAGGCAGCACAGAGGGCCCCTGAGCACATTAGGCTCTGCCCGGTGGGGAGAAAGTGGGCAGAGTGTGGGGTCAGTGTCCAGGCTGCCTGGCACTTGGCAGCAGGCACTTCTGGCAATGACTATTGGCAGAATACTTGGGCTGCGGAGGGCAGTTCAGGGGGCCAGGGCAAGAACAGAGCCCAGTGAGAAGTGCAGGCGGCTGGCTGTTTTTTCTCTCCCACCTTTCTTAAGCCCGAGGCAGAGTATGGCCCACAAGGAACGTGGTGTCTGTGTCATGGGCCAAGTCTTATTCCTCAAAACAGTGTGATGACTCTATGGAGAGCTCTGTGTGCATACTGAAGCTCCATAGCTGATAGCTGTTGGTGTAACCTACCGTCACTGTCTAAAAATACCATCACTGTCTAAAAATACCGTCACTGTATCGATAGCTGTCTATAAATACTGGAACTCTGTGGAGCACTCTCTGTAAATACTGGAACTCTCTAGCTAGCTGCAGACGGTGTAACTCAGTGTAAGTATACCGTAACTGTAAAAATACCGTTACAACGTGTCAATAGCTGTCTATGCATGCTATAACTGTATTGGTAGCTATGCATAAACCACCTACTCTGTATCAGTAGTTGTTAGAAAGCTGACATCACATCCTTGATCTGAAGCAAGCTTGTCCAACCTGCGGCCCGCGGGCCACGTGCTGCCTAGGACGGCTTTGAATGCTGCCCAGCACCCATTCATAAACTTTCTTAGAATGTTATGAGATTTTTTTGTGATTTTT
Source organism: Piliocolobus tephrosceles (assembly GCF_002776525.5). NCBI lineage: Eukaryota > Metazoa > Chordata > Mammalia > Primates > Cercopithecidae > Piliocolobus > Piliocolobus tephrosceles. The sequence goes on along the minus strand of NC_045441.1, from coordinate 4,708,219 downwards.
TTTTTCTTTTAGCTCATCAGCTATCATTAGTGTTAGTGTTATTTTTCGTGTGGCCCAAGACAATTCTTCCAGCATGGCCCATTTCTTCCCAGTGGGGTTTGCATCCTATTAGCAGAGACCCTGCGCGGCCCTTCATGTGAGTTTCATGTGGAGTCGGGTGTTGTCCCTTTTACTCTGATCAGCCCTGGGACCCCATCCCCTCTGCACAGAAGGTCCTGACTGCCTTCTGACTTGTAGGAAACCTTCCAGCAGCCTGCTAGACTCCGCTTAAATCACTCAACTTCACTGGAAGGGCCCAGAAATAATTTCATCTCCTCCTTACGAGGCTCAGAGGCCTCAGAGCTCGCTCAGATAGCACAGCCAGGTGAGCCTCAGAGCAAGGTCAGGACGTGGGTGGTCTAGCCGCCCTGGAGCCCTAGGCCCCGGGACGGTGGTGTCTGAAGTTGTGGAAAGGGGGGTGTCCCAGTGCAGCAGGGGCTACTGCATCTCCCCACGTGCACATGACTGGAGCTCCCAGCCAGGACACTGACGGCATCCAGAACGCTGGCGAGGCAGGCAGGACGGACGTATGGCCGTGCAGTTGTGAAGCAGGCCCTGAACAAACTGCCCTGTGCCGCCCTTAGGTGGGTGGCTTATGGACTTCGCCCTGCAAGGGTGCCCTGGTTGTCGCCAGGCCTGCAGTCGGCAGCTGCTCAGCTTTGCTGCTGTTTTCCTGCTCGATGTGTGCCGCTGGTGAGACCACCAGACCTGTTCTTGTCAAGAGGACCTTCCAGGAACATCGGATGTTACAGGAGAGGCTGGGGCTGCACGGACAGCTTTTCAGAGATGAGTGTTTGTCATGTTCCTGCCAAGTACCTGTTCGTCATTTGTATGCCTTTTGATAAATGTCTATTCAGATCTGTCCATTTTTAAATCGGGTTATTAGATTTTTTTCTATTGAGTTTGAGCACCTTATGGATTCTGGTTGTGAGTCCCTTTTCTGAGGGTATTTGTGCAGCTGTTTTCTCCCATCCTGTGGGTCGTCTCCTCACTGTTGATGGTTTTCTTTGCTGTGCAGAAGCTTTTTAACTTGGTATGATCCCATTTGCCCATTCCTTCTTTGGTGGCCTGTGCTTTGGCATTTTACTCAAGAAACCTTTGTCCAGACCATGTCCCAGAGAGTTTCCCCAGTGTTTTCTTGTAGTGGTTTCATAGTTTGAAGTCTTAGATTGAGGTGTTTAATCCATTTTGATTTGACTTTTGTACGTGGTAAGAGATAGGGGTCCAGTTTCATTCTTCTGCATATGGATATCCAGTTTTCCCAGCACCATTTATTGAAGAAACTGCCCTTTCCCCAAGGTATATCCTTAGCACCTTTGTCAAAATGAGTTCACTGTAAGTGTATGGATTTAATTTCTGGGTTCTCTATTCTGTTCCATCGGTCTGTGTGTCTGTTTTTATGCCAGTGTCATGCTATTTTGATTGCTGTAGTTCTGTAGTGTAAATTTTTTATGCCAGTGCCATGCTGTTTTGGTCGCTGTAGCTCTGTAGTATAAATTGAAGTCAGGTAATGTGATCCCTCTGGTTTTTTGTTTGTTTTTGTCGTGTTTTTTGCTCAGGATAGCTTTGGCTCTTCAGGGTCTTTTGAGGTTCCATATAAATTTTAGGATTATTTTTTCTGTTTCTGTGAAGAATGTCATTGGTATTTCGATAGGGATTACATTGAGTCTGTAGATTGCTTTGGGTAGTATGTACATTTTAACAATATTGATTCTTCCAGTCCATGAACATGGAGTATGTTGCCATTTTTTGTGTGTGTCCTCTTCAATTTTCTCAACATTCGTGTTTTATAATTTGCATTGTAGAGATCTTTCACTTCTTTGGTTAATTCCTAGATATCTTATTTTGTTTGTAGCTATTGTAAATGGAATTACTTTCTTGATTTCTTTTTCAGATTTGTTCACTGTTGGCATGTAGAAATGCTACTGGTTTTTGTTTGGTGATTTTTGTATCCTGCAACTTTACTGAATTGGTTTATCTGTTCTAATTTTTTTTTTGTGGAGTCTTTAGGTTTTTCCAAATGTAAGATTATATCATCTACAAACAAGGATAATTCTCTTGCTTTTCAATTTGGATTCTCTTTCTTTCTCTTCTGATTGTTCTAGCTAGTGCTTCCAGTACTGTGTTGACTAACAGTGGTGAAAGCGAGCATCCTTGTCTTGCTCCAGATTTAGAAGAAAGCCTTTGAGTTTTTTCCCCGTTCAGGGTGATACTAGCTGTGAGTCTCATATATGGCTTTTTTTGTGCTGAGGTATGTTCCTTCTATACCCAGTTTTTTGAGGATTTTTATCTTGAAGGGATGTTAGATTTTATGCTTTTTCTGCATCAATTGAAATAATCACATAGTTCTTGTCCTTCATTCTGCTGATATGATGTGTCACATTATTGGATTTGTGTATGTTGAGCCATCCTTGCATACCTGGAATAAATTCCACTTGGTCATGATGAATGATCTTTCTAATGTGCTGTTGAAACACTGTCTTGTTGAGGAAATTTTGCATCAGTATTCATCAGGGATATTGTCCTGTACTTTTCTTTCTCGATTGCATCTTTGTCTGGTTCTGGTATCAGGGTAGTACTGTCCTCATAAATGAAGCTTGAAGGTATTCCTTCCTCTTCTATTTCTTGGAATAGTTTGAGTAGGAGTGACATTAGTTCTTTAAATGTTTGATAAAATTTGACAGTGAAGTACTGGGTCCCAGGCTTTTCTTTGCTGGGTGGCTTTTCATTGCAGCTTCAATATCATTACTTGTTACTGGTCTGTTCGAGGTTTGGATTTCTTTATGATTTAATCTTGGTAGGTTGTATGTGTCTAGGAATTGATCCATTTCTTCTAGGTTTTCCATTTTATTGGCATATAGTTGTTCACGGTGTAGTTGCTCACAGTGTCAGTGCTCATGGTGTAGTTGCTCATACTGTAGTTGCTCACAGTGCAGTTGCTCACGGTGTTGGTGCTCATGGTGTCAGTGCTCACGGTGTCAGTGCTCATGGTGCAGTTGCTTACGGTGTCAGTGCTCACGGTGTCGGTGCTCACGGCATAGTTGCTCATGGTATAGTTGCTCACGGTGTAGTTGCTCACGGTGTAGTTGCTCACGGTGCAGTTGCTCACAGCGTACTTGCTCACGGCGTAGTTGCTCACGGTGCAGTTGCTCACGGCGTAGTTGCTCACGGCGTAGTTGCTCACGGCGTAGTTGCTCACGGTGGCGGTGCTCACGGTGCAGTTGCTCACGATGTCAGTGCTCACGGTGCAGTTGCTCACGGTGCAGTTGCTCACGATGTCAGTGCTCATGATGTCAGTGCTCACAGTGTAGTTGCTCACAGTGTTGTTGCTCACGGTGTAGTTGCTCATACTGTAGTTGCTCATGGTGTCGGTGCTCATGGTGTCAGTGCTCACAGTGCAGTTGCTCATGGGGCAGTTGCTCACGGTGTCGGTGCTCACGGTGTAGTTGCTCACGGCGTTGCTCACGGTGTAGTTGTTCATATTGTAGTTGGTCATGGTGTCAGTGCTCACAGTGTAGTTGCTCATGGTATAGTTGTTCACGGTGTCGTTGCTTATATTGTAGTTGCTTATGGTGTGGTTGCTCGTATTGTATTGCTCATGGTATAGCTGCTCACAGTGTCATTGCTCATGGTGTCGCTCCTCACAATGTTGTTATGGTGTAGTTGATCACAGTCTCTAATGATGCTTTGAATTTCTGTAGTATCAGTTGTGTAATGTCCCCTTTTTGATCTGATTTTATTTACTTGGGTCTTCTCTTTTTCTTAGTCTGGTTAAAGGTGTGTTGATTTTGCTTATCTGTTCAAAAAGCTAACTTTTCATTTTGTTTGTCTTTTGTATTTTTTTGTTTCAATTTCATTTATTTCTGCTCTTATTTCTTCTACTAACTTTGGGTTTGGTTTGCTCTTGCTTTCCTATTTCTTTTTTTTTTTTTTTTTTTTTTTTGTTGAGACGGAGTCTTGCTCTGTCGCCCAGGCTGGAGTGCAGTGGCCGGATCTCAGCTCACTGCAAGCTCCGCCTCCCGGGTTCACGCCATTCTCCTGCCTCAGCCTCCCGGGTAGCTGGGACTACAAATATTTCTTTTCAACACAGAGTAAGGTTGCTCTTTGAAGTTGCCTGCTTTTTGGATGTAGGTGCTGGTTGCTACACACTTGCCTCTTAGTGCTACTTTTGTTGTTTTGGCATATTGTGTTTCCATTTTCACTTAAGAATTTTTTAGGCCGGGCGTGGTGGCTCAAGCCTATAATCCCAGAACTTTGGGAGGCCGAGACAGGCAGATCACGAGGTCAGGAGATCGAGACCATCCTGGCTAACACGGTGAAACCCCATCTCTACTAAAAAATAAAAAATAAAAACTAGCCGGGCGAGGTGGCAGGTGCCTGTAGTCCCAGCTACTCGGGAGGCTGAGGCAGGAGAATGGCGTAAACCCGGGAGGCAGAGCTTGCAGTGAGCTGAGATCTGGCCACTGCACTCCAGCCTGGGCGACAGAGCGAGACTCCGTCTCAAAAAAAAAAAAAAAAAAAAGAATTTTTTAAATTTCTTTCTTAATTTCTTCGTTGACCCACTGGTCATTCAGGAGCATATGATTTAATTTCGATGTATTTGTATAGTTTCCAAAGTTCTTGTGATTAATTTCTAGTTTCATGTTTTAAGGCTTGTTTCATGGCCTAACATGTGGTCTATCCTTGAGAATGATCCATGTGCTGAGGAGAAGAATGCGTATTATGTCGCTGTTGGATGCAGCATTCTGTAAATATCTATTAGGTGCATTAAGTCTATAGGGCAGATTAAGTCCAATGTTTCTTTGTTGATTTTGTCTCTGGATTATTTGTCTAATACTGGAAGTGGGGCGTTGAAGCCTCTAGCTGTTACTGTGTTGGAGTCTGTCTCAACAGACAATATTTGGCTTATATATCTGGATGTTCCAGTGTTGGGTGAATACATATTTAAAGTTATGTCCTTTTGCTGAGTTGACCCCTTTATCATTATATGATGACCTTTGTCTCTTAATACAGTTTTCGTCTTGAAATCTGTTTTGTCTAAGTATAGCTATCCCTGCTCTTTTTTTGGTTTCCATTTGTACAGAATATCTTTTTGCATCCCTTTATTTTCAACCTACGTGTGCCTTTTTGGTGACGTGTGTTTCTTGTCGGCAACAGATAGCTGGGTCCTGGTTTTCTTACCCATCCAGCCACTCTGTCTTTTGAATGGAGAGTTTAGTCTGCTTACATTCAATGTTGTTATTGATAAGTAAGGACTTATTCCTGTTGTTTTGTTGTTTTCTGGTTGTTTTGTGGTCTGCTCTTCCTTCTTGCCTTCCTGTCTTCCTTTTTATGAAGATAATTTTCTCTGTTTTTTTTTTTTTTTTTGTATGTTTTAATTTCTTTTTGTTTTTTGTGTATCTATTGTAGGGTTTTTATTTGGAGTTACCACGAGGCTTGCAAATAACATAACCCATTATTTTAAACTGATGGCAACTGAACACTGATTGTGAAAACAAACCAAGCAGCAAAGAAAAAAATGAATAGAAACTCTACACTTTAATTTTATCCCCTCTGCTTTTTAACTTTTTGTTGTTTTTATATTTTTGTCTTGAAAAGTCATTGTGGTTATTTTTATTTTTATTGATTTATTTATTTTTATTGTTTTATTTTTGAGATGGAGTCTTGCTCTGTCACCTAGGCTGGAGTGTAATGGTGCCGTCTTGGCTAACTGCAACCTCCACCTCCCAGCTTCAAGCGATTCTCCTGCCTCACCCTGCTGAGTAACTGGGATTACAGGTATCCACCACCACACCCAGCTAATTTTTGTATTTTTTTAGTAGAGATGGGGTTTCACCATATTGGCCAGGCTTGTCTCGAACTCCTGAGCTCAGGTGATCCACCCGCCTCGGCCTCCCAAAGTGCTGGGATTATAGGTGTGAGCCACTGCACCCAGCCAGCTAGTTATTTTTCATGGGCTCATCTTTTAGTCTTTCTACTCAGGGTGTGAATAGTTTATACCCCACAGTTACAGTGTTACAACAGTCTGTGTTTTTTCTGTGTTTTTCTGTGTGCTTACTGTTACCGGTGAGTTGTATCCTTTTAGATGATTTGTTACTACTGCTCAGCATCCTTATTTTTCAGATTGAAGAACACTCTTTAACATTTCTTGTAGGACAGGTCTGATGTTGATGAAATTCCTCAGCTTTTGTTTGTCTGGGAAAGTCTGTCTCCCTCATGTTTGAAGGATTTTTCACTGGATATACGAGGGTAAAAGTTTCCTCTCCTTCAGCACTTTAAATACGCCACGCCACTGTCTCCTGGCCAGTGAGGTCTCCTCTGAGAGGTCGTTGCCAGGCGTACTGGAGCTGCGTTGTATGTGATTTGTTGTTTTTTTCCTCTTGCTGCTTTTAGAACCCTTTCTTCATCCTCGATCTTTGGGAGTTTGATTGTTAAATGTCTTGAGATAGTTTTATTGGGTTAAATCTGGTTGGTATTCTGTAGCCTTCTTGTACTTGAGTGCTGGCATCTTTTTCTAGGTTTGGAAAATTCTTTGATATTATCCCTTTGAGTAAACTTTCTACCCCGATTTCTCTCTCTCTACCTGCTCTTGAAGGCCAGGAACTCTTAGATTTGCCCCTTTGAGGCTATTTTCTAGATCCTGTCCATGTGTCTCATTCTTTCTATTCTTTTTTCTTTTGTCTCTATGTATTTTCAAATAGCCCGTCTTCAAGCTGCTCACTAGTTCTTTCTTCTGCGTAGTCAGTTCTGCTGTTAAGAGGCTCCGATGCATTCTTCAGTATGCCAATCGCATTTTCAACTCCAGAATTTCTGCCTGATGCTTTTTAATTATTTCAGTCTTTTTGTTAATTTCTCTGATAGGATTCTGAATTCCTTCTCCATGTTATCTTGGATTTTGCTGGGCATCCTCAAACAGCTGTTTTGAGTTTTCTGTCTGAAGGGTCACCTATCCCTGTCACGCCGGGATTGGTCACCGGCGCCTTATTTAGTTCACTTGGTGAGATCATGTTTTCCTGGATGCTCCTGATGCTTGTGGCTGTCGGTCGATGTCGCTAGGTATTTACTGTCATCTTTGCAGTCTGGGCTTGTTTGTACCCATCCTTCTTGCGAAGGCTTCTAATTCATTTCTTTTGCTTTTTAGAAAAAAAATTGAAAACCATCCTGCTTTGTTAAACTGTTACATGGCAGTGTGGTATTCAGTGTTGTTTTTGAACTAAAAGAAAAGGGATAATCCGTCTCATGCTAATTAGCATTTGCAGATTTCTTACGATACCAGTAGAAACTGATAGAAAAGGTGGTGGCAGTCCATGAGACTCAGGAGCAGCCCCAAATCCTAGCCCTGCAGCTGTCCTTGCTATGAGGTGAGATGTTTGAAGCTCTTTTCTACAAAAGAAGCCTATCTGTGGGTTCCAACAGACAGGTGGCCGTCCTGGGCAGGGCCCTGCAGAGACCCTGGCACAGGTGCAGGAGGTCAGGGAGGAGAAAGCAGCAAGGCCGACTCAGCGAGTTCAGACTGCTCCCCGGCTGCCGGCCTGGGGCAGAGTGTGCTCAGGCCTTGCCATGTGGCCCTGGATGCCTGCCCATCTCCTGGAGAGGGCCCCATCATGTGTGTTTGGGCTCGGGGCTGGCTGCAGTCTGGCTTGTCTCAGTCATGCCCTCTGCCCGACAGGCTTTCCAGCATCTCAGCACATGGCACAGGCTGAGCTTGGAGTTTGCCACTCACGTGGATTAGCGTCTTGGCAGGTGCGGCCATGAGTGGTGCCTGTTGACTGCATTAAACCCTGGGGCATCTCTGCTCGAGACCCGCCAGCGCTGTGTATGAAGACGACAGTGACAGCTTGTTCTGTGGTGACTCTCTAACCAGGTGGTGGAGTGGCCATGGAGCTGATTTGGGTTTCTCAATTGTTATATGGGTACTTGTATTTGTGGTTGCTAGTAAGGCCCTGTGTCAGTAATAACCCCCGCAAATGCACCATGCATTCTTGTGTCCCCTATGCTGTGTCCCCTATGCACGCTTCCCTGCTGCTCGCATGCCAAGAGTCGCCTGTGCTCACCACACGGGCAGCAGGAGTCAGGCGCGTCAGGCCTCTCCTTGTGTGAACTTGTCTACCCCTCACGGGACCTCAGTGATGAGCCCTGTCAGTCATTCCTTCCCATTTTCCAGGTGGGAATGAACTTCGGAGCGGTCAGGCCAGGGTCCGGGTCCCAGGCTGGCAGGGACAGATCCTAGATGCGATCTGCTTGGCTCTGGGCCTTGTTGGAGCCGGGGCGGGGCAACCCCTCCTCCGAGTCCCAGTGAGTGACCACGCCATGGGCACAGCTGCTGCTCGGGTCCCCTGCACCTACGAGTGGCTGTGAGTGCTATTGCTAATGGTGCATAGCTGTGCAGAGACGCTTCATCCAAAGTGTCAGGAGGGATGAAGGTCCTGTGCCCCACAGCCCAGCCAGGCACTGATGGCACCACAGAGTCGGCCCCTGGCCTCACAGGGGACGACTCTGAAGCTCGTTCACACCCCAGAGCTCCCTGGATCAGTCTGTAGCTGGCTTCAGCCACACCGCTTCCTCACCCAGCTTCTTCTTGGCTGTTCCCAGTTCCCTTTGAGGAGTGTTGGTGCTGGTCCCCATCTCAGGCACTGCCCTTTGGGAGCTTGGCTAGGGCACCTGGTGTCTTTTAAGCTGGTTTCTTCTGCCTGCGTAGGCAAGGTAGGCAGAGGCCCTCGTGCCCCCTCTTCAGACATCCAGCAGCAGAACTGGGGACCCTGCTGGTTTCCTCCAGAGTCCCTGGGCTCTGGGACCAGATGCCTTTGAGGTCTGGCCATGGTGCACCATACTTGCTGTAGCCCGGCTCACTGAGCACCCAGGGTGAGACAGGCACAGCCTGGCCAGGAGGTTTTCATGCAGAAGACTGAACACGTGGCACAGCTCAGGCAGCAGCTAGGAGCCTGCTCTCGCCAATAGGACCAGGCCGGGGCACGGGGGATATGTGTGTGAGGCTGCAAGACAGCAGCATTCCTCTCCGGCCCAGCCAGGGGGGCCTGGCAGAGCTGGCTGGGACCCAGACTTGGTGGCGCCCAGGACCCCGGCCATGCACGTCTGCCTTGGGGATGGCATCCAGGTGGTGGCAGGTGGCCCAGGACCTGGCCGTGCCTCTGCCTCAGGCAGCGTCTGCATAGCGGCACTCAGAGCTGCGCTGTGGCATCAACTCCAGCATCCCCTTTGCGTACACGAATCCTTATCCCTTCCTCTCGTGCACAGGTCCGGCGGGCGGTGGCCTCTGTGGTAGGCGGCTGGCTGCTGCGTCTGCGTGACCGCTACTCCTTCTTCCACAAGCTCATCCCTCTGCTGCTCAGCAGCCTCAACGACGAGGTGCCCGAGGTCAGGTACGTGGGCAGGTATCCAGCCGGCGGCCGTGGGCCCTGCTTCCTAAACAGTCATGTATAGCAGTGGTGGTTTCTCTTCACTTAGAATCTGTCACAGAAACCTGCTCGTGTCCCTTCGTCCCTGTGCTCTGAGGTGATGTGCCATACAGAAGGCCTCTGGTTTTGTAAACGTCATTTCACGTCTTTTTAACATTTGACTGAGTAATGGACAGAGATCAGGCGGCCCCCTTGGTGTACTGCCAGTAGAGTGCTCACAAGATGAACGGGGTTCCTGGTCCACCTTTTCTGGGGTTAGGGAGGGAGCTTCCCGCTCTCATGTGATGGGGTCTTTAGGCGACCCGTGTCGTGGCACAGCCCTGCGGCCTCCTGGGCATCCCTGGGAACTTGCAGGGCCCTCCCCTGCGTGCCCTGCCCTGAGCCGCTGTTGTCTGTCTGTTGTGCCACAGGCAGCTGGCTGTCAGCCTCTGGGAAGACATTGGCCTGCAGTGGCAGAAGGAGAATGAGGAGGACCTGAAGGACAAGCTGGACTTTGCCCCTCCCACCCCACCCCATTACCCTCCGCATGGTGAGTGACCGAGGCAGGGGAGCGCCGGGAGGCGAGCCCTTGTTGGGTAGGAAAGGGGCTTCTGAACTTGAAGGAAGCTTCAGCTCTTGGAGTTCTGAGCCCAGGCGGCCGCATTGGAAAGGTGCAGGCATCTCCCCATTGTGCTGGGACTCCTACATCCCAGGCACCTGGGCCCTCCCTGCGTCCTGGGCAGAGCACGTCTCTCCTCAGCATCTGGGGAGCCCCCATGTGCCTCGCAGTGACCTCTCCCCTCCTCTGACCAGCTTTATTTTAAAAAGGCCGTGGGCTTCTGAAAGTGTCCAGTGCACTGCTAGATGGTGTCCGCCCCCCTCCCTGGGCTGTGCACACAAGGGTGCATTGCACTCTGGGTTCCTGGGCAGCTCTGCTCGTGGTTGGGGGATGTTGGAAACAGTGGGATAAGGGGCTCATCATTTCACCAAGACAGAGCTCAGCACAAGGGCCACAGATGAGGTGAGGTCTTCATGGTTCCACATGATTTCCAACCTGGGAACAGGGTCCCCTGCTGTGTGGCCTCCCACCCTTCCCACATTTGCTCCCTGGCCATGTTGCAGGCACCCCTGTGTGTCTCTGCAGAGCCCAGCAGGTCTGGCTGAGTCTGAGTGGAGGCTCCCAGGTCCAGCCCCAACACACTTGCTCTGCCATGCCACTGGCCCACCTCGGGCTTCATCTGTGTAGAAACCACTCTCTTGTGGGGCTGAGTGTCTTCCACTTGCACATGGTCGGGTGTTTTCATCACTTGAGTCTATCTGCAGAGTGTCTTAAAAGTGAATAATAGACACGCACTGATAAGGACAGAAAGTAGGTGAAGCACGGCCCAAATCAGATGCACAGCCCAAATCAATCAGATACCCAGTCCAAATCAATCAGATGCGCAGCCCAAATCAATCAGATACCCAGCCCAAATCAATCAGATGCACAGCCCAAATCAGATACCCTGAGAGATTTGCAGCCTCAACTTACTTCCCATGTCACCTCCCTGGCCTAGTCCAGGCGCTGAAGTAGCCCAGGGTCAGGTCCTGGAGGGAAGTGTTGTACTCTGTCAAATACAGCATTAAAGCAGCTTCTTGGCTGGGCATGGTGGCTCACGCCTGTATCCCAGCTACTCGGGAGGCCAGGGTGGATCACTGGAGCCCAGGAGTTGGAGACCAACCTAGGCAACACAGCAAGACTCCAACTCTACAAATATTTTAACAAAAACAAATTCTCTGGGTGTGGTGGTGCGCGCCTGTATCCCAGCTGCTCCAGAGGCTGAGGTGGGAGGATCGCTTGGGTCCAGGAAGTTGAGGCTGCGATGAGCTATGACCACGCCACTGTACTCCAGCCTGGGCAACAGAGTGAGACTCCATCTCAAAAAAAAGAAGAGGAACTGTATTTGCAAACTATGCCTCTAAAAATGAGTTAATTTTAACATATAAAACACTTAGGGCCGGGCATGGTAGCGGGCGCCTGTGGTCCCAGCTATTTGCAAGGCTGAGGCGGGAGAATGGTGTGAACTCGGGAGGAGGAGCTTGCAGTGAGCCGAGATTGCACCACTGCACTCCAGCGTGGGGGCCAGAGCGAGACTTCATCTCAAAAAAAAAAAAAATGTGGAAGTTAGACACGAGGCCGCTTACGAACTCTCTGTTGAACTCGCACTGTCTGCGCACCAGTGACGGGAGTGGAATCCCACACGTGCTGTGGTTCTCTGTCAGTGCCTCTCCGTCCAGCCGCCTGGGGTGGGCTTCTGCACTGGTCAGACCTAGAAGCTAAGCTGTGGGTTGTTTGCTTCTGGCGATTTCAGCTGGGCTCTCCTCACCGATGAGGAAATGCGGCTCCTTAGAGAGGGTCCAGCCTGTCTGCCTAATTCATGCTACACGGAGCTCACACTGCGTGGCAAATTGTTCCCCACGTGCTCACTGAGAAGCCAGTGGAAGGCCCTTCAGGTGTCAGTGGGGCAGGAACGCCGTCCCCGAGACGCAGGAGGGTCCAGTCCTTCCCGCTGTGCACTGGAGAGGGAGGCAGAGCGGGGCAGGGACAGTTTCTGGAAGGTACGATCCTTGGAATGCGGTAAAGGAGAAGACAGAGCAAAGCACACACATATACGCAAACACACATATTCACAGGCATGCACATGCACACGTGTATACACATACGTCTGTGCACACACGTGTACATGCATAGCCTCGCACACGTGTACACACATACACATCTGTGCATACGTACGTGCATATCCACGCACACACGTGCACATACATATACACATGTACACATGTACAGACACACACATCCCGCCCTGCCCTCGCCAACTGGCTGGCCCTGCTAGTAGGTTCCCGGAAGGGGCTTCCTCCCTGTGGTGGAAACACAGGCTCTTTCGAGGCTGCCTGATTTAGAATTGGTTCAAGGACTTGGGACTGTTCCTGACTGATAATTGCAAAAACACAGTTACCCATGCCGAGGCGTGGAGAGTGTCGTTAGGCACAGAATTTTTGTTTCGAGTAGAGCAGAGTAAATTTAGAATTGAATTACAATCAGAGTCAGTGGCATCAGCACTACATTTGGTTAGATTTTTGGCATTTTCCCCTCAAATTACTTTGCTTCAGTCTGTAGATTTGAATTTTAAATACGATTTCTCAGATTTTTTTCTACAGTATTTTAAATGTCAGATCAGAAGAATATCTGAGTCTCTTCCTTAGAAGTTTGCACTGGCCTTGTATCGCCAAGCAAATGTCCTCCCTACCGTCCTGCCACCCCCCGCCTACCATGCCCAGGGTCTGTGACGTCCTCCTTACCATCCTGCCACCCCCCACCCGCCCTGCCCAGGGTCTGTGACGTTCCCTCCCCCAGGACCATACTGCGTTCACCCTTCAGGGCTGCAGCTCTGTGAGTTTTGAGCAGCACCGCCTCTGTCGCCCACATGTGGGCATCTCCACCTCCCAGAACCTTGGGCCCTGGCACTGCTGCCGTGGGCTGCATCCTGTGCGTCCCTTCCAGGATGTCACGGGCATGAGGTCGTGGGAGCATGGCTGCTGGCGTCTGCTCCTTCCTCTGTGTGCGGCGCGTTGGAGGCTCGTGCATGGCACCTGTGTGCAGCACTTTCCTTCTTCGTGTGAGTCACGTTCCCTCCCGTGGACAGACCATCCGGTCACTAGCGGGGCACATTCAGGTGCTTTCTAGTCTTTCACCATCACAGGTAAAGCTGATGTAAACACTTGCAGCCTGGTTTTTGTGAGAGTGTTTTACTGGATAAACACTCAGGCGTGGGACTGCTGGGCCGTAGGTACAGTCCTTACTTTGTTAGAAACTCACCACACACTGTTTTCCACACCCTTCGCGCCACGTCGCATCCCTACGGGCACTGGACGAGCTCTCCAGGTGCCGTGATCAGGCCAGCTTATGAAGTGGGGTTTGCTGTTTTTAGCGTGTCGGTTGGTACGCAGCGGTGGCCTGGGGTGTTTTAGTTTGCGATTCCCTAATGAGAGGACATTGGGGTCTTTTCCTGTGCTGTGTTGTGCTTCTGCGCACCCATGCATCTTCTTCGGTGGCTGTTCACATCTGTCATCTATTAAATCGGGTTGTCTGTTTCTGAGTGTGGAGTTTGAGGACCCCTGCCATGCCCTGGATGCAGGTCCCGCATCAGACTGTTTCAGGCTCCGCAGCGGGGCCTCAGCTCTGGCTCTCGCTCCCCTCAGAGCTCCGGCAGCTGCCCCCTACCTCGATGGAGGTGCTCCTTGTCCTCGGTGGACCCAGACCCTGTGCTCACCTCACCGCTCGCTCCGGGGGCCTGTCCGTCTGCTGCCATCCCCAGGCCCCAGAGGCAGTGAGCCAGGCTCGGTGGCTCTGTGGGCACTCAGGGAGCCGATGAGTGGCTGCGTGGCCTGTCTTACCTGCAAGAACGGGTAGTCCGACCCTGTGGTTGAGCTGCCAAGGGTGTGAACAGGCAAAGTTTGGTAATATTTTCAGATCACAGCTAATGCAAGCGGTGCTCAGAGGTCATGACCTATCAATAAAGAATTCACGTGGGCCTGGATCTGAAGTGTAATCAGAGCCCAGTTTTCCTGTTTCCTAGGAAAATAAGGTGTGCACCACATAGAAATGTAATTCGTACCATATAGTTTGTCGTTAGCTTTGCAGACACAGCACAGGTTTCCGTTAACAGCACTGAAACCTCCACCTTCACAACCAAGCTTCGTGCTGGGAGGGTTGTGAGGGCATCACCCACCGTCCTGAAGTCAGTCACTTCCCCGAACACCGTGCCCTTCTCACGCAGAAGCACACGTTCACGCCTGGCGTGTCTGACGATCGCACTGCCAGCCGCCAGCCGCAGATGGCTCAGTGACAACGCTCCAGAGTCCTTTCTGCTTTGAGACTATCCCTCTGTTAAGATTGTTTTCCTTGGCAATGCCTGAGTGTAAAGGAAAGCGCCTCATGGTGCTGGTGAGTGGCCGGCCAGAGCTTTTCACACAGGAGGACAGACTTGGCTCTTCTTAAAGCCTGACTTACAAGTGAGCAGGGTTCCCTGTGGATGAACGCTGCCATGTGACGGCCTTCTCCTCCCTCCGTTCTCCTGTTCCGCCTCGGAGCTCGCACCTATTCTGCTTTACTTGTGTATTTCATCTGTGTGTTAGGAAAGATGGAAGCTTGAATGGAGATTGTCAGAAACGTTACGTTGTGCAAAGGGGCTGGAAAAGCTGGTTAGCATCGTCTGAAGCCAGCAAGGACCCACACGTGGAGCGCTGGCCAGCTCTGAGTTAGCCAGGGGTGTTGCAGAAGAAGGAACTTGTTTTCTTTTTTTGAGGCACACTTGCTCTGTCACCCAGGCTGGAGTGCAGTGGCGTGATCCCAGCTCACTGCAGCCTCCGCCTCCCAGGTTCAAGCAACTATCCTGCCTCAGCTTCCCGAGTAGCTGGGATTACAGGCGCCCACCACCACACCCGGATAATTTTTATATTTTTAGTAGAGACGGGGTTTCACCATATTGGTCAGGCTGGTCTCCAACTCCTGACCTCAGGTGATCCACACGCCTCGGCCTCCCAAAGTGCTGGGATTACAGGCGTGAGTCATGGTACCCAGCATATGTCTGCTATAATATTAAGTATAGAAAAACAGGCTTCAGAACCATATAAGGCCATGTGCTGCATAACGGCGTTTGAGTCCATGACTGACCGCAGGGAGGAGGCTGGTCCCCTCAGGTGGTGACATCGTGTTTCTCCTGTACCTTCTCTGTGTTCGGAAACAAATGCTCACCGTCTGCTGCAGTTTCTGCGTGTGGAGTGCAGTCACCTTGCTGCACAGGTTCGTAGCCTGGGAGCCTCACAGGCATCGCACAGCCCAGGCGTCGCACAGCCCAGGCGTGTAGGAGCTGCGCCATCCAGGCTTGTGTATGTCACTGTAGGACATTCACATGGCGACCAAATCACCCAGCGACATGTTTCCCAGAACGCAGCCCACCGTTCAGCAGCACTTGACCGAACCCAGAACCGGCGGTGCCCTGCCTTTTCACCAGGGACTGGTTTTGTGGAAGACAATTTTTCCATGGGTGGGGCGGGGAGCAGGGTGGTTTCAGGATAAAATTGTTCTCCCTCAGCTCATGAGGCGTTTGGTTCTCATAAGGAGCATATAACCCAGATTCCTCGCACGCACAGTTCACAGGAGGGCTTGCCCTCCCCTGAGAACCTCATGCCGCCACTGATCTGACAGGAGGTAGAGCTCAGGCGGTCATGCTCCTTCACCATCCGCTTACCTTCTGCTGTGGGACCCAGTTCCTAACAGGCCTCAAACCAGTCCCAGCCTGTGTCCAGGCCATGGGTATCCCTGCCCAGCACCGGCCAGTGTTTCTTTGGAAATACCCACAGGCCCAGGTGCCCACAAAGCTCTGTTCAGCTGTCAGCGGACCCCTCCCTGGCTGTTCTTGGTCACACATCCCTCATTTTGCAAACTTTCCTGAGTGGATCATCATCAGGAAGAAAGGTGCAGCCAGGCTTGGTGGTGTATGCCTGTAATATTGAGCTCAGGAGTTCAAGACCAGGCTGGCCAACATGGTGAAACCCCATCTCTACTAAAAATACAAAACTTAGCCAGGTGTGGTGGCATGCACCTGTAGTACCAGCTACTCAGGAGGCTGAGACATGAGAATGGAGAATTGGTCAAACTCAGGAGGCGAACGTTTCAGTGAGCTGAGATGGTGCCACTGCACTGCAGCCTGGGTGACAGAGCGAAACGCTTTCTCTAAAAATAGAAAAAGACCCTTTAAATCCTGACATGTCATGGTTTTATTTCTATCTTTACAGTTGCTCTGAATTTATTTTTTATTTTTTGTTTTTTACTTTTTTCGAGATGGAGTCTTGCTCTGTCGCCCAGGCTGGAGTGCAGTGGCGTGATCTTGGCTCACTGCAAGCTCCGCCTCCTGGGTTCAAGCGATTCACCTGCCTCAGCCTCCGAGTAGCTGGGATTACAGGCATCTGCCACCACACCCAGCTTATTTTTTCTATTTTTAGTAGAGACGGGGTTTCACCGTGTTGGTCAGGCTGGTCTTGAACTCTTGACCTCAGGTGACCCGCCCATCTCAGCCTTGCAACGTGCTGGGATTACAGGCATGAGCCACCGCGCCCGGCCTGAATTTTTAAGATCAAAACCTTTTTGTCAATCCCTGAAGGCTTTTGTGTAAAAATCGATAAACTGATTGTGAAATTCTTGTGGGCGTGCAAAGGACCCACAGCCGCCGAAACACTGGGGAGGAGCAAGCAAGGCTGAATGTCAGCAGTGCCTGGGTGCAGGACTCACAAAACCACAGTCAGGGGCCGTGTGGTGTTGGCTTTCAGACCAATGAGCGGAACGAGAGTCCAGAAACAGGCGCCCACATGCAGACCACTGACTTGATGAAGGCTCAAAGACCATTTAATGGAGTCTTTTAATAAGGGTGCTGTAATGATAGGCTTACTCATATGCTAGAAAGTGAACTGGGAGTGAAAAACACCCCGGTTGCATCAGGGGCCTGAAGGTAAAGCCCAGAACCGCAGAGCTAGGATGAAGCCTTCATGACCATGGGCCGGGCCACGCTTCCCTGGGTGCGTCCTCAAAAGCACGCTCTGTAACAGGGCAAAGCAATGTGCTGAACTTCACCAAAATGAACACTTCTGCTCTTTCCAAGGCCTGTTGAGAAAACGAAAAGACAAACCAAAGACTGAGATGTCTGGAGATGATGTATGTAGGGATTTGTCTCCAGAGTATAGAAAGAGCTCTTGAAACTCAGCAGGAAAACAATCCAGGTTTTTAAATGGACAGAAAACAATTTGGAAAGACCCTTCACCAGGGAAGATAACACAGGCGGCAAACAAGCCCGTGAAGAAGAAGATGCTCAGTGTGGTTAGTCGTCACGGAATGCAGAGGAAAACCACACGGAAACGCCGCTGTGCCTCTCAGACGGGTCTCAATTCAAGACTGAGCGTACCGCATGCTGCTGAAAATGGGAAGGAGTGCGGACTGGCTCAAACACTTTAGAAAATAGTTTCTAAAACAGTTAAACGCATGCACCTTCCCTGTGACCCAGCCCTTCCACAGCTGGTATTTGCCCTGGCACAGTGAAAGCACAAGCCACACAGACTTGCCCTGGACACCATTCGAGTGCTCCTCTGCAGAAGAGCGGGCAGCAAACTGGCATCTCCTCAGAACAGGCCACTTTCCAGCTTCAGAAAGGAGCGGGCACAGGCAGACCTTAGAAAACTACGCAGAGCGAAAGAAGCAGAGAAGAAAGAGAGTGAATGACAGGCTTCCACTTGTGTCAAGCTCTAGAAAGTGCAGCCCAGTCACGGGACAGAAAGCAGATCTGGAGGTGCCAGAGCGCCATGGGGGCCGCACTGCAGAGGAGCAGAGGAAGCCGGGTGAAGGACGTGGCCATCACCCCCACCATGGTGATGGCTTCGCAGGCATCTCTCTGATCATACACGTCAGCACGTGTGGCGAGTGTGTTGCTTGCGTCTCTGTGTGGCTCTAAATGTTTTGTTTCTTGGCATAGGGTCTCACTCTGTCACCCAGGCTGAGTGCTGGGGCACAGTCCTCCCACCTCAGCCTCCTGAGTAGCTGGGACCACAGGCGTGCACCACGGCACCTGGCTCATCTTCCTGTTTTTTTTTTTTTTTAGACGGAGTCTCATTCTGTTGCCCAGGCTGGAGTGCAGTGGCGCGATCTCCACTCACTGCAAGCTCCGCCCCCCGGGTTCACACCATTCTCCTGCCTCAGCCTCCCGAGTAGCTGGGACTACAGGCGCCCGCCACCACGCCCGGCTAGATTTTTTTTTTTTTTTTTTTTTTTTTGGTATTTTTAGTAGAGACGGGGTTTCACAGTGTTAGCCAGGATGATCTCAATCTCCTGACCTCGTGATCCGCCCGCCTCGGCTTCCCAAAGTGCTGGGATTACAGGCATGAGCCACTGCGCCTGGCCCATCTTCCACTTTTTATAGAGGTGGGGTCTTTGCCATGTTGCCCAGGCTGGTCTTGAATTCCTGGGCTCTAGTGATCCACCTGCCTTGGCCTCCACAGTGCTAGGACTGCAACCGTGCACCGCCTATGTGAATGTTCTGAATGAAAGGGGCATTTGGGGCCGGGCGCAGTGGCTCAGGCCTGTAATCCCAGCACCTTGGGAGGCCGAGACAGGTGGATCACGAGGTCAGGAGATCGAGACCATCCTGGCTAACACGGTGAAATCCCATCTCTACTAAAAAATACAAAAAACTAGCCGAGCGAGGTGGTGGGCGCCTGTAGTCCCAGCTACTCGGGAGGTTGAGACAGGAGAATGGCGTGAACCCGGGAGGCGGAGCTTGCAGTGAACTGAGATCCGGCCACTGCACTCCAGCCCGGGCGACTGAGTGAGACTCCGTCTCAAAAAAAAAAGGGGGGGGGGGCATTTGGTAGCTTTGCGTCCACCCCGAGACTTGTTTTGAAATGGTGAGTTTGAAACTCACAGGTGTCCCTTAAATGCGACGTGCGGTAACTTCAGTTGTTGAGGTTTTGCTTGTGCATTTCTTGTTCTGTCTCTTTTTTGTTCCAGAGCATCGCCCTGTGCTGGGCTGCCGGGAGCTTGTCTTCAGGAACCTCTCCAAGATCCTCCCTGCCCTGTGCCACGACATCACAGACTGGGTGGTGGGCACCCGAGTGAAGTCGGCACAGCTGCTGCCGGTGCTGCTGCTGCACGCGGAGGACCACGCCACGCAGCACCTGGAGATCGTCCTCCGGACCTTGTTCCAGGCCTGCACCGATGAGGAGGCAGCCGTGGTCCACAGCGTGAGTGGCTGCGGAGCTCTAACTTGAGCTTAAGATCCCACCTCCGTGGTGTGTGGGGCCCGAGGCTGTGACAGACACAGTTGGGACAGCCGAGACAGCGTTCCCCCTCACACCCAGGCCGCAACCCCTCCCCACGCCCGGCCCCTGGGAACCACCGGTCTGTTTTCTGTACCTGTAGGTAACGGCGTGTTGAGGGTGAACCCTCCATGCTGGTCTTCAAGCACACTCCGGGGCGCAGTGGCGGGTGCGTGTTGTGTAAACGTGCCGTGCGCCAGACAGGGACTAGGCTGCTGACTCAGGACTGAGATGCCCAGAGTTCAGCATTGACATCCGGGCTGTCCTCAGAGGCCTTCCAGGCCTCACAGGGGCTGTGGGGGCCCCCGGCGGAGGGGAGGGCACAGCCTCAGGTGTCCTGTGAGTGGCGTCCGTGGTACCGTCCTTTTTCTCACTGCCTGTCTGCACTCGGCGGTGGTTATCACCTCGGCAACAGTGGGTACGCACAAGGGAGTCCCATGCTCGGGCCACTCCTGCTCACTAGGCCGGGCCGTGCTGACAGTCACCACCGTGAGGACTTCACACCCGCCCCACAAGGACACTTCCTAGTGCTCAGGAGAACAACTAAAGCTTTGACTTGAGGTTTCAGTTCAAAATATCCTTATCTTGAACCTTAAATTTCATTGCAAGGAGGCCTTGCCAGTAGCTTTTACTTTTAGTGGTCCAGGTCACTGTTACTAGCTGGGCGTCATGGCGTGCACCTGTGGCTCCAGCTACCGGGAGGCTGAGGTGGGAGGATCACCTGAGCCCGGGAGGTCAAAGCTGCAGTGAGCTATGATAGCGCCAGTCGTCTCCAGCCTGGGCGACGGAGTGAGACACTGTCTCAGATAAAACAAAAAAATCTCAATCATTGTGACTGATTTAAAGTAAATGTTCCAGTTTCCATGTTATTTACATGTCATGTTTCTACTTTTCAAAAACTACCATGAATTTAAAATTGTCTGTAGTCCTCTGTGGAATCTATGGGAGAGCAAGAGACACGGGGGCGAGGCTGAGACAGGACAGGAGATGTGTGTGTGATCCACTGTACAGTCCCTCGGTGCAGAGGGGCTGGTGTGTGTGATCCGCTGTGAGTCC
>NC_045441.1:4681731-4687819 GCF_002776525.5 Piliocolobus tephrosceles | reverse complement strand
ATCCAGTGTGAGTCCCTCGGTGCAGAGGGGCTGGTGTGTGTGATCCACTGTACAGTCCCACAGTGCAGAGGGGCTGGTGTGTGTGATCCACTGTGAGTCCCACGGTGCAGAGGGGCTGGTGTGTGTGATCCGCTTAGGGATGGGAAGGTTGGGTCCCTGGCGTCCGATGAGGGGCGTGCGGTGAACCCCGCAGCTCAGACACAGCCTTCCTTTGGGCCGGACTTCGCTGCCTGGTGGGGCGTGTCCAGCTCACTGGCTGTGAGCCTGGCCTTGGGGACGTTCTGAGATCACACGAGGACTCTTGTACCTTTCCTGAGGGCTCTGAGCAGGTGCCAAGGACTCACTCGGCCTAACACGGGGCTGTCTGGGGACCACAGCGCCGAGAGCGGGAGCCCAGCTGAGACCCTCAGGTTTGGCTCTGAGTTCTCTCCTGTTTGTTTCTCGCAGTGTATGAGATCCGCAGAGCTTGTCGGGACGTTTGTCAGCCCCGAGGTGTTTCTGAAGTTGATCTTATCGACACTGAAGAAGGCGCCCTCCGCCTCCGGCCTCCTGGTGCTGGCCTCCGCCATGCGGGGTTGCCCCCGAGAAGCCCTCCAGCCGCACCTGGCAGCCATCGCCACGGAGCTGGCACAGGCCCACATCTGCCAGGCGTCTGAAAACGTAAGAGCGCTTGGGAAAAGGGGGAGTGGAGAAGAGGAGCCTCCCCTGCCCGGCCATCTGCCATCGTAATGACATGTTTGTGGGTCTGCCCCATGCTGCCAGTCCGGGCTGTCGGAAACACCCAGTGACGTGTCTGTGGGTCCGCCCCGTGCTGCCAGGCCGGGCCATAAGAAACACCTGCAGTAGCCAGGGTGCCCTCGCTGGTACCCCTGATTCCAGGGCCTCGTCCTGCACTGTGCAGAGCTCCAGCCCCAGGCGGCCGCTCACATTTACGTTGGTTGCTGCACATTTCTTGGCCACACTGGCCATGGTTCTGGCCACGGTTCACGTGTTCGATGACTCAGGAGGTGTCCACGGCGGGGACCGCTGGCCCATGCTGCTGGGGGTAGATGCGGGGTCCGCATCGTCCCACCCCTGAGGAGCGTGGTCGCATGTCGGCCATCCCACCCGGTCCCCACGGTACCTGCACAGATCGCGCGTCCTCAGGGGCACCGGCAGCCTGTTCCCCATCAGCCCTGCCTGGCGTTCCGATCTGTGCTTCACACAGCCCAGCTGAGGATTTGCCAGAGACATTTGTTTAGTTTTAAATTGAGCAGCAAATCCTTGAGCTCAGAAGCTGGAACAGCCTGGGTAGTTGGACTTAATTGTTTGGAATAATCCATAATTGTTTTCTGTGGAAGAAGAAGTGATGACTTTGCTTTGGTTTGGAGGCAAGTCGTCCCTGTCTGTGTGTGTCGGACCCAGCACCCCAGATCTTTCTAGGACACAGGGCGGCCCCCACCGGGTGGCCGTCCCATGCAGGGCGGACCTCAGCTCGCCCCTGGAGGCCGGCACTTGCTCCGGCTTGATCATTTCTGGCAGCTTCTATGGCCCCAAAGCTGGCCTGGGGCACGGGGACTTGCCCTCTGCTCTCAGCCCGGCCCGTCCTGTGTCAGGCACCCTCTCTGTCCTCAGAACGAGAGGTGGGGCTATTAATAATCATTATTGTGAACTGTTTTAAGAAACCTGTAAGCAGTTCCTGGAATACACAGAGGGAAGGAAACAGAGCTGGAGTCAGGAAGGGAGCGGGGGAGGGAGCCGGACCATGTACTCATAGTGTTTCAGCCACATTCCAGCTTTTCCCAAAACCCGTTTTTAACACATCATCCGATCTGTGTCAGTTCTGCGCTTTCCTTTACTCACAAGGGGTTATGAGGATGGCTTTGATTTCTGTATATAGATTTACAAGCCAAAAGCATTTTTCCCTAGAAGGGCATAGCTTGAAAATGTGCACAGGTGCCTAAATCCGTATCTCACAAACTTTATAGCAGAGAAAGTGAAGTTTTCACGTCTCCATGTTGGTTACAGGAAACGGAATTGTGTCGTCCCGCAGTTGTGTGTTTGGCTCCCCATCTTCCAGTTTTATCGAGGAAAAATCTACTCATGATCTTTCAAACAGAGACGTCTTTCTGACAAAGTCCAGTCACACAGGACCCCTGGGGAGCCAGCCCCAACCTTCCAGGCTGCGAACGTGTGTCGGCCCTTTGGCCAAGGAGCCAGTCACAGTGAAAACCCAAGATGTACATTTCACTCCTTCCTTGTTTTTATTTTTTTGTTTCAGAGCGATCCTCCCACCTCAGCCTCCTGAGCCACTGGGACTATGGTTGTGCACCACCACGCCGGGATAATTTGTTTATTTTATTTATTTTTATTTATTTACTTTTTGGGACAGAGTCTTTCTCTGTCGCCCAGGCTGGAGTGCAGTGGCGCAATCTCAGCTCACTGCAATCTCCCCCTCCCAGGTTCAAGCAATTCTCCTGCCTCAGCCTCCCAAGTAGCCGGGATTACAGGTGCCCACCACCATGCCCGGCTAATTTTTATGTTTTTATTAGAGACGGGGTTTCACCGTGTTGGCCAGGCTGGTCTCGAACTCCTGACTTCAAGTGATCCGCCCACCTCAGCCTCCCAAAGTGCTGGGATTACAGGCGTGAGCCACCGCAGCTGGCCCCATTTTACTCCTTAGCAGACTTAAATTTTTGGCAAGAAAGGGTGAATGCACTTAGGTCTCCGTCAGAGTCAGGCCCATGGCTCTGTGCTCTTCCCATGGCCAGCCGGGCTTTGTGTTTGTGTCATTCAGGAAGTCGATTATGTTTCCCGCAATTATTCTCCCGTAGTTTTGAGAACAGGTTAAAAATGTCTTTCAAGAACAAACTGAAATTGTTTTAAAAGGCCATGTTCAAACAGAAGTCCGTGAAGATGTATTCTAAACTGAGCCTGGCTTCAACCCCCTGCCCTGGGGTTCGCAGGAAATGGTTTTAGCAGTAGGTACTTCCAGGTGTCTTGGGCCCAGCAGGGCCCCTGGAGCTCGACAGAGGGGAACTGGAGTCTCCTGGGAAGGAGTTCAGGACAGGTGGGCGCCTAGAGTGAGGAAATGGGTAACTCACCAATTCGCTTCTCACGCAGGGAAGCCAGCAGTTCTGGGATGCCCTTGCCATTGTCGAAACAGAAGTCTCTCGTGCTTTTCTGAATTAAAAACTTTCCAATCTTAAATAACATTGTTTCAGAAAACAATGTTTGAAATACTCACTAATTCAAGAAATACTGAGAATTATTTCTTGCTGTATCTTTTTTCTTTTTCATTCTGTGTGTGTGTGTGTGTGTATGTAGGCAGACACTGAAAATCGTCTGGTCAAATATAGAGAAATCTATAAATGTGAAGTCTTGTCAGTTCCTCAGAGACGGTGCCACATTTGTGGCAGGAGGGTGGCGCTTGCTGCAAAGGATGCCTGGTTCCCCGTTTGTTCCCATGCTCGGAGGCACGGTCAGCCAGGAGGGGCCGTGTCTTCTAAATGCACCTTCCCTTTTTAACCGAAAAGATGACAGCTCCTGAAATGTACATGACAGGTCATTCTAGAAAGTAGCCAGATAGTGTCCTCAGAAGTCAGCCAGTCAGTGCAGGCCTCGGAGAAATGGCTGCGGGAAAAGACAGGAATGGAATAAAAACAGAAATCCGTGGCTTCTGTGGGAGTTGGGGCCACGATGGGGCCACGCAGCTCCACCAGCTCCGAGGTAGACGGGGCCACGCAGCTCCGTGTCTTCTGTGGGCCAGGGCGGGGCCGGGGTGCAAGGACGGAACGCTGCTGTGGTATAGCGGGAGTGTTTCGTTTGGCGTTTCGTGATTTACATCACTGGGGAATGAGGCTTAGAGTTTTAGAACTGATTAGGAAATTCAGAGCCAACCTATTGTCTAGCCAAATAATTACCAAACTTTTTTGAACTCACACCCCCATTAGTAAGAAGCAGTTTAAACATAGGCCTCCAATATATGTACACTATTGATAAATCACGTTTAAATTACATACGTGACCACTGTCCTCACTCTGTACTTCATGAAACATACATCAGATAGACATTAGAGGGATATTATGAGAAGTAAATACAGGCCAGGTGTGGTGGTTCTTATCTGTAATCCCAGCACTATGGGAGGCCACAGCAGGAGGATCACTTAAGCCTAGGAGTTTGAGGCTGCAGTGAGCCACAGCTGCACTACTGCACTCCAGCCTGGGCAACAGAGCAAGACCCTGTCTCTGAAAAATAAGTTACAATTTGTTTAGAAAGAAGTAAGCATACACAAAGTCATAGGAATCCTTGGGTCCAGCACACGGCCGCTGTGTTGTGGGCTTCAGATCCTGGCTGATTCACAGTGGATGAGGCTGGAGCCGGGAGGGGAAGCCATTCAACTGGCACAGCCTTAGGTGCAGAGCTGAGACTCCACCTCCCCATCAATCAGGAAACACTTTAAACCATAGAATTTTGTCTTTATTAAAACTTGGTGTTATAGAAATATCCAAAAACGCACGGAAGCGGGCAGGCGGCAGAGCGAAGATCCGCTGGCTTCCGTGCTGGCCAGCCCTTTGCATTCACGTTCTGCCTGCCTGGGGCCACTTTGGAGGGCGGGGAGAACTCGGGCATGTTAGAAAGCAGATAATGCAACGCGCTGTCATTTCTCTTACAGGTACCGTGGTGTGCATCCCTAACGTGGCTTCTTAACCACATAGCTGAAGTGCCTGTTCCCATTTCACAAAATAAGCACAGATTCCTTAGCTCCTAGTCTGTGTTCAGTTTTCCCGTCGTCAGGCACGCCCTTCGTGGTTGACGCGCCAGTGCCTGGGGGCTGTCCCTGCGAGGGCTCTCCCATGCCCACTGCCCCTTGTGAGCCATAGACTAGGAGCCCCGGGCGGGTTCTGTCAGCCCTGGGGCTGGGGCCGGGGCAGGAGCCGTGTATTAGTCCATTCTCATGCTGCTAATAAAGACCTACCAGAGACCAGGTAGTTTCTAACGAAAAGAGGTTTCATGGACTCAGAGTTCCACATGGCTGGGGAGGCCTCACAATCACGGCAGCAGGCGAAGGAGGAGCAAAGTCACGTCTTCCATGGCGGCAGCAAGGGAGTGTGTGCGGGGAACTGCCCTTCATAAAACCATCAGCTCTCGTGAGGCTGTCGTGAGAACAGCACAGAAAAACCCACCGCCATGATTCAATTCCCTCCCACAAGGTCCCTCCCAGAACACGTGGGGATTATGGGAGCTGCAGTGGGGATTATGGGAGCTGCAGTTCAAGATGGAATTCAGGTGAGGACACAGCCTAACTGTACCAAGCCCTGACGGTGCTGCCGATCTCTTCCAGGACCTCTACCTGGAACGCCTGCTGCTGTGTGTGCAGGCTCTGGTGTCCGTGTGTCGTGAGGACTGCGGCGTGGCCAGCCTGCAGCTCATGGACGTGCTGCTGACAATAGTGGCCCTCGCAGGTGCCACCGGCCTGAGGGACAAGGTAAGGCTGACAGCGGTGGCTGCTGCTTGGCCTAGTGGAGCTCACGGCTGGAAGGCATCTCTCAGTGAGGGGAACTGTCTCCCACGCATCCCCTCTGCGCGTGAGCCCCAGGCCCCAAACCTGTCTGACCAGCAAAGACCAGGGATTGAGAACCTTGCGGGTGAGTCCCCAGGTAACGGCCTTCGGGGCAGCCCTCCAGCTGCCAGTCTATTCCGGCATCAGGGAGCAGAGACTGCTGTTTAATTTTAGGGTCCACAGCAAAGAAGCAAACAAGAAATAAGACATCACCTTTAAACCTGTGCACCTGAGTGGGGTTTAATAGAGCAGGTGTCACCAGGCGCATCTCAGCACATCGGGAGACCGAGGCGGGCGGGTCATCTGAGGTCAGGAGTTCGAGACCATCCTGGCCAACATGGTGAAACCCCATCTCTACTGAAAATACAAAAAATTAGCCGGGCATGGTGGCCAGCGCCTGTAATCCCAGCTACTCAGGAGGCTGAGGCAGGAGAATCACTTCAACTGGGGAAGCAGAAGTTGCAGTGAGCCAAGATTGTGCCATTGCACTCCAGCCTGGGCTAGGCAACAGAGCGAGACTCTGTCTCAAAAAAAAAAAAAAAAAAA